>NW_015542345.1:1661495-1674325 GCF_001515605.1 Sinocyclocheilus anshuiensis | reverse complement strand
CATTTTTTGGAAGGTAATGGTACTTTTACTTGAGTATATTTTTTCAGTACTCTTTCCACCACTGCTATGTATACACATGTTCTGCCAGAGACACTGAGGTAAACTTTTCAGACAAAAGAATGATTAAATCATCATGGTTTCAGACAGTGAACAATTCACATCTGTCCTTCAGGGCTTAAAAACTGTATATACATATTTATATAAACACACATACCCATGTAAAACACACTATATATATATATATATAAAGCAAGTCAGGGCATATATGTTTCATATCAGAGCTGTCAGATGTATTTGTCAGTGTCCACTCAGTGACTGTCAGAGGCTCAGCTGAGCAGACAGGATTCTTCCTGTCAGATTGCAGCAGTAGAAAGCCTTACATTCCTCATACGGCAGTGTGAATTGATCACCTCTAAACCACAAAGAAGCCAGCAGCAAATCTGTGCCAGTAGAACAATGTAGGAAAAATATTTTCAATGTGAATTCCTTACGTTTTCTCTCCTCGTTTTACATAAAACATCCAAAAACTGCTAGTTTTTTTGTATAATGAGCTGAATACAGTACATACAATTAAATATATACCTAATAATAATCTTAATCAGTATATTTGCAATAAATAAATAAAGTCTGAATACACATGACTTCTACAGTATAAAGCACACAGAACAAAGTGGCTTTGAAATGGTCTTTAAGCTCTAACCAGAACAATTTTTTTTTCATAAAAATATTTTATAAAAACACTGCAGATCACTTAGCCAATGGCTAATGTTACACATTATTTAGTCGCCCAGAGTAAGATTTAGTCGCATTTGCAAGTGATTTACTCGCAATGTAGAGGGTTGATACAGGGCTACAAAAAATGTCTGGTCTACCTGAATCCCTCACAGTTTTATTTTAGATTTTCCATTGTTGCTTTTAACAGTTATGGTTGAAGTGAGGGGTTGGAGCTGACTGTTTCATGACTCCAATACACTACTTTTTGATCTCTTGCCATTTGTAGAGGACCAAAGAAAGGTTACCACACTCTATATTCTCTCTGCATAGCCTGCTGCCCACTGTAGGTCAGTAAAGAACTTTTTGAATTCTGCAGCCTTGCAAGAAAAAAGGAAAATTCAACCACCTCATAACTGCACTAATTATTCTCTGAAGTTATATATTATGTACAGTGTAACAGGTAGACTTATTGAGTCTGAAGGCTGTAAAGATATAGCATATTGTACATGCAGAAAGAAAAACTGTTTATGACCCTGTTTTTCATAAAAGGTTTTATGTATCCAATGAAATGTGTAATGAGCGATAAAAACAATGACTATTCTCCTGTTAGCAGAAAGCCCTGTTTTAACAAGGACGATACATTTTAACACTGACAAGCTCTTTCCTTGCCTGTGAGGAGCATGACAGAGTTCTGAGAGGGCTTTTGGGCAACATGAATAATGTACTTTCAGCTACAGGCCTGCTGGATGCGAGTACGTAAAATTCACAAGGAGCGTTGATAAAAAAGGCAGTGTTTTGACACTTCATCTCCAGCAGATGACAAGTTCCCACCAGTGCCAGAAAGCTGGTGAAAAGGTGTCTAAGGAGAACAAGATCAGAGCAGATCCACTGAGAATCAAAGTCAGTCTAATCAACTGCTCCAATTATGCAGCTAATGAAATGTCAAACACTGAAATTCTTCGCCTTAAACATGTCATCAAAGTGACAATTAGGTCAGAAAATAAGTTTGATATACCTGAGAGGCGGTTTGAGACAGTATTGCCAAATTAACCTTCTGTGATATATTTGTGAGGGGAAGCTAGTCATGCTAAGAGCGTTTCTGGGAATGAATGGGTCAAATGGCAGATCTGTCATTTCATAGTCAGCTGGCGAAAAGAACAAAAAATCGAATCGAACAAAATGAGCTGTCCACCAAGGACATTTTGGTCTGGATGGAGAAGAATTTCCTGCTTTTGTGTTCTCTTTCTCTGTCCACAGTTTGAAGAGTGATGATTCAGCACTAAGGGATGTTGGCGGTGTTATTTTCCTTTGATTTGGATTCTCTGTGGGAAGTGCGAGTACACCCATCTGTTCCTCCACCTCGTCATTTTCCTCTCCCTTCGTCCTCCTCCCTACAGACCGCTCTCTTCTTATTATTTTTAGTATCAAAACAAGCTAGTACACAGGGGTTAAATTGGTCCGAAGTGATCCAGGTGACCATTTGTGACCAGAGTCATTTTTAAATTTTTTTATAGACTGAATAAAAAGAGTATAATAATAACATAATTATGTTTTAACTCCAAACCATTGTAGAGATACAATCATTTGAATAGCGGCTGTGAAAATGGACTTTAAAGATTCCAAACGAGTTTTTGACCGAAATAAATTTATTCCTGCATATATTACATAATCATTAGACATCACAGACCTGCATTTAACATATGGTGTATATATTTAACACTATGTTTATGTTTTTAGTCATATGCTGTTCTCTAAAGTTTCTCTAACTAATCTGCTTTTTTAAAGTAAATGTCACGACACTTGTTCACACACTGCATTAAATGATTTTTACTCAGTATTTTTGTCTTGTTTTTCATTATAATCTAAACAAATCAAGACTCACTTGAGAAGCATAATTAAGATATTAATTCTTGTTCTCTGAAAAAAAAACTGAATAAAATGAGTTCATGCTTAAAACAAGAAAAAATATATATATCATTTTTATTACTTTTTTAATGTCTGTGATAGGTTTTACTAAGTTTAAGTTTATTTCGTTTTAGTTAATTATTACTTCAAATTAGTGAACTAAATGAAACTAAACGAAAATGAAAAATGTTGCCTATTCATGAAAAAAAAAAATAGTATAAAACAACAATTTCACATTTTATTTTTGCATTTATCTCCGAACATCTAACTGGAATATAGACCTAAATTTGGATGAAAATTAAGCTGTGAGAAATAGACTTACAGTCTTAAAAATGGCATGCACTGTACAAAGGTCCTAGATCCCATGCCATTTGCAAAAATCTTTCAAAACATTTCCAAGCATTTTTTAGACTGTATATGCTGTATAGTCCTCTATTGAACACAATGTACTTCTGTCCACAGCCTTGTTTACATTTCTGTCAAAAATTAAATATGGCGCTACCCTGACTCAGGTATATAATGATTGTATATTTATTCATATACATAGCCTACTTCTCACACGTTCAAAATCCCAATTTACCCCTACTAACACTGTACATACACTATTTATGTCAAAGAAGCTAGCACCTCATAAACTAGCCATATCAATCATGATGATGTAGATCATTTTCTGTTTACCCTTGCATGCTTCAATATGAGTAAAAAATGGACAGGGGATAATTAACAGACTCCTTGGCTCCTCTTGATGAGCTCTTTTCATTAAAAGCCGGAAACAAATTATCTGCCTTCCGCATTAGCATACGGCGCAATTCACTTCCGTGACGGCAAACAAACCATTTGCCATTTAATAGTCCTAAAGAGCAGTGCGACTGTTGTGTGCTCACTCAATATGTGCAGCTGAATTAATTAAACAAATCAATTAAAACAGCAAAAGGTGACGCCAATTATTAATGAAGTCTTCTTATGGTCCCCTGCATTCCCTTCGGTCTCTGGCCCATGTTTCTGTTGTGCATTCATCTGATAATGACAGAGCTGCACTCAATAGGATTCGACTCATTATTTGTGTGCTTGTGTTGTGAACGCTCTGTAATATTAGGAATGCCTTGTAACCACCTTTCCAAGCCAGGCATTCCATTTTATATTTCCAGTTAGTACTGTTGTGACTCATTTGTACTCTGTGATCAGGCACACCCATGCAGGCCTTCGGATAAGGAGAGAGGAAAACACAAAAACAGAAAGTACTTGCACCTTATCAGCTTTTATACAATTTTAACAATCACAAATTCACGCTTTTTCTTATAATCGAATTTCACCACGAATGGCTAATTGGAACTGCCCAGCACATCACATATAGATCTTAGTCAGCGTAAACACCATATTGAAATTCACATGCAATTTACAAAAACTTTCAGTACCTTTTAAACATTTTATGGTCTGCTTAGTTTTTTTCTCCTTCTTCTATACTTTTTCTTTTTGAAAGATGTTTGGTCAGCTGAATAACTGGCAGTTTTATGGAGTGGTTTTAAAGGAGACATATTATGACCCTTTTTACAAGACACTATATTGCCAAAAGTATTGGGACACCCCCTTCAAATTAACAGGTTTGACTACTTTAGTCATTTCCATGAGTACAAATCTTAATGTTTAAACATGTAATGATATTCTTTGGAATTGTGTGCTTCTAATTTTATAGCAACAGTTTGGACAGGACCCTTTTCTATTCTAACATGACAATGCCTCTGTGTATAAGAGAAGGTTCAAAAAGAAATGATTGATTCAGTCAGTGTGGAAGAACTCGACAGGTCTGCAGAAAGCCAAGTCCTAATCCCAGCTGAACACCTCTGGTGTGACTTTAAATGCAGAACTTGAGCCAAAAACTCATCACCAAACACCAATGACAGTCAGTTACGTCTGTAAAGCTAAACAGCTGAGAAAAAAATTGTATGTTTATATTAGATCTGTGTGGCAGCAGTGTAATATACAGTAAATAAATCAATAAATCCACTGCTCTCTTGTCTCCTCTGAGGCTGGGACTAAATAGTGTTCTGTGCACATCAGTGCAGCCAAAGACAGAACAGTTAGCATGCTCTGCTCGAACTTAGAACTGGTACACCATTGTCACTTGCAAAAACACAATGGTGGCACCGTGGGTGGAAACTTGCAGATTATGGGGTGGTAATATTATAATAAGATCCTCTTTCTACGTCACGGGGGGAGCTAAATCTGAGCGGCTTGTTTTTTTCACAAGCTTGCAGAGAAAGGCTTAACAAAGATTTTTTTTTTTTTAAATGACCAGGTTGTTCTTTTTCACTTTTCCTGGGTTGGTAGATGCACCGGGGACCCGATTATAGCACTTCATGATATGTCACTTTTAATGAATTTTGCTTTAGGTTCCAGATTTTAGATTGGACATCAGGGAATCAATTAAAACAGCAAAAGGTGACGCCAATTATTAATGAAGTCTTCTTATGGTCCCCTGCATTCCCTTCGGTCTCTGGCCCATGTTTCTGTTGTGCATTCATCTGATAATGACAGAGCTGCACTCAATAGGATTCGACTCATTATTTGTGTGCTTGTGTTGTGAACGCTCTGTAATATTAGGAATGCCTTGTAACCACCTTTCCAAGGCAGGCATTCCATTTTATATTTCCAGTTAGTACTGTTGTGACTCATTTGTACTCTGTGATCAGGCACACCCATGCAGGCCTTCGGATAAGGAGAGAGGAAAACACAAAAACAGAAAGTACTTGCACCTTATCAGCTTTTATACAATTTTAACAATCACAAATTCACGCTTTTTCTTATAATCGAATTTCACCACGAATGGCTAATTGGAACTGCCCAGCACATCACATATAGATCTTAGTCAGCGTAAACACCATATTGAAATTCACATGCAATTTACAAAAACTTTCAGTACCTTTTAAACATTTTATGGTCTGCTTAGTTTTTTTCTCCTTCTTCTATACTTTTTCTTTTTGAAAGATGTTTGGTCAGCTGAATAACTGGCAGTTTTATGGAGTGGTTTTAAAGGAGACATATTATGACCCTTTTTACAAGACACTATATTGCCAAAAGTATTGGGACACCCCCTTCAAATTAACAGGTTTGACTACTTTAGTCATTTCCATGAGTACAAATCTTAATGTTTAAACATGTAATGATATTCTTTGGAATTGTGTGCTTCTAATTTTATAGCAACAGTTTGGACAGGACCCTTTTCTATTCTAACATGACAATGCCTCTGTGTATAAGAGAAGGTTCAAAAAGAAATGATTGATTCAGTCAGTGTGGAAGAACTCGACAGGTCTGCAGAAAGCCAAGTCCTAATCCCAGCTGAACACCTCTGGTGTGACTTTAAATGCAGAACTTGAGCCAAAAACTCATCACCAAACACCAATGACAGTCAGTTACGTCTGTAAAGCTAAACAGCTGAGAAAAAAATTGTATGTTTATATTAGATCTGTGTGGCAGCAGTGTAATATACAGTAAATAAATCAATAAATCCACTGCTCTCTTGTCTCCTCTGAGGCTGGGACTAAATAGTGTTCTGTGCACATCAGTGCAGCCAAAGACAGAACAGTTAGCATGCTCTGCTCGAACTTAGAACTGGTACACCATTGTCACTTGCAAAAACACAATGGTGGCACCGTGGGTGGAAACTTGCAGATTATGGGGTGGTAATATTATAATAAGATCCTCTTTCTACGTCACGGGGGGAGCTAAATCTGAGCGGCTTGTTTTTTTCACAAGCTTGCAGAGAAAGGCTTAACAAAGATTTTTTTTTTTTTAAATGACCAGGTTGTTCTTTTTCACTTTTCCTGGGTTGGTAGATGCACCGGGGACCCGATTATAGCACTTCATGATATGTCACTTTTAATGAATTTTGCTTTAGGTTCCAGATTTTAGATTGGACATCAAGGTTTGGCTGGTTAGTACAGTCCCATTAGCTTCTGCTGGTGCAGCAAAACAAGTGCTTTTCGCTCCATTTTAAATTATTTTGCTATCCTTACTATGCAAAATTAAATAATTGCAATTTATTGCATTTAGCATTGCTCTTCTAACCTATCAGAACAGATTTGTGTTCCATTTGTTTGGTTGCAACCCAAACCCCCAAACTGAATTAATCTTTAATACATCACATTTCAAATGCATTTCATATATGCTAATTTCAGACTATGCTATCTGTGGTTTCATAACAAAGCCTCTGCACAGTTTCTTGATAATTACCTGGCCTGGAATCAAATGTAATCAATTTAGTTGATCAATTTTGAGGTTGAACTGGGGGCAACTATTATATGAGACAGTGCTCATTTTATTTATCTGTCAGAAAGGCATTACATTGTTTTCCAAAATATAGATAATATGGATAGTTCATAATTCACAATGTCATACTCAATTAGGATAATAATGATACAGTATACTTGCTAGGTTTTAAAAAGCACCAAGGATCGTACAGGCAAGAAATGAGAAACGTTAATATATAATTTGACATAATAGTATCATTCATATTATAAATGACTAGAATTTACCCCAGAATGTCATAAATATGTGTATGAAAATATATGACTCAAGTTTTAAGACATTTCCATCTGTATTAATGTACATTAAGATTTATGAAACATTATGTAATGTATAATGTTTTTTTAATGTTGTTATTATTATGAAGCATAACCGCTAATGCCAACTCTTACTGGGCTCTGATAAAAGTTAAAAGGCATCACAGTGGAATTTATTTTCTCTTAAAATCTGAACCGCAAAAGCCTTTTTAATGACCAAAGCTAATGTGTCTCGCTTTCCTGTTAGCCCTTTCCTCTTAAAGCAAAACGGTCTGTCCCTCATTCGACAATTTCCCCTAAAGTTTTCCACACTAATGAAGACATACACGCTTGTCAGTCAAAGGTCAAGGCCTGGGTGGCTGGCATGGTTCAGTTAGCTGCCGCTAGCGGTTGCCCTAATGTCACCATTACGGGGGCTAAAAGGATCTTTCTCCATTAGCGACTAAATCATTTCTGACTGAATCATTTTTTGGGATTTTTTTTTTTTTTAATAAATCAGAAATATATCAGAAGCAACTGTCATTTCAATGAATGGGAATGCTAGCCACTAGCTCTCTCCAGGTATTATAGATCTCCTTGTCATCTGTTCAGGCAGTAATTAATTTTCATTGCCACCAGAGTGCTCACAATTACCACTAGCACCAAGAAGTTTATTTCATTAGATGTAGCTACATTTCACTTTGATACTATGCTACATCCTGCCTAGCTGAAAATTCAGTTAAATCTTATGTGAGATGTGATTTATTCATTAATAAATGTCCCAGGTGACTGTACATATCAGGCTATTTAAGAGAGTTTCAATCCTGAAGTGGCCAGCGATTGAATTGAATACATTGAGAAAGAGAGATAAATGTCCTGGAAGCAATTTATTAAGTGTTTTATAGACAGTGCATGCAAATGAGGCTGTGATTGACGTAAAATGTAATGACAGGATGTTATACATCAGGATGTGGACATATGGTGTTTAATTTGAAGTCATGGGCTGTTGATTGTAGAACAGCCTTCATATAAGCTTTGGCATACGAGCTGTCAAAATCTATGTAACTCCAAACCTTGTTCAAAAAGTTTCAGTGAGAAAGCCAAGCTCTTTCATTTTCGATGGTTAAAGAATAAAACTCTTTGCAGCCTTCTGAAATACTTTTTCCAAGGGGGAAAAAAAATGTTACCTGCACAAAGTTTACAAAGCAAAGTCTCAAAGCCAAAACTTTGTGTGATTTTACTGCTAGAGATCTCAGCATCGATTTCTCTGTTATGTGGCTGCAAATTAATAATGCATGCTGTTTACACATGATCAATATAATGTCATAGTGGAGGGAGAGGTAAAACCTTTCACTTAAAGAAATTTATTGCTATAGTCATCTGCCTGTTGCAAGTTAAAACAGTGTTGGAAGAATTAGTTTGTAAAAAGATAGCAGAACATTAGTTACACAAAGTAAGTGACAAGAATAAAGAGCAATAGAGCACAATCCTTTATCGAACATGATAACATAGTCTAGTATTTGTCACAGTATGCTGCCGCAACACAGCGCTGCTGTGAATGCTTTAACCTCTTAGTGAATAGAATCTCTAGACAACAAAGACAGAAAGTAGAGCTAAGCAAATATAGAAGCATCAAAGGAAAACTTCAGCCATAAATGACAGTTCTGTCATCAGTTACTCGACCTCATGTTGTTCCAGACCTATTTATGATGACTGTAATTCCAAAAAGACACAAAATCACAATAAAAGTGGTCCACAGCTTGTGTACTATCTGAAGCCATCCAGCAGCTTTTAAGTTGTTTTTCTCTGATAATGTCCCTCTTCAGTGAGCTGTTAGCCTTTGTGACCAGCTCATTGAATCAGTGATGAATCTTTTAGTCCAGTTTTGTGAATTAGTCAAAGAATTCGGTCTTGAATCGGACAATGCTACTTCTCTCAGAAATGTGCCAAAGGATAGCTATAGGTTAAATGTCATGATTTTCCATAAACAATGGCTTTCAGATTCTCCCTCAAACAAAGTCCAAACAAATTCATTTGGATTGCTTTTATTATACATTCTTAAAAATAAAGGTTCTTTATTGGCCTACATCCATGGAAACTTTCTATTGCACAAAAGCTTCCTTTGAGTGGAAAAGGGTTCTTTAGATTATTATTGTGTGTGTGTGTGTGTGTGTGTGTGTATGTGTGTGTGTGACTACACAATTCAACAGTGGTAACACAAATACACAACACACAATAGTGAAATTTAAAGTTACAACCAACTATAAATATCAAGTAATCAAATAAAACTAACTCAGATTTCACCCCAGGGTGCAGTTTCACTTTCTATTCACTGTAATGGAATTGCAGTGAACAACCAGTACAAATGTTCCACGGATGGAAAAACTCGTACAGGTTTCAGAAAAACATGGGTGTGCAAATGAATTTCATTTTTGAGCGAACTATCCCTTTAAGTCAGTGCAGTGCTACAGATAAAGCAATAGACTCTCCTCCATGACTCCATACTTCTCTGCCTAGGGAAACATTTGCATGCTGTGCCTTTCTGGAACTAATAGCTGTCAGTTTGGCTTACTCGCCTTCACCGTATCTCTCCTTCTCTCTGCCTCTGTCTCTCTCTCTCATTTTCTCTCTTTCACCTTCTCTACGACTTCTTTTCCTGTTTCTCTCACCGGAGACCAGATGAAGCACAGTACACCTGTGATCAGGGATTACGCACTTAACATCAAGTGTTACTTACATGCCGTACTGCACTTGCTAGCATAATCCCTGATGCTCTGCTCTCCAGAGATGCAAATATTTATTAATGTGAGTGCACGACAAGCAAAAAGTAGGTTAAAGTATGTTTTCAATGAGGTCCATTGACTATTCAAGTTAAACAGTCATGAACATAGTGGTGCTCTTCTGGTCAAGCATGCTAAATATCTCCTGAGAACACACATGAATGCACAAATTAATTGAATTTATTTTTATAAAGCACTGCACAATACAAAGCATGTTCCAGCTTTACAAAGTCCCTAAAGAGCCCAAGGCAGCTGGGGAAGGGAAAAAAAAAACACTTTAAGATGTCTAAGTGAATGTGAAAGAAAAATTGCACTGCGAGAACCTTTCTTTGTCAGTTGTTCTGACAAAATAAATAAACTTCTTTAAAACTATCTATGAAATAACAGCATTTTAAGGCATAAATCTAGTCAGGTTTATGATTATAACAAGAACATTTTTGCCAGTGGGGTAAGAAAATGCTTTTCCAATGCTTTGAGTGTGGAAAAATCTAGGTTCATGACAGTTGTATTCCATTTGCAATTCAGCATATTAAAATGCATCAATAGACTCGTTTATATCAGAGTAGCCGCATATTTTTCTGAGATGTTATTGAAGCTAAACTCTACAGCTAAAGTCAGGGCCCAACAGGTCTGTATTCGTCCTCAATTAATGCATAAATTTCCATTTTCACACTGACAAAAACATATTTGCTCAGTATTGCCTCTTTCTATGACATTTCTTTCCTCATTAAGCATTCATAACCCATAGCAACAGACACGCTGCATTTTGAAAATCATTTTATTTTGGATGTTAATATTGTCATGTTCAGAGTTATTACAACATCATTTTTACCCAGAGGTTGGCCCCTCGTATGAGCAACCCAAAGCAACGTGCCTAATTACATATAATTAAGCCCCAGCGTTTTGGAGAGCAATGGCATATTCCCTTTATCGTATTACAAATGGGACCATTACCTCTTAACAAGGAAGGCTCATCTCTGCAAATCAGGTTAGAGAGATCCTTTCCAATTCACAGCCCTCTTGTTAAATGTGTATGAAATGTCATTAGGACTCTTCAATCTCATCTGTGTTTGTTTTAGAACACCATATGATTATAGAAAATCCTCTGCTGCAATTCACTGCCGCTGCCATTTCACAGTGTGTGGCTGGATTTTCAAAGAGGATAATATATTTAAAATGATTTGAATCGAACCGAGACGTCCTCCATTTTTAAGTGAGCGGATAGATTGCAATATTCTTTGTGGATACCTGCTGGAGCATCTGCTATTTGTCTCTTCTGTATTAACAAATGAGAAATTAGAAGATACGAGTGGAGCCATAATTATTTGAAGTGAAAATCATCAGATAAACAAATGCAGCAGGAAATAAGGTCAGTGAATAAATTTGCTGAAGTTGGCAATAAACACAAATGAGGCAAGGAGACAAGTGCTCTCCCACTCAACATATGTTGGGTCATTATGGAGTTGAAAAGTAGCTGAGAACATACAGTATATATGTACTTATATAACCACCATAACCTCTGTTCACACAATAGTTCATAGTTGGTCACACAATAGCGCATTTGTTTTCCTCACATGGGTGTGATACACTTCCTACCTCATTAACTGTTTGTAATCTAAATAAAGCTATGAGTAAAGTTCAAACTTGCCAGTAATTTTCTGCACATTAGAGTTCTGATAGGACTACACTGCTGTTCCAAAGTTTGGGGTTGGTAAGACTTTTTTCATGTTTTTGAAAGAAATCGTATATGCTCATCAAGACTTCATTTATTAGATCAGGAATACAGTAAACAGTAATACTGTGAAATATTATTACAATTTAAAATAACTTTACTATTTATTTATTTATTTAACATGTAATGTATTCCTGTGGTGGCAAAAATGCATTTTTAGCAGCCATTACTCTAGTCAGTGTCAAAAATCATTCTAATATGCTGATTTGCTGCTCAAGAAACATTTCCTTTTAATTTTCCAGGTCTCAATTTTGTATAAAAAAACTAAATGAATAGAAAGTTCAAAAGAACATGTCCTTCCTGAAATTGTTTAGTATTTTATTAATTAAAAATTAAGCATTCATCTTTCATTCAAAAATCTTACTGACCACAAACTTTTGTATGGTAATGTAATTTTGAAGTCTGTAGCAGCAGAGAATGGCACCTTTAAATGCAGTTACCCGAATGAGCTTAAAGGTCACATATTTTACACCTTTCTGGAGTTTTATTTTAGGTTTTGATGTCCTTAAGAATATATATTTGCGATATAAGTACCAAAAACCATCTCAATATATTTGTACAGCTCCTTTCTCAGGAGCTCTGCTGAGAACAGGTCGATTTTGGCCTGTCTAATTAATATTCATGAACCTCTCTTCTGATTGGCCTGTTGTTTTCTGAGTGACGCACGGCCAGGCCAACCACAGGTAACTAGGGTCAGAGACGTCACAGCGCTAGCTGGAGGCAGCAAAACAAAGGGGAAACTGGAGGCAGCCCATTCAAACCAGCGCAGATTTGGCTACATAAGGAGCTTAAAATATCATCTTGTTGTGATGTTGGGTGCCAGAATCGACGTAATACAGCCTCAAATTAGAAATTTGATCGCATATCTGCTGCCACTGCCAGACAAAAAACCGACGACAGCTGTGGGTAAACACGATAAAACGAACAGACTGGACAGAACCGATCGTCAAAAATGCTCGCATTTGCAGCGCACACTTCTTATCAGAAAAGGTTCAATAAAGTATTGTCTTTTGTTGTTATGGGTGCGTCTACAGATTTCTTGCCATATGTTTCTTGCATCTCACGATTATGTTGTGTATGAAATAATGTCTGTGTGCATGTGTGTAAAACAACAAACTGACAATTTATATATAATCATTTGTAATTGTATATACATTGTTG
>NW_015542345.1:1596171-1661096 GCF_001515605.1 Sinocyclocheilus anshuiensis | reverse complement strand
AAAAAAACCGACGACAGCTGTGGTTAAATGCGATAAAACGAGCAGACTGGACAGAAACGATCGTCAAAAATTTTGCAGCGCACACTTCTTATCAGAAAAGGTTCAATAAAGTATTGTCTTTTGTTGTTATGGGTGCGTCTACAGATTTCTTGCCATATGTTTCTTGCATCTCACGACTATGTCGTATATGAAATAATGTTTGTGTGCATGTGTGTAAAACAACAAACTGACGATTTATATATAATAATTTGTAATTGTATATACATTGTTGTGATTAATTGTTGCTGGAACAATAATGTAGCTGTAAAAATAGTTGCCTGCTGAAATTGAAATGTATATACATCTTCTTCATGACTAGATAGACACCGCGAGTTTGTCTTTACTATACACGTTAGATGTGATCCACCTCATAGTAACAATCCTGTCAGATCGTCCATCCTTTGAGTGAGAGTGTTGTCGTAGCTCAGCAATGGCATGGACGCGATGTTGTCTGGGGGTTTGGCAAAAGGAGAGTGGGACAGTGGGCGGTGCTCAGGGTGGTGACTGAAGGCGGTGACTGTGTAGTTCTGACATCAACTTTTTACGGAAGTCACAACAGTTTGTGAAAAATCACAGCTACTTTATGCAGGCTGTGTGAATTTTACTGTGGACTGACTGTTTTGAAACTTATATGGTAGTTACATAGCACCTAGACCTCAGTTATCATGAAAAAAGCCAGGAAATTTCAGTTTTGACAATATGGGACCTTTAAAGACTTTGTGGCAATGTGGAAAATCTGTGCCACAGAAATCGATTACTTTCACTTTGCGTGATTGGTGTGGAGTGTTTCAATTAACAGCTGAAAGGAGGATATAAGGAAGCGTGTCGTACCCGAGTTTGATTGCGTCATCAGTAAGGTTTGCAGTAGTGAGAATGATCGAGTGGATTACCGTGCGAAGTGGAAAGACAACCGCTTGTCGAACTGTTGCTTCCTGTGAGCGATGTCTGGTGCGTCGCGGAGTTTCACTTAACTTTTTAAGCGTTACACTTCAAGATTGTCTGCTTTTAGTAAAGCTGTTCTGAAGACAAGTGACGGCTGCTCATCCACCTGTCCTGGTGTCTGATAAACCTACTACACTCTCCAGTTTCCTTCATGACTGCAAACTTGGTCAGTACCTCTACACCGCCATTACACACACTCATTCATTCACTACTACACACGCACGCACTCGCAGAACATTCACTTTCGCACATTCAGTGTGCTTATTGTGTTTGCATGGTTGTTTAATGGTTATTTTTGCTTTTAAGATGATTTTTTTATGTTGTCTTTAACTATGAAATGAGCAATGTTTAATGGGTCTTTTTTTTTCTCTTTGTATGGACAATTTGTGAATGATTATGGACACGAATCTGCCCGTGTTGGAAACTTGAAATTAGTGTGATGCAATTGCTGCACAGATTTCAACTTGAATTGAACTGACGTGTTGAACCTTTTTTTTTTTTTTTTCTTTTTTGTAGCGCTTGTTTTTTCTCCATCTTCAAACAAGTTTGTTTTTTTTTCTCATGGACAATGTGGAATAAATCTTCCCGTTGAACAGTGTTTCTTTTGACTGTCTTTGTGATTTAATATTGTAACAGGTGGTTTATTTTTGCTATCCTGGGTTAATTACAATTTTTGTCAGGATTAAACCTGATTGGCGCCTGAACATTTTCTTTAATAGAGCTTATCTATGCTAGGGCGGCCACCACGTTACAACTTTATTCAACAATTCTTCTTATCCCGTCTGCTGTGGCGTGCCGCCATTGTGGAAAGAGTATCACGACGATAAACTGTATACGACGCATGCGCTTGCTTCCACTTCATGTAAACAACCACCGCTGCAGACAGGATGAGGAGAATAAGAATTGTTGAATGAAGTCGTTATTTTTGTTTCCTTTGCGCACAAAGTATTCCCGTAGCTTCATGAAATTACGGTTGAACCCCTGATGTCACATGGACTATTTTACCGAGCTCCTTGCTACGTTTCTGGACCTGGCAACATTTCAGTTGTGTTGCTTGCTGTCTATGCAGGGTCTGAGAGCTCTCAGATTTCTTAAAAAAATATACCTTAATTTGTGTTCCGAAGATGAATGAAGGTCTTACGGGTTTGGAACGACATGAGGGTGAGTAATTAATGACAGAATTAAAATTTTATTTAGAAAGAGTGACTTATAGATGCACATGAGAAAAGTGACGATCATTTTCCTAATGCATAACACTGTTTTGGCATATCAAAGCAAATTTTCTACGACAAGTAAAATGAGTTTTGTCAAGGCAAATGTATACATATCTAAAAATATATTTGTATGTTGGTGAACTGCCATAAGAATTGTTGAATGAAGTCGTTATTTTTGTTTCCTTTGCGCACAAAGTATTCCCGTAGCTTCATGAAATTACGGTTGAACCCCTGATGTCACATGGACTATTTTACCGAGCTCCTTGCTACGTTTCTGGACCTGGCAACATTTCAGTTGTGTTGCTTGCTGTCTATGCAGGGTCTGAGAGCTCTCAGATTTCTTAAAAAAATATACCTTAATTTGTGTTCCGAAGATGAATGAAGGTCTTACGGGTTTGGAACGACATGAGGGTGAGTAATTAATGACAGAATTAAAATTTTTGGGTGAACTAACCCTTTAAGGCAAGTCATTTCACTCGCCAGCCATCTTTGAAATACCTCTCAGGCATGCAAGTTCACCAAGCTTATGATTAAATTTCATATTTGAACTCACTAATGAAATCTGACAACAGCATCTCATAAATGTTGTTTCTTTTGCTCGAATTAAATAAACCTTAGCACTTTTTTTCAGTACTGCGCTCGTTGTCTTCTTTTTGTCATTACATATTTCCACAGTATGAAGTATAAGGTCGTACAAATAATTTCGGTCGTGAATAAAAGAATTGAATGCATCCTTGCTAAATAAAAGTATTGATTTATTTAAAAAAAACCTGACCCCAAACTTTGATGCTTTAATGAGATTTATTTATTTAAACCTATAATTATCTATAATGGAATGTACTTGATTAAACTAAACCGGTTCAGACTTACTGGTAAATTGCTGTATATTTTGCTTTATACCTGTAGCACTTGAATATGATATCAGATTTCTGTGGTTATAAAGACAGCTTTTATGACAATGGATAAAGATGATCCATATTGGTGAAGCCATAGCATCACTGATTGTGAATGTGTAGCTTCTGACTGGAGCAATTATGTGGCACTATTGGCTTGTTGTTACAGTAGTGTCAGACCTTTGGTTTTGAGCGAAACCGCTATGACCCAGAGGTGAGAATGAATATTATGTATAGATTTCACTCACTCACTTAGCAAGGGTGAAACACACGTTTGTGTCGGTCAAGGCCAGTCATGCTCATCTGGATACCTTGTGTTGCCATTGCCTCATTAAAGATGAGACACAGTGCAAAGGTGTATTGAGTTTCCAGACTACTACAAAACAAATACAATTACTAGTCCATTAAGTCCTCTAGAAAACAAGGACTCACATTTCACAGGTGTCTGGTGTATGATGTCAATGATTTTAATTTCTGTATGGTTTAAGTTGCTGCCTATTGTATATTTAAGTGTAGGGGAAAGTGGAGTAATATGTCAGATAGATGTTTCACTTATTATTTTAATAAAAAACTAGGTAATTTTTGTTACATATCTAAAAATATATTTGTATGTTGGTGAACTGCCAATGTATAATTATGTGGCTAAAGATTAGCATGAATTATTAAATGAAGCATTTCCCCCCAAGCTGTGGGGGAAAGTGTGCCAGATGCCCAGTGGCTCAACAAATAGTAAAAAGCTTAGAATCTGAATGAAAGAAATACTTTTTGTTGAAAAACTTGAAGTGGGAGCCAAATTTCTTCAAAGAATCTCAGAGGCGCTGGCAAAGAAAATGCCACTTCTGAAAGAAAAATAAAATGATGTACCGATGTAGCTACCACAAACTGGGGAACTGCATGCAGGGAGCAATTTCATATTTCTCTGCAACCTTGACGAATGGAATGTAGAATACAAATATTTTAATTTGTTCAGTCAAATAAAAAGATATATATTTTTGTAATTTTCAAACTTGCTTTTCTATCAAGAATTCATTTTTTGTTTCTATAAAAAATTAATTGCTTCACTACACAGTCTAAATATTACATCTGTTTCCGGTTTATTCATGGATGTAAACAATATGAATAATATACATCGGGGGAAAAAAACTGATAATGCATTATTAAATAGTTATTTAATAATATAAACAACTAATTTATGTTCATATTTTTATTTGAAATATAAATCATTTAAATATTCCCAATGGTTTACCCCTTAACTTACATAGCTTACTATTACAACTGACCCTGTTTTATAATTTCAGTTGATATTCATGAATATATTTTTGTCATATTAGTTGTCTCTCTTTCCCCTTACCTAGAGGGCAACATCAGTAAAAACTGCCATAGCTTACACCAATCTCCCTTGGATATTCAAAGCAAAAATAACCTCTTTGCTCCTTATTTGAGCCTTAGCCTAGTTCTGGAGAACTCTCAGAGGCCTGTTTCTCCAGAATGTACTGATTATTCCATTGGCTGCTTTAAATGGGAATTATGCCCTTAATGAAATGGCTGTCATGACATCATGAAAGCGTACTTTAAAAGAGATGACAGCGCTTTAAACCAGGGTAGGGCATGTTTAACATGAGGGGCTGTTGTCTGATCAAAACCCCGTTGTGCTCTCTGTGAAAGGCATGACTTTAAAAGCACAGCCAGACTGAAAATCAAGGGCTTGTCGTGATTTGGTCACAAGGCAAAAACATGTTACTTTGACACTGAAGGCTACATTCATTGACTGTTTAGCAATTACTACAGTATCATCTGCTTACTTTAAGATTTCTGACTAATATCTTGTCAGTTATGATTGATGGGCTTGAAAGTATGTACTTCATTAGCAGCACTTTGGAAGATATCCATTGAAACCTTCGGCTGTCACATCATCAGACAAATTTTCACATTTTCTCGATTTAGTTTCAAAACTGGGTAGAACATTTCCACTGAAAGCCCAATTAGAAGTCATGCTCTCTGACAGATTGATAGTTAATTTAGATGATCCAGAAATAGCGTTTGTTCTCCCTCTAAAGCTAAAATGTGAAATTTACTGCTTTTTACCATCTTTTCTCGTTTTTTAACATAGAGGATTTAGGGTTTTATGTCCCATCTGTCACTGTACACTTGCTGGGCTGCATTACAAAGAATATTACTCAGAGGGAACAGTGGACCTGATCCTGAAACTGAGATGGGAGTCACGTTTCGAGTGAACAGCACAGGTGATTTTCTTACATTTTATAGATTATCTAAACCTTGTTTGTTTTCACTATAAAGCACCTACCTATGGATCCCTGGTAGGACAAAATGGCTCATATAGCTCTTTGATTTCAACACATCTGTTTATGTGACAAAAAAACAAGATGGTATCATGTTGCGTAATGAGGGTTATTGATGATCTAGGATTAAAATAGACACAGTCTGTGCACTACTTTTAAGGTCCACCTGCTGTCAGGCAGTTGCTGCTAGATCTTTTGCTGCTTAACCTCCCTCTGATATCAAAAGAAAAGCAATGTTGAGTTCAAATATTTCATCTAGCTCTTCTTACCTTTCTTGTTTTGAAACCTTAATAAACTTATTTGCATTCAAGCTGTCTAAATTTTGTTCAGTACAGAGCTCAAGTATAATATAGAAGTCATTGTGCAGTAGCTTTTCAGTAGTATAAAATATATACTTGTGTACATACATGGGTCAATGACATTCCAAAACTATTTTATTAAAAAATGCATGCAATATATACAGAGACTTCCATGATCACCATGTCTCATTTGCTCAGGGTGATGTAACTCTTATGATATCATGAAGCAAAAGCCTCTGGATGTATTTTTGTTGATAAGGTACTTGTATCTAATATTGAAATATTAATTTCTAGTACCCATTTTATTTACCACTACAAACAGTGTGTTCCCTAAACATGCATAAATCCTTCTCACTGGTTTGTACACAGTAAAATATTGATAGGAGAATTGGGAATTTCTCCCCTAACTGTGTGCCAGCTCGTATCCCTGGTGACAGCTGCTTCCCCCTCAGGCAAACACTTTTGTTTTCTTGCCTAAGAAAACAACCGGCGGTACGAGTGCGCAGGGGCTTATTTAGCACACTGGGATGTCCTCAGGATATTGCTAGCAAATGCAAAGCAAACAAGCTGCAATTCTTTCAAGCATTCCTCATTTATGTCATTATCCACCTATTTCTCCTCTGGCTTGACTGCATTAAGCAAGGTAGTATGTGCAGTCAGCTGGTCATTACTGCAAAGAACAGGCCATAGGTTGTGATTATGTATGGTTCATTGTCCCATTTTTTTTAAAAAGCCACTTACCAAGTAAATATGAAAGGGCAAGAAATATTGAAGTATCTCTTTTTGTTAAACCGTGTAGAAGCTTGATCAGAATAACAGAACTATTGTGAGTGTGATATTTCTTTTATATCAGGAAGCTAACAGGCTAATGAGTAACTTATGCCAGTTAGTTTTTTGCTAGTAAGTTCCAAACACAGCCACAGAGTATTCCTGAATGAATCAATGGTTTTGAGCAAATGATTCAATGAATCACTAATAAACAAATTTGCTTGATGAATGAGTTAGTGTTTTAGAACAAATCAGTGAATGATTCACTGACTAAAAACATTGATTGCATCTGAAATCGTTATATGCGGTCAGAGTAGGTACTTCTTTTGAATAAGTACTTACTTTCCAAAAGTTTGTTCTATATAGTATGAACAGAGTTGGGTTTAACGCGTTACACAGTAATGCGTTACTGTAATCTAATTACTTTTCCTGGTAATGCAGTAATGTTACATTTTAAATGTATGTAATTTGATTACAGTTACTAATGTCAATAAAATTGTGTTACTTAAGTTACAAATGCAGTGTTAAAACAATATGAGGTAAAAATCATGTTTTGCGCGTCAGTATGCTCTTTAATAAATCACTGGAGAATGCGAGGTAAAATGCAGACGAGTCCTACAACATTTAGATGCAATGAAAGATTGCCTATCATATTTCAAAATGTTGCACTTGACATATTTTAGCATTATAGTTTGGGAAAAGTTCAACAAGAGAATGTGTACAAGTTTATGTCACAGTAACACTAATAGAAGTAAAAAATAAATGACTCATCAGAATGAGATCATCCGCTGGATTAAGCCACGTCGGCATCACAGTTTAAGGCTTATTCCTCACAGCAAGTCTTCTTCCAAAAAAACGAAAAGTAGCCGAGATGAATTTGAATCTTTATTTGTTTACGAAGGTGATGTTTACATGTTCGTGTATCTCAAGCCTGGTTTCGCGTGGATGATTATTTTATAGCACGCAATGTGCGTGCGGGCATGATCACATTATAGGTGAGCTCAGACGGGAAAGACTGTAGCTCGCGTTGGTTCCATACGGATTATTTTATCAGAGAATATTTGTTTTCGACATGATTTAGGCTACTTCATTTAATAATAGACACGTCTAACTTTCTTTAGATACACTGTATTTCTCATGTCATTTTCAGCCTAGCTTTCTTTAGATATACTGTATTTCTCATGTCATTTTCGTTCATTTTAGTGACTCGTTTCAGGAAGATATATTTACGGAGACTGAGAATGCAGAAAGCGCACCCTATTTGTTTTCTTTATTTTACAAAATAAATTTTTGTTGATATTGCGAGTGTATACAAATAAAAGACCTTTTACAGTTTCAAATAATGTATTACCCCAGAACTTGAAAGTAAAGTAATTAGTAATCTGATTACTTTTTAAATGCAGTAATCAGTAATGTAATCAAATTACAATTTTAACGAAGTAATTAGTCATTTGTAGTGGATTACTTTTTTGAGTAATTTACCCAACATTCGTCATATTGGACAGTTGCACAGTGGGGAACGCCTGATGACGTCATCCCCTCTCGCTCGCAAAAACTAGTGAAAACCCGGATCCTTCCTGACCACTGCCCTTCCCTGCACGAACCCCGCAGCACGACGAGGACACCAGATCCCGTTTTATTTTGGACACTAGATTCCTCTTTTCCCTGGACACTTTGTTGTTTATATTATTTTGTTAATAAAAGCCTCTCCGAGGCCTGACGCCACACCCACTGTGTCTGTCGTTTGCTCCTCCCGTGACAATAGCCTATATTTAATTAGAGGTGAACTATTCCATTAACCCCATATTGTCATACCGCAAGACAAGAAAGCTTTGCACTCTTAAATTTCTCCATTTCAACAGATTCAGCTCTCTTTTTCAGGAAGACCTTGAATGAGTGCTTCTGAATGATTAGGCTGTGCTTTACATGTAAGCAAGCTTTCACGGTGGGAAGAACAAGCCAGGTGAAAAACAGCTCTTCCATTAACATTCACTCACAGGCATCTTTGCTTGGGTTGCATCTGTCACACAAGAGTTAGTTGAAAACAAATGGCATGGGAATGCCATCTATTTGTCAGCTATGAGCGATGCGGTGCCTGATTCGGATCAGGCCACAGCACATCGTAGAACAACAGCCTCTCAGAAGGAATACCAGGGGAAAAGGTAAAGATTGCTTTGGCCCCTCGGTTATTGTTTTACAGGATGCGTCATATTTTTTGTTGTCCTGCAGAATCTGTTTAGACTTGTGTCAGATAAGACAATTATTACTCGTCCATGGTTTGAATCCAAATGCCACTGGTAGGGAAGCACAGGGGAAAACTGAAGGTCTTGAATGTTAACGTTCCTAGCTTGCAAAGCAGTGGCTAACAAAACAAGCATTTTTTTCTACTTGAAGCAGGTCCACTTGAGGAAGACAAAGAGTTCAGGTGAAGGCCTAAACATTTTTGAGCAGTAAACCGCTTTGGAGGTTAAAAAAAAAAGCACAGCAATGCTGAATTTACTTTTTCAAGGAAAGAAGAGGTTTTCAAAATGACTGGATGAAGCACAGTGGTACCCTAAGTTTTTCTGATTTTTAAGACCCAATATTTTTGCATCAAACCAAATAGCATGCGTTTTAAAATACTGTAAATGGTGACTGAGTGCTGCACAACTCTGACTGAAATTCAACAACGTCAAGGCTGTAATGTGAATGACCCTCTCATCTCCCACTAGTAAGACCATCTCTGATATTTACTACATTGTCGGCATGACAAAGCAGTTCAAACATATTACAACGTATCTGACGTCTCCACAGTGATTGGTTGATAAACCAAGAGATGCTTGATTGCACTGAAAATTTGTACTTAAGTACAAGTACTGTCACATTGCTGAAATAATACTCAATTACAAGTAAAAGTACTGGTGTCAAAACGTAAAAGTACAAAGTACTCCTCTCAAAAACTACTGAGAGTACTAGTTACTAGGGGTGTAACGGTACAAGTATTCGTACCGAACCGTTTCGGTACGGGTCTTTCGGTTCGGTACGCATGTGTACCGCACCAATACAGTTTTGTTTTTTTTTCTTCTCATGAAATTCAAATAATAAATGGCATTTTGACCGTCTTTTATGTAGCATGACAGATCGCTGTATAAACGCCTTAGAGAGCCGCTTCTGGGACGGTTCAGAAACGTGCTGGTATAATCCCAACACAAGCACTGACTAGAGCGGCCGCGATCAGCTCCGGTTCTCGTGTCTGAGCCGTGACGCCCCGCAGATTTGTGCAGAGCGGAGCGCGAGTGAACGCGATCATTCCTTCCTCTGTACTACTAGTTTTAACGCGAATAAACATGACTGAACATCTCATGCCTCATGTAAATATTTAAAAAAAAAAAAAAAAAAAAAAAAAGTTTAGTTTTCCCCCCTGCTGTACCGAAATCACACCGAACCGTGACGTTAAAACCGAGGTACGTACCGAACTGTCATATTTGTGTACCGTTACACCCCTACTAGTTACTAGTTACTTTTTAGCCAGTGATATTTAATGAATTGCCAAAAAAAAAATTTATTCATATCAAAGATCTATGTGGATAATAGCTACTTTGAACAAAACCCACTTTTATCTTGTTGACAAAGTATGTGAATTAGTGGTCATGGTTGAAAAATATCAATATCAAAGTACCTGTGAACCGGAAGCTGCAACTGACTTCAGTGTTGTGATGTATTTCTGAGTGAAATGGAATATTGAATAAAGGGCGGGGTTTTGTGGTGCACCTCCACTCCACCTCTTGCTCATAGCAGATTCACGGTTGGATAGGAGTGGTTAAGAATATCGGCTCATGTCTGACATCATGCTTCATCGCTTCTGGGTCCTAACGCTCTGCCAGACGCCCCCAAAAAAACAACAAACTGTGCTAATATACACCCACAATGTCATGTAATACTGAAAAATTATAACCCTAACCTTTATCTCCATACTGAAATCCCAGATAGCCTGACAGTGATTCAGCTAAAATATTAGTGTCTGAGACTGAAATTGGTTTAATCCAAGTCTTCTAAAAAGACACATTCGCTTTATATGATGAACAGATTTTAATAGGCTTTTAATTTGCATACATATAAATATTGATCAATTACCATGACAAAAATCTCAATCTTAAACATTTGCTCATTCTGTGTATTTGTATTTTTAAAAAAGGGTAACTTTGTTGAAAAAGCTTACAGCACAAGGAAAATCTCAATCTTAAACATTTGCTCATTCTGTGTATTTGTATTTTTTAAATAGGGTAACTTTGTTGCAAAAGCTTACAGCACAAGGAAGCTTGATTTCAAATTTGATTTCAAACTGAATTGAATTAGCAAAAAAAAGACAAGTACACAGTCAGTAATAACATTATAAAACAAATGACCTCAATTCAGTTTGAGGTATTCGAAATATGACAAAACTGAATTTTTATAAGCAGTGATTTAAGAGCCATATATGTTAGGCCTATTTATTTAGATAAATCGAACATCAGATTGGCTTTGACCTGTAATGTCTGTACAATGTAGTGATGCAGTTAGACAGACTAGGATATTTATATGTACAAATCATACAAATATCCCATTCCAAAACATGTCTAGCATAAACTTACATTGTAAAGAAATTAATGTTCCATCTTTGATTGTTGAAAGACTTTCTGGTGCATTTCACTTACAGCCAAAAAATTTCCAGTAGCATTTTCATAGGTCAGGCGTGGATCTATTCTGAATGGTTGATACATTTTGACAAAGTTTAATCCAGGAGCAAAGAGAAATAATTTCTACTTTAAAAGCACGGAGATCGCACGCTAGGCATATTTGCGCAGGAATGATTACAATTATGCGGAATACCTGCAATCCCGCGCGGACATTCAGACTCTGTAATCGACAGGAGGCGGATGCATGTCAAACTCAGTCAGAGAGGAAAGAGCGAGACGCGGCTTGTATATACGATAGCCAACTGAGGAAAATTAGTAATGGGGCCGTGTCAGATATTTCAGTACCGGTATCAAAATATAGATATTTATGATAACACTACCATGTAACGTTAGTTTGTTTCTCCAAACTTTGAGTCCATAAATTACGCTGAGCTCCCTTCTTCTTCTAATGTTTATAAAGAATGAGAATGTGACCTAACGCCGCATTTAGTTCTGGGAAACTGCTTTGTTTATCCGCCATATTTGCAGGATAGTCCTAGGGATTTGATTTTGCTTGTCATTTGTTGAAATAAATATAAAAAGTACAGTGAGTTCGTGACTGTTCGCTGAATGTGACCCACAGTCTGTGATTCTCCTCCGTGGCCATGGAAAAATGAATATTTATAATGACATCAATTATACTTTGTCATTTAAAAGTTTCCAACAAAGAAATGGATCGACTTCTGTCAGCTTGTTGAACACACACTTTTATTTGGATAATGTACCATATGATGGCTGAAGCAGCAGCGAGCGACACTGTATTCAAGCTAATCGGGTAAACACTGTAAACCAAATTCTACAAAACCTAAGAGAGAAATGCAGTGCATATCATGCAGTGCGATAAAATAGCTTCTCTTCCCTGCAAACGATACAATGAAGAATTAATGGTTGTTTAACTTAAAGGCAAAAACAAAACAAAAGATAAGCATTTATCCTTATAGAGAATGAGAAGTAACCATGGGAACGGATAGCGTATCCTGCTAATATGGCGGCGCCTTCCTGAAATGCAATGCGGAGTGAAAAGATCGTGACGTAACTCCTCATTCTCTATTGGCGGTTGGCAGACTCGCTGAGCTTCACCGTCTGATCAGCTCTTCACCTGGCTGCTGCAGCGGTGCTTTTCCCGGTTCAGATATCAGGGCTGTTATTGGTCCCTTTACGATCGGATATCTTTATTGGCTACTGAAGTGCCGTCAAAGGTTTGAATATCAATTCAAATTGTGTGCGTACTCAGTAACGGACTATGATTTAAAAGTAACAAAGTAGATTATTTTGCTTAATTTGTACCTAAGTACAAGTAAAAGTACAGCTTTAAAAATATACTCAAAAAAGTACAAGTAGCCTACCCGAAAAAAACTACTTAATTACAGTAACGTGAGTAGTTGTCATTCGTTACCTCCACCACTGTAATTTTCTGTCTTTAACTGTTTTAAATTAATTTTAAATCATTTAAAAAGTTTTTAAAGTCTTTTTTTATTGTTGTGATTATTTTTTTATGATTAACGGACTATGATTTAAAAGTAACAAAGTAGATTATTTTGCTTAATTTGTACCTAAGTACAAGTAAAAGTACAGCTTTAAAAATATACTCAAAAAAGTACAAGTAGCCTACCCGAAAAAAAACTACTTAATTACAGTAACGTGAGTAGTTGTCATTCGTTACCTCCACCACTGTAATTTTCTATCTTTAACTGTTTTAAATTAATTTTAAATCATTTAAAAAGTTTTTAAATTCTTTTTTTATTGTTGTGATTATTTTTTTATGATTATTTTACTTCCTTTTATGTAAAGCACTTTGAATTACCATTGTGTACGAAATGTGCTATATAAATAAACTTGCCTTGCCTACCCTCCTCTGTTGATTTTTTTTAAACCAATGAGAAATAGATCCACTGGGCTGATGCAGTGAAATACTCGATGGTGATTGGTTATTTTTTATTTTATTTTTTTAATTGTCTTTTTTCTTTTATCAACAGAGGCCAAAGTCTAAAAGCTTCCCAAAAGGATTGTGCTTTGGCTTTCCACCTTCCCTTCTCTATCCACAGAGATGTTCAAGGGGAATAGTAGTGGTAAAACACAGTGGAATCCAACTCCAGCAATACTTTATGGTTTGCAACAGTGAAATAACAATAAAGAACTAAATATTCTGAAGACATGTAATAACTTGAGATTTTATTAACATTAAATTCTTCCATTTTTTTCCACCTCAAAATTGAGTAGGTTGTGCTTCCCTTTCTTCCCGACGAGCCGCCATGGCAATCTGCACCTTTCAAGCAAACCATGTTGTAAAAAGAAGCTTTTTAGGTTTCAAATGATAAAACAATGGACTGGGGGGGAAATTAAGACATGCTGTGGTTGTCAAATGTTAGTGAAATATAATTAAAAGTTTATGAAAAGGAAAGTTAGTTCACAGGAACTTTTCATATTCGCAGATCCCACTAGGTTTGATATTTGCTATCTAATAGAATGAAATTCAAACATTTCAAACAAGTCTCACTGCTTTTTGGGCCAATGTATTGTACATATGATGGAGATGCCACAAGTCTCCTCCTGGTGGGTGTATAACCAGCGTGGGATGATCAAATTTTCATTCATTTTGTACGTTTCATTGGTTCCAAATAAAATATTTTTTTACCAACCATTGGAGCCAATGGTCAGTGAGTCCAACAGAGAGAAATTAACAATTGATAGACCTGTGATTTAGAAAATGCCATTCAAATGCAGTGGCGTGTTTTCTTTCAAGCCACCAGTTAACAATTCATGCTCAGAACTGTCATCCTTCAATACATCACCGTACGTTTCGCTTTCACACAGGTCTGATTGGCATCAACATTATTATATTTCATCCAAACATCACAGATACTAAATGTCTTGGTCACAAGCCACAGGCCTTTTTAACACATCTTAATGGAAAAAGACAAGATATGGGTAACAGAGAAGTAGTCTTTTGCATTCTCTGTACGAATCATTAACTTTGACATTCTTTGTCAACATAGCAACTGTGACTTTTATCAAAAATAAAACAAGCTTTCAACAGCAGAATATTCATCTGCATGCAAATGATTCCTAAATCTTGAGAAGAAACATGCAGTTTGCTCACAGCTGTGTTGCATGATAGGTGAAACTCTCTCAGGACACCTTTAGTGCCACAGTACGCACATGTATCTGCTGTTTGCGCTGTGTTTGTCAGCCAAAATGCTTGCGCTGCAACCTGCGTCTCTTTGTTGACTCCAAGGCGAAAGTGTGTATACGGGTCGTTCTAGAGCTAAACTCCATTTTAGAATGCAATTCAGCACTGCTGTACAATCGCTGGCTTATGTTGGGCGAATAAAGTGTTCGCACCCATCCAGCATTATAGACTGACTCAGCATGTGGCACCATGTGATCTCGGTTTGTCTGTGCTGCAACTGTCCCACTGGAATATTTTACAAGGGTTCACAGGAAATGAGCAAATGACTTATGCAAATTGAAAAGCAATTGAAATAACCACTGCTGTGACTCGCTTTTTCTGCAAAGATGAATGTGTTTGTAATGACGTGGCAAATTTCTCATATTGTAGGTCACGCTTGGCCATTTAAGCCAAATGGACAGGCTTAAAACTGACAAGGGCAATGCCAAGGTCATGTTCTGAGACAGAATTGTCTTGTGTGATTATACCGGCACAATTTATTATGAAAACGAATCATTCAAAAGTGCCTTAGTTTTCTCAAAGTTGCCTAAAAATGCTGCAAGAGATTTTTAGTACACTAGTCAAACAACACTAAGTGCAAATAAGATTGACCTTAAAAGTAAATATGCAGCGTATCGTAAGCTTGTTTGATGTTTTTCTCCCCAGCAATTAACATGCCTGGGTGATTTTCTCGTCTAACGAACTAAACTTCTCAGGGAAACAGCATGTAAGCACAGCTGTTTCACAGAACTGCGATCTCCAATCAATTTGATCGCAAATCACATTGTGCTCAGCACAACTGCAAACATCCTTCATGCTGTAAACTACACTAACGTGGGTTTAAGTGGGCTCTCGGTCGTGTATCTGCCTAAGGCTGGCGTTCTGAAGCCAGCAGGGCTAGGATGAAGAGATTCAGCGGGAGCTTTGGTCTGTCCTCACAACCCAGAACCTCCATTCCACTCTCACAGCTGTGTTTACACCTCTCATGTACCATCTGAATACTCCCAAGAGTCCTTGGGTTAGAAGTACCTCTTTTCCCACCAAAACGGTGTTGGTGCTCAACAAGAGGAACTTGCTCAATTCCTCTGACTTGACAGCTGAATTATGACATAACTGACCACAAACAAACAGCACAGTTTTATGTTCATAATACACTCTTAGAAAAGCTACATAGATGTCACTGGGGCGGTATCCTTAGCTACAAAAGGTAAAAGTTACATCTTTGCAACTTATTTATCCCTAAACGTTACATATTAGTATCTTAAAGGTACATAGTAGTAATTTAAAATAACATATTTCTACCTAAAGTGTATATATTAGTACCGTTTTTTCTGAGAGGGTAGCATGCATAACATAATACTCTTTTTAGCTAATTAGGACACTATAAATAATTCAAATCCAGAACAAACTCCATTCAAAATGTTCATACATCTGCTGAGTGCAGAGGTGCTGAACTGTGTTGCGCAAAAGTGATAATTTTCAAATCTAAGATGTTCTGGCAGCGGCAACGGTCGAGTTTTTCACCATCCCAACATGTATACATTTATTCAGATCTGACCTTTCGGTACAGCTTCTGGGTTTTTCCAGTGTGGCATGTCATTTAATGCACCGTACTTATCCACCATCTCTGTGTAAATCGTATGTAATCACAGGGATTTTTGCTTTTGTGAGGGTCAACAAGAGATGGGGAAAAAAAGCACGGCCCTGCATAAATTTGCCAGCTTAGCAGCAGCCAAGAGCAAACTGGGTTTGCTATCTTATTTCATACATTTACTTTAGACTAATAAACTGCACGGCTGTTTACAAGAATCACACACAGAGGTAGATTTTATTGTTTTTATTTTAGTAACAGTGAATTGACAAACATGAGGCTACATTTTATTAGCATAAAACAATCCTAAAAAAAATCAGTGCATTTGGGACAGAAATGGAAACTTCAAGTGGTTACTTTATATGGATGGATAATGCACAATGTGTATTATTCATGTTACATTTAATTCACTTTTACTTATGAATTTCATATCCAAACAATGAATGACTGTTGTAGCACTACAATTATTACATTCAGTGGGATATTATGGCCTTCATAAATGTTTGATGTTATAACGCAAAAACAAAAAACAATTTAATTAACAGTTTTAATACAATTTTGCAGTACCAGGACAAATTATGCATTCCGTACATTCATAATGTTGCATGGTATGAAAAATGCATGATGACAAAGTGGTGAGGGGTGGAAAAATAAACCATTTAAGTATATTATTCAGCAGCTATTTCTGAGGACTTTTAGTTTAATACAGTTTATTTGCTGTCTCCAAAAAAGATTAAACCAGCCTAAGGTGGTTTGCTGGTCTATGCTGGTTCAGCAGGGCTCCGTGTTTGGCCAAGCTGGTGTTTAAACAGAGCTTTTTAGAGCTGTATTCATTAATGTGTTTATTATTTATTTACTTGTTCGTTTGTACCAAAAACAACCTCGAACTATTCCCTTTTACACAATACAATGTGCATCTGGCACAATTCCTAATGGAAGACTGGAAGACAACGTCTTAAATGTAGATCAAACAAGGAAAAAGAATGAGGGTAACCAACTGTAGCTTGCAGATGGAACTGCAATATTACAAAAAATATCAGCAGTGAATACCCTTCAACAAGATCAAATAAACATCAAAAGCTTCACAAGATCCCCAACTTTCCTGCAATTAGTGGTGCTTGTATCTTTCTACTACCAGCTGCTAAAGAACTTGCTTGTTAAGTAATGGTGATTTAAGCAGACGTTTCAAATGACTGCCATATGGTGAAAATGTTTTCAGGTTGTGTACATAAGAAAAAGCGTGTCCACTAAAAAGATTTTTAATGAGGCTTCACCATTCACCACAGAAATTCAGGCCTTCAATTGTTTTGAAATCCATTTTTAACACCGACCTGCACAGGCTTGACTTCATGTGTTCACATTATCAAGAGTCAAAGGGTGAGAGTATTCTCTTTTGTGACTGCACAAAAGCATGAAAACCCCTTTCACTTTACTTTTCACTTTCCACTGATATGATTTTTTCAGATGCAGGGGAATAAAAAAAACCCTCAGCAGCTTTGTGGTGTGGTAAATTCATCACGATTCACTAAAGGCTGAGGCCTCAAGGAAATGTTGTATTTGAATAGTTTAGGCCCCGATTACGGTGAAGTCTGAGATTAAATACATGGATTTAAATTCTCTACTGGTAAGGAAACACCTTCCAGGTACTGTATGATTTTGTACTCTATGATATGATTTTTTCAGATGCAGGGGAATAAAAAAAACCCTCAGCAGCTTTGTGGTGTGGTAAATTCATCACGATTCACTAAAGGCTGACCGGACTGAGGCCTCAGGGAAATGTTCTATTTGAATAGTTTAGGCCCTGATTACGGTGAAGTCTGAGATTAAATACATGGATTTAAATTCTCTACTGGTAAGGAAACCCCTTCCAGGTACACTCTTAAAAATAAAGGTGCTTCAAAAGGTTCTTCAAGCGATGCCATAGAAGAACCAGTTTTGGTTCCACAAAGAACCATTCAGTCAAAGGTTCTTTAAAGAACCATCTCTTTCTTGCGTTTTTGTAATCTGAAGAACCTTCTTTCGCCACAAAGAACCTTTTGTGAAACAGAAAGGTTCTTCAGATGTTAAAGGTTCTTTATGGAACCATTTAGACAAAAAGGTTCTTCTATGGCATTGTGAAGCACCTTTATTTTTAAGAGTGTACTGTACAGGAATGAGTGACAGAGGCTGAATTAACTGCGAACTTATTACTCTGAGTCTATTAGTTATGGAATATTCTTATTGGAAGACCTGGATTTCTCAAGATCGCAAGGTCATTTAATATAGAAGACATTTTTTTCTGGGAAAGAAGAGCCTCACATTTTGTACCACACATGCCCAGCGAAAAGGGAAAGTTCACTCTGAAATGAAAATTCTGTAATTTACTTATCCTCACGTCATTCCAAACCCATATTACTTTGTTTCTTTCAAATATCCTGGTCACCATTCTTCTGTATAATAAAATTGAGGACTAGAGCTTTCAGGCTCCAAAATGACAAAAAACACCATAAAAGTGGTGCGCCGATAGCTTTGTGTAAAGAATTTATTATTTTTTTGTATTACCCTAGTGATGTCTGAATTGTAAAATGACTCGAGTCAGATCTTTTCAATGAATTAGTTGAGCTTACAAAATTGGTCTGGATGATTTGTTCATGAATTGGTTCTCAAGAGAGGAAAATTATCAGAGAAATAACCCCTTACATTTTAAAAGGACTGTTCATCACTGTATGATGGTAACATGGGAGGATGAGCCACTTTTATGACAACTTTTGTATCTTTTTTGAAGCTTTCATTCATTGTAACAGCGCTGAAAAGAGTGACCAGTACATTCATTCAAAAGAAAGTCATTCAGGTTTGAAATGACATACAGTATGTAAATTGTCAATTTTCATTTCACAATTCCTTAAACACAATTTCAGCTCAAATCCTGAGAGGAAGCTGCCAGATCATAAGTGTGGTTTCTGCGGTGGTCGCCACAGAACCCTCCCTCAGTCGGCGGAAGCCCTTCCCGCCCGAGATGACTGCTACTGAGGTAACCCTATCCCTCCTCACCCTGTCCCTCTCGTAGGGTCGTCCCCTGACCCACATGTCTGGATCATCGCTGAGTTCGTATATGGAGCCGTCTTCCATGCTGTGCTCCAAAGATTCTAAAGACGAGTCCGAGGCTTCGTCCCCTCTCGCTGTTAATGGTCGCCCGGGCAAACCTGAGGTTGAGCGGAGGCGGTACTGTAGCAACACCCCACTCCTCCCCTTCCCTTTACCATCCACTTGGGCGGAAATACTGGGCTGCTGGAGCGATTCCTGAGAGGACGAGTCACTGCGGTCCTCCACTCCACAGGCCGAGTCATGCCCTTCCACCAGAGAATCCCGCTTCAGAAGATCAGGAGACAAACTGCTGGAAAGGGCAACTAAGAAATCCACAGGCCCGCAGTGTGCATTAAGAGATGACATCCCCTTACCTGTGCCACATTGAAAGAGAGCTCAAATTGCTTTAATCAGTAAAAAGCAGCAATGCCACAGGGTCAGAGAAACCTTAAAATTTGATAACTCATTTCCATTACTACTCGTATTACTTACTGAAATGACTTTATTTGATCATCATCCTCGGTTGTTCCTATCCCCTACATATATTTTTTTTTTTCGTGGAACAAATACATTTTGAAGATTTTTTCCATATAAAGACAAGCTCCAGATCAGAGGGGAAACACCATAAAAAGGTAGTTCATATGACTTTAAAATTTAAAGAAGTTTAAGGTCAGTAAGATAAAAAAAAAAAAATGAATTCTTTCATTTATTCAGCAAGGAGATGTTCTCTTAAACTTCTTCAAAAAAAACAAAACAAAAAAAATGCATCATGGTTTCCACAAAGATACTGAGCAGCAACTCAGCATTTTAAAATTTCTAAACGATTATGTGTTACTAAAGACTGGAGTAATGGCTACCACAGGAATAAATAACATTTTATAATAAAATAAAATACAAAATTATTTTATTTAAAATTGAAATAATATTTTACACTATTATTGTTTTACTGTATTTTTTATTAAATAAATGCAGCCTTAGTGATTAAATATGACACTGATACGTGTGTCACGTTAGGGTGGATATCAAATATTTGGTCATAAGACACGTTGAACTACTTCATGACACTTTTATGATGTGTTTTGTTCTTTCAGGATCTTTGCAAAAAAGCTTTGTAAAAATTCTTCAAGATTTTTAATTTGTGTGCCACAGAAAAAAAAACAAACAGGTTTTAAACATGATGGTGAGTAAATAATGACAGAAGTTAAATTTTAGAGTGAACTATTCTATTAACAAAGGAATCATTACATAATTGTCTCTTTGAATTATTATGTAATTGTTCTATCATTGTGCAAGAGACTTTCCAAAAGGACTAAAGGCACTTATGCATCATGAAGAGCCACCATCTGTGTACCTGTAATTTTGGGGATGCCCTCCAACTTGGGCACAGGCAAGGTGATGATAATGCCCTGGGCAGTTCCCACCCACAGCAGCCCCTGGCAAATCAGCAGGCTGGTAACTCTCATGCTCTTCTGACCTTCTGAAGAAAAATACAGGTGTCACCAACACTAAAAAAAAAACTTTCTTTAGTCGGCTTGTTTATATCTATGCAGTATGATACATTTTTACAAACACTGAAAACCACTTTCCTGCTTGCATATCAACAATTATTGTATCCGTGGAGACTCAGATTAAAACCCAGCACACTGCTGATTGCTCGCTCACAGTTGTGCTTCTCTCATCAGCTTTATTTAACTGGTCAATTATAGCAGTGTGTAGGTATGACAACATTAAAATCGCTGTTTAGACAAAAAAACAACATGGATGGAACATTTAAACGACTTCATTCACAGTGCCCAAATCCCTGACCCTGGGTCTTCAGACATCAGAAAGCCACCACAGCATAATTAATTCAAAGAAGAACAGCACAGCAGAGACTTCAGCAAGCCTGGATAGTGGCCCCATGCTCATATTATAAAGCTTGCTTTGCATGGGTGATCGGCAAGTGGCTAATTGATTCTTTTTCACGGCGTGCTGTCTTTAGGTTGCTATAGTACTTGGGGAGTCTTTTGCTAATGTGTAAATGAAGCATTTTCAGTATGGTAGTTAGTCACCAGGAAATCACTGAAGGTCATGAAAAAACATGAGCGAATGCACTGCATTAGGCAGAATTCCTTCTTAGAAATGTCAGCTGTCCAGTTCTGCAGAGCATTCACCTATTATACATTCGTTTTCTTTGCAAGAGGGATCACCTTAATAATAGATTGTCAAATAAATCTGCAGTTCTACAGTAATGCATATGAATTCATGAGTGCTGAAAACATAAAATGCTGAGGTTTGGGGAAAAAAATGCATATTGCATATTTTATTAGATGTCCTTGTAGTTGACGCATAATGTGTACTTGGACTCTTTCTGCATGATAACTATCAAGATTTTAGGTTAAAAAGTATTAACTATTAATATATAAGGTTCAGTCTGTTAACATTAGGTAGTTCAAGAGCTAGTGGTATATTATAAACAAACAGTAATATATATATATATATATATATATATATTTGTAAATTAACAATTAACTGAATGTATAATGTTAAAATGTTGAACCTTTTGTCATATCATATGAATATATAAAGGAAAGTGTGTATCTTAGGTCCTGTAACTGGTAAAAACTGTTCTTTTCAATGCACTTTCACTCATCAAATGATTCAAATATTTCTCAGTTAATTAGAGGTAATAAAAGCTGCATGCTTAATATAAGAAATGCGGTTTAAAACAATTTTAGATGGTCACACCGCAGGTAATTCAAACAGATTATTATGACACAAAATTATTTAATCTTAATTAGCTACAATATAATGTTAAGGGCTTAGATGTATAATATAATATAACACAACATAACATAACAACATATGTTTCAAAGATTCTCTTTGATGCAATATGGATCTGACTGTTCCAGCTATTATTAGAGAGGAAGGATTCAGCCTTATGTCTGGCTTGCTTATCATGTCTGAAGGTTCTAACTGATGAGAAACTGCAGAATAATCGGTTCACTTTAAGACAATAATTAATTCATCACCCATCACTTGGGTGCAAACCTGTGGGATTAGCAGACCATTGATCTGTAATAACTATATCAGTCCTCCTATGTGTGATGTGTGCAGATTAGCATATTCAGGAAAGCCAGTGGGACGTTCTCTGGGCCTAGAGTAAAAAAGGGGAAGAAGGCATCTGCCAAAGCTTATTTTCACTTTTGTGCTCCATTGACTGTAAACCCCTCGACATAACATGAAATCGCAGAGTCACCTCAACCAACATGAACTACATATTTAAACACAGCTAGCTCCATAAGTTCGACAACAGCCTGAGGGTTGCAGGACCTTCGCAGACATCTTCGCCACAACTTCTTCACGTGTCTTTTGAAATACAGCTGTAACTTTGATCCAGAGGTTTGATGTTCTCGCTGTTCGACAAAAAACAAACAAAAAAAAAACAAAGGTATATCTTTTTCACTTTGTTTTTAATGAGACACGGTTGTAGCAACAGGCCCATTGACATTAACTTGCTCTGGCCAGTTCCTGAAGTCTGCTACACCGCTTTGGGTTTATTTTTCTCCTTCTCCTTTCTATTCCACTTGATCGCAATTGTCTGTGACAACTGGAGAATCATGGGATTTTTTTTAAGCTTAACGTGGACAATCGCATTCAAGTGAAATCAAACATTATTAGACAGCCTGAAAGAAGTTATTCTGCTCCGGAGGATTCTGCGAGCTACTGGAGCGATGCCACCCAGATTTTCTCTTTATATAGTCTGATGTGTGGAGCTGAATTACTCTGAAGTGGTGTGGATATTTACTTAAACTATTATTTTCAGTGTCCTTGCTTATATAATGAATGTTTACACAAGCTCCCTTCTGCAAAAAGGTAGTGAAAACCATGGTTTTGGCTTACATATATTTCATCTAAAGGAGGGACGAAGCACAAAGAATTTGACAATTTTAAAGATTTAACAGGACCCGAGGGAGATAAAGATGGCTAAAGGTGAGTGCAGAGAGGTAAAAAAGTCAATACAGCTGAATTAAATACCAGCTGCACTGAGAAAAGGCACAATGGCAAAACGCTGGCACATTACCAACATGCCACGGCTGCTGGAGTCATGACAAGAGTGTTGCCATGACAACATTTCGAATGGAAAGCTTTGTCTGTGCCATTGTGACTTTTCCTGCCTGTAACCCCACAGCTCCATTACTGCTCTGCGGGGTCTTAAGTTAGCTACTTATTCACGGTCGGTCCCTGGAGAGCCAGCCTACAGGAACCATTCCAACAAGAACTTCTCTGTCATTAACTTTTTATCAGAAGAAGTGCAGTTCAAAGAAATGATGGAAACAATGCTGTTCAAGCATGTGTGAAGGCATAAAGAATTTTTGTATTCAAACGGCTCCTTCCGTAGGGTCAAAGGAGAGATACTCACTGGGGTTGTAAAACGATGAGGGTGTAGATATGTTGATCTCCTGCAGGTGCTCCAGTGTTTCCGTATGGAACAAGCGTATAGAGGAACCTTCTGAAAAAGCCATCCATACGCCCCCCCCAGCTCGTACCATATGGGCCACGCTCACCATCGGGTCCTGATGGACCTCAAATCTCTAAAACAGAACAGAGGACAATGAGATTACATCAGATATCTAACTTCATATCAATACAGGTCTAGTGGGACATTTTCTGATAGTTTGTCATCGAGCTGATATAATGTCAAATTCAAAAGGGTGAAGAACTCCACTACACAATTGAGAGGAAAAGTTAAGAAATATAGTTTACCCACAAAAGAAACTATCATCTCATATCACAATATGAGTCATTTTATATCACGATAATGATATATATCACAATATATAAATTTTTGCTTTAATAAGGTCTTTATGATACCAACATTTACCATAGAAATGTCATAATTCTTGTTACGTGTCAATATCACAAAAACTAATACTACTAGCCTAAATGTATATGTAAAAAAAAAGCTCAAGCTCACTGAAGACATGTAAACAGTCAGCGATTAGATAAGAATAAGAAACTAATTACCAGCAATAAGACAAAAAACTGCAGTAGAACAAATAAATAAGAAATGCTACATACATTGTATAAAGTAATTAAATGAATAAAAACACTGCATATCCGTCACTGTGTAAATTAAATATACTGTATATTATTTCTCATTAAAGTTACAAAAGTGATTTAGTCAAAAGCAGTGCGAGATTTTCTCTTTTGTTGTTTGATTAACGTGAATGACAGACAGCAGGAATATTAGACTGCTGTCAATTTAAGAGCTGCCCGGATTCCAATAAACTGTTACACATGTTTTATTTCTCAGCTGTTTGCTTTCACTTAAGACCTAAATTATTGCGTTTACAATGATATTTGCAAAGACAGGCATTGTGACTAGGCATGGGCCGGTATGAAATTTTGACGGTATGATAACCTTAAGCAAAAATATCACGGTTTCACAGTTTTACAGTATTGTTGTTACAGCTCTAAAATGTGTTAATTTGAAATGTCTGGGTAAAAAAAACAAAAAACTGAACAATATATTTAAGTGAGTGATCTGCCTGCTACACTATTTTTCTCTGTGCGTCCGTCTTCAGCGTCTCTGGCCTGTGTTAACGGGCGTTTACAGACATCATATTTTCACATAAATTATATTTGGAAAATGATATGCATTGCAACGCAGTTTGTGCAAGTCCAAAACAGAGATCGGCTGCAATAAAACAATAAACGGCGGGTTGCCTATTGCGTAAGTTTTGGAGGAAGCTCCTTCTGCCGTCATACACACACGTGACTGACCGCTCCAACAGGAGGAGGAGGGGTCGTGTTACTCTCTACACTGCACTCAACCTGAGGGATTCCTACACTTTCAGTCTTTGAGACATGAAATACAGCACATACCGCAGGAACGGTATAACAGAAAATATTAGCGGTTTTGAAACCGTGAAATTTTCAAATCGCGGTATACCTTGAATCCGGTAATCGGCCCATGCCTAATTGTGACACATACAATTATGTGTATTAAACCATTCAAGGGCTGTAAAACTGCAAAAATATATCTATTCAATACTCTCGCGCTCTATGAGCACCATCTTCACGTGCGTGCTTCTCTGACAGCACTCAAAACCAGTCTCTCTGACAGCATGTGCATATAGCGAAATGAGCTCCCTTTTGATGCTGATTGCGTTTCAACAGCTTAAAATCACGATTTTTAAAAACGCATGCAAACAATAAGTTTCCGTGACCACATAGCACAGCAACGACACATGAGCGCATAACTGCGATAGAGAAAAAAAAGTCCAACATCTCTACCGGTTGATCGTGTCTAACGGTGTATCACCCAGCCCTACTACTTACCCTCTTGTTGTTCCAAACCTGTAGGCGTTTCGTTCTTCATAGGAACACAAATGAACACAAATGTTTTTGCCCATACAAACCTAACTACTTTGGATCCCACAGCATTTCACTGTGCATACAAGACATTTTTCAATATATGTTCTTTTGTATCCCTCATATAAAATCATACAGGTTTGAAATGATATGAGGCCAAGTAAATGACAGAATTTCCATTTTTTTGGGAATAAACTCGAGTGCCTCATTTTACTGGTTGATTTAGGCAAAGACATAATTGTGATAATGGAAAACCTGACAAGATGCCAAGTGATCCAGCATTTTAAGATTCTTAAAAACTTAACATGAGTCACTGAAATTGCATGTTTACATATAAAATGGCCATTATTTTGATCATTCAAAGTGTCTAAAACACATTTATATGCATTTTATGCAAGTTGTCTTTACAATAATTTGACTAAATTGTACTTGTGCACAACTGGCACATTTACGTTTGAAATCTGAAGACCCATTATGCATTTGAGTTACATTTGTTCAGCGGGAATCCAGCAAATACCCATTCCAATAGGATGATGCATGCCATATTATCTTCAACATAAAATTCACACAAAAACAAGTAACAAATTCTGTGCACAGCAAGAAGAAACTATACTAATGCTGTATAACAGAACCATCTAATCTAAGTCGCATTTGAGACGTTTGACCTACATGTTCAACTGGGAAGTATAAACATGACATTAACATTCCCTTCACAATAAAGTCATTTCAGACTGCAGTCGCATAGCTTTACTAATGGGTTAAAAGGTGGACTGCAAAACCAGAGACCAATGAGAATCAACAAGCAGAAAGGATTGGAACACAGTTTGGTACAGAACTCAATAAGGCATGACAAAAACAAGCAGTTACAGAACTCCATCTCCTTTCTTCTCTCATTTGCTTTCTCTTCTCCATTAGCTCACAAACAGAATATTGAACTATAATGATAAAGGTTCCATCGCAAATGCATCTAGCTTTTATTTTCCCCTCTTTTATTCTCAATACAGTACATATGCAAGGACTTCCTCACATGCACAGTCTAAAACTAGGACAAGAACGATGAGCATTCAGGCTCTCAAGGTGGCATAAGAAAGTGAAAACCTTACACACTTGTATAAATAAAACATTTAGTGTGACTGAAAGCTTGCTAGGAGACCATACTCACATATGGTTCAGGTTGTTTTCTCCAAACTGGAAGATCCACAATGCTGCAAGAATTCTCTTTAATGATGAGCCACCAAAGTTATCAGCAATTTAAGGCCCTTTGTATCATTTGATTCTCATGAGAACACTGTGTGCCAGCATAAATTCCAAACTTTCTGGACTTCAGAGCTGATTTATGGTGTTATGTATACCAGAGACTCAAAACAATGCAAGCAGATCTCAAAAGCAACCACTGAGGTGGAAGAGGGCATTCACATCTTCACACACTCCTGAGAAACCCTGGATTTTAGCCTGTGGCAAAAAAGTTAAGAAGCAGGCATTGTTCTGGTCATCCTCTATCAAAAGACCTCTAGTTGAACAACAGATACCCAATCCAAAGATTAAGATGGAGGTCCCCTTCTGGTCCAGACCAGTTCACTTCTGTCAATGAATTAGGAGCATAAGAGATACAGATCCTTCACCTGAAAATGAACATTCTGTCATTATATACACACACTCATGCTGTTTCAAACTGAATTACTTACTTTCTTCTGTGGACCATAAAAGAAGATATCTTGAAGAATGTCTCTGTATTTTTTGTGTCCAGTAATTTTTGACATCCAATGTTGTTTTAGTTGAAACATTCTTCAAAATATACATTTTCACATCAGTCAGTCCAAAATATCACATCGAGTTTATTTTCCCCCCAAAAAAAGACAGTAATATCAGTTTGGAATAATCCCTTTCAACATTGTGTACTAGGCTAGCTATAAAATTATATACAACCATCAAGTGAAAGATGAAATCATAATGCTTGAGTTTACTCTCAGTGCAAACTACCACATCACTGATTTCAGCCGTTATATATAATATATAAAATATAAAAACACATATATAAAACTTATATAAAAACACCCTGTTCTAAATGGTAAAAATCTCAGCAATCCATGGGTTATACACGTTACATATGAGTTGTCTTTACAATAGTCTTTTGCGTTTTCTTCTCTGTAGTTGTGTACAAAAAGCCCAGTTTGTTACAAAGAAGGTTGATGAGAAATGTCGCCTTGTCTCCGAGTCTATTCAGAATGTTAAAACCTGAAACTACAACAATATGAACCCAGCTGTTTCTTAATCTTCCTGTGATCATCATGTCAACAATTTTGCATGGCCGAATGAACAACTACAGTCAAAACTCCATTGCTCAGTGAAAATGAGGTCAAATAAAACTACATATAGACTATGACATGTTAAGGCAACACAGATCTGTTCAATAACGCAGTTAGAGCTGCCCAATGTGCTTAGTTCTCTAAATTGGTCTCTGTGAGCCTGAAGGGCTCAATCCTCAACTGTGATGATTTTGCAGCTTTTTATAGATAAGCAATCCATAAAGATCTTCGAATTCGAAAAGGCACTTATGACTGAAGCAGCTTCCAAACTTGTTTGGCCAGAGGGCTTACGAACACATTTAAACAAGTCCTTTGGGCAGCTGTGGCCTAATGGTTAGAGAGTCAGATTTGTATCCCAAAGGTCGTGGGTTTGAATCTTAGTACCGGCAGGAATTGTAGGAGGGGGAAGTGAATTAACAGCAATCACTTCCACCTTCAATACCCACGACTGAGGTGCCCTTAAGCAAGGCACTGAACCCAACACCCTTAGGTCCACAGCAAAAATGGCTGCCCACTGCTCCGGGTGTGTGTGTTCGGTACTCACTGCTGTATGTGTGCACTTGGATGGGTTAAATGCAGAGCACAAATTCTGAGTATGGGTTACCATACTTGGCCACATGTCATGTCATGTCACTTTCTATTTCACTTTCACTTTATTAATGTTACCCTACTCACTGGTATAACCTGTTCTTAAGCACTAATCAGAGCAGTCTAACTGAAATCTTCATTTTAAATCTTAATGCTAACTCATCTAAATCCTAAATGCTTAGTTCTGTCATGACAACTCTCAGAGGGATTGGCATGGTAATATACATGACAATGTCAATGTATTTGGTCTTGTAGATCTGCTACGCTGCTGCTGCTGCGGTAGAGCAAGTACCAAGACTTGCTACTGCCAATACATCCACAACATGCTGCTGTGAGCATGTAAGAAATACTGCTGCTGCGCATAACATATGAAATAACCCCCTTATAGCACACATGAATCTCCCTGTAGCAGATCCATACAGGTGGAGCTGGGGAAGGTGAAGGGTTTCTGAAGCGCACTGCAACTGCTACAGCAAGCACTAGCCAAGTATTTGAATGTTGAGCAGCAAGCTCATTGGCTGATAATACAAAAAGAACCAATCAGCTGCGCCATGTGATAATGATGTCATTACGTCAGATTGAGTTTGACCTATCGGACTGCGCCATCTAGAGTTTCACGCCAGAACTTTGGATTTAAAGTTGATGATCAGTGGAAAAAAGTTAAGCCTTTGGATGCTGTATATGTTACCAGTATGACTGTGAACTGTTGAGGTGAATTTACTTTTTGGGGACAGTTATGAGTTGGTTTAGATCCTGCCCAAACATAAAAACAGTTTAAAATCCAACTCTTGTGCTGAATATCAAAATATATCTCAAATAAATGTTTTTGACCAACTATGTCACTGTTATCATTGTAGAAATATTGTTTCTCTATGAGTCAAATGGAAGCCCGTTTCAGTTTGAGTAAAAAATGTATTGTGAGACAGCTTAAAATAAGAAATAAAGTTAGGTAACTTTATGAGAAAGTCACAATTATGAGATTATGAGTAAACATTACAAGAAATATTTCCACTTGTGAGAATTATAAACTAAACTATAATAAGTCAAATTATGATATAATGACACATTCTGAGATATAAAGTCATGTTTTAAGACCCAAGTGTTAATTGTGAGATATGACATATAAATTTAAAGACTGAGATATAGAGGAAACAGGCTTCCATAGTGTCAGTGGCAGACTATAGCAAGGGTAGAGTGCTATTCTGTCTAATCTTCCAGGAAAAGTCTTTGCTAGACTAAAATTTCAAAATGCTGTAATCCTTCATAGGGCTTATTCTAAATAGTCTCCTAACGCTGTGATGCTTGTTTTAATAGGTTGTTTGCACATGACGTCACCGATGACGCGCGAAATGCAGCTGGAGGGCAGGAAGTGATTTTTCTCCGTAGGAATCACTAGCAGAAACTCAAAATGCCTGTGTTTTGCGTTGTTTGTAAGTTACAGGGTATGTGGCTGTTGGTCCTGTTAGCAGCACGTAAAACAAAACTTTTATTCAAATTCTGAATCGATTACAGCCTAGAAAGCGAGCAAATAGCGCTTTCATCTACCGTTAATCACTAAAAAGCTGTCACTCACTTCAATTTATCGCAATCTCACGATTCCGTGAACTGCAAACAATATCTTATTTACATCGTGTCTATGCACATTTTCGTACACGATAAAAGCTCCTTGTGGTTTCTCGGTTTGGCCAATTTGAGCATCCATAAACAACGCAAAGCACCGGCATTTTGAGTTTTGTTAGTGATACCTATGGAGAAAAATCACTTCCTGCCCTCCAGCTGCATTTTGCGCGTCATCAGAATCACGTGATTGCAAACCACCTATAGGAATCCAGCATTCACTGTCTAAGGTTCTCAAGCAGAAGAGCATTCCACAAGATCTAATGCTGTTGCAACCATTACACGATATCAAAAAGCATACTTTTGCTTGCCGTTAATTTGCACAACACTGTTAGTTGTTCTCGTTTCTACTAATGTACAAGATGTTCTATTAATCTATGGAGTCATACTGGAGAACATCATCAGGTTTTACACACACAGACAAAAAGAAATACAGAATCTTCCCTTTGAATATGCTTGTAAACTGCATTTCTGCTTACCGTTTTATTTTATTTGTTATAAGACAACAAATAATTTTGCTCCGCAAAAGCAAAATCTAATGCAAATGAACACCTTCTTTCCTTTATCTTTTCCTGCAATGCACAGCATTTTTGTGCCTTCAAAATCACCATCCGACCAGTGGGTTCAAGGGCCACACATCATGAAGGTTTCAGTGACTCAGGATCCAGTTTCTTTGATTTCACAGTGATTCACAGCGGAGCCTTGCTTCACTGTCTCACAAAACAATACACCCCCTCCCAAACACCTTTTTAAAAGTCCACAGGGAAAGAGGAGCCATTTCATGCCTGATCCTCTAATGAGGTATGAGGGAGCCGCGCTCCTTATCGAGGGTTTGCACGCAGCCCCCTGAGGTCTGTGGTGCTACTGAGGAGCCCTGAGAACTCTTACAAACAGCTAGTTCTCCAGTCTGGGGTTGAGGCAGATTAGTTGGAGGGAGTGAGGTGGGTGCAAGAGACTGTTCTCTCCTCTGCACACTAGCGGACAGGGATTAGCACCTGTTTGCGTGCCCTTGCCAAAGGGAGCTTCTTTTGTTTGAGAGCAAGGGAGATGACTGAAACTGCCTTTGATGTGTTTTCGCTTTTAATTGACTTGTCGGCAGTGTTTGCCTTTGCTCTTGTTCTCTCTCTGTTTTCATTTTATTTTGCTTGTACTATTTCTTCAGAGACAAGACACCAGAAGAATACTTCTATCAACTGGTTATTTCCATCTGTAATACTGTTGTGAATGTATATGTTAACATTGTTACAACAGATTTCTATTTCAAATAAATGCTGTTCTTTTGAACTTTCTATTAATCAAAGAATTCTGGAAAATGCATTAGGGTTTCCACAAAAACAAAGCAGCACAACTTTTTTTTGATAATAATAACAACACTGATAATTTTTTTTTACAAAACTATCAAAATCAGCATATTAGAATAATTTCTGAAGACCATGTGAAAATGAAGACTGGAGCCATGGCTGCTTCGCCATCTCAGAAATAAATTACTTTTTAAAAATATAAAATTTTGATTTAATTGCAATTTAATTATTTTTAACAATTTTTTAATTAAATTGTTTTTTATCTTACAGACCCCAAACCTTTGAATGGTATTGTATTTTAATACTAGGCCTATAAATCTCTCAGCGCAAATGGTGGGCTCACATTCAGAAAATGAAAGGTTCCAATTTTCAGCTGTCTTAGGTGGACAGAGCTAAATACAGGAGTAAACGGTGTCCAAAATGTTAACTCATACAGCATACTATAACTGTTCACAGCCAATGCTTTACAGCTATAAAATAAAACAACCACATGACTGAAAAATGTGGGCAATCTCATACATATGTGCCTGGCATCTACACAAATTTGATTTGAATAAAACCATCTAGTGAATAAATGACCATGTGAAGCACATACATCCTAAGTTAATTTATCACAGCTGCTTGCTGAAATACCAATGAGCTTTTAGTTTGCAACATCATGTTTGTCATGTGATTAAATAAAGCATTTATCCACATATAGTACAGTAACACACTGTTACAGTAAGCCATACGTAGTCACAGGATATTAATTTGAGATACAAATACTGATGCACTGTATTTCTTTACAATATTACCACATTCTCCATATATATATATATATATATATATATATAATATGATTATTATTACTTATTTTTAAGTACATTCTGAAAATCCGTATACATTTACAGTTATGATGACTCTACATATGTGTATAAATTGGGCCTCAGGTGTATGATCTGAGTTACTGAGTCTCACACAGAGACAGAGGTTGCCTCCACCAATTCACCCTAAGACAGACACTACATCAGTATATCACAGCAGGAGAGCACTGTACTACCAGCGGACAAAACACAGCACGCCTCCACCTACCATCTAACCCTTCATTAGTCCACTGTAATACTAGGTGACAGTGCTTACAAGAGCAACATGTTTAAACAACCACTCATTAAATGAGTGTGGGACTTCACTCTTCAGCTTTTACTGTTCTGAAAGGATTTCTACAGCCCTGTTTCCACCTGGTATTAAGATGCGTTTTCAGTGATCACAAGTGATCCGCTGAGACATATTATCATTTACACTTGGTCTTAACATGCGTTTCAAATGCATCTCCTGTGACCACTTGAGTTCAGACCATCCCCTCTTATTTTGTAAAACTACACATCACTTTCTAAGGGAGCGCAGAGTGTGGCCCACTGAATGAATGAAACCATTACGTTGCTTATGAGGGAGCGGGAAATGAAGCAAATGCAAAGGATTTTCATTGTATTCTGTGTGTTTTGGCACAACATAGTGAAGTCTGAATCAATTGTTTTCGTGCACTTTCTCAAAACACATCCCATAATGCTCACATTAAGTCAAGATGTTTGATTGATGCATCTTAAGGCCATTACACGGTAAACCAGCGGGTGGCCAACCTTGGGTCGTCTTTGAGCGCCTGCCAGCTTTTTGCGGTATGTTCTGCACTGTCCACACTAGTTGGATCCAGTTGGCTGTCAGTCCTAGATTCGTTTTCCCTTTTTGAATAATGAATATACACTGCTGCCACCTGCTGATACAGACGGTTGTTTCCTCAGAATGTACATGCTAGTTGGCCAATGGTTGTAGTCTTTGCGGTGTATTAAAGCGCAACTTTTTTCACACATACATAATAGCTAGTTCTTAGATGTCAGCTTGACGTTTCACGGCCTTTACTACCAGGTGTAAAGAGGGCCTACATAGTGTGTACGTGCCCAACCACCACTGTTTGTTTTCTCCGCAGTACCATGGTTGAAATGCTTTCGGCATTCTACATCAATAGCGATCCAGCGGCCTCAATCGTTTCGGGTCAGGGGAACAAGGTGGCACGCTGCGTAGTGTGGAATTCTTCCCTAAAACTGGTGACAAGAGAGACAAATTCGCACAGGCTCTGTTGCTTATCCCACCGACACACATCATTGTATGCCACTTTGCCACGAGTCCCAAGAAGGCAGATTTACAGCTGTAGAGGAGATGCTTCCCGCTCCAGCTACTGGGCCTGCATGGCTCAGCAGGGAAAGGGATACAATGTAATCAGTCGAACAAAACAGAGCACTGGCCTGAACCGTGGAGGCTCAACCGAAAAGCAGCAGGGGCCCACTCACCTACCACTAGCTCAAATCTCCTCTCTGATGGGCGCATCCAGAGAAATCTCCAAGGATAAAAGAGATGTTTGATTCCAGAGATAAAACCCAAGAAGGCAGAACTAAAGGAAGGCTCAGGGTTATGGAGGCCCATGGGGTAGATCCCCGGGGTACAGCTCCTCCATATTTGAGACAGCCAGAGAAGATTATGAGTATGTCAGAACTATTTACTCATCCTGTGTGGTTTAAAAGTAAGAGGGGGAAAAAAGAGACCCCGGAGGAGACACCCTGGCCATATGGATTGCGGCTCTTCGGTAGGATTATTGATCTTCACACACCAGCTAATTTGTCAGTCAGTGTTGGCCAAGTGCCTGTGAAACATAGTCTGTGCTCTTCCATTTGCTAAAGTTTGATGTGAAAGCATATCAGCATGAGTAAAGCTTTGAAATGATGAGTCTACCTGAGTGGACAAACTGGAGCCGTCAACTACAATTACTGTGTTAGCACAGCTAGCCCAGACCGAGTCCTCCAAGGCAAGTAGTGTCCTGATGGGATCTGAGCCAACTGTTACTTTCCTACAGGAGTCCTGGTTCCACAGTTCCCCTACAAGACAAAAAAACACAGTAAGTTCACAGTAAGAAGACTTTTATGTCTATCAAGATTCTTGGACTTCAACTATGGGCACGCTAAATGCCCCAAAATTCAAGATAAGACAGCAAAAAAATTTAATCTATTATGTCTTCTGTGATTAAAGTGAAATGTGAAAAAATTAAATGTGTCAACTACAGCATTACATTTACATGTGTACTTTGAGAACTGAGCATTATAACAATTATAACTAATAATTTATTTCCAGTTTGAATAACAGTTTGGTTTTTCATGCTACTAAAATAACCAATGTAAAGTTTGTTCTTCTAATTTGTAAAAAGCAATAAACTAATTCACAAACGGTTCTTAGATAGTTTTGCCTGTGTGGTTAGAGCTAGATTTATTAATGTATTATATTAGGAAAGGAAAGGAAAGGAAAGGAAAGGAAAGGACGTGTGGCCAAGTATGGTGTCCCATACTTGGAATTTGTGCTCTGCATTTAACCCATCCAAGTGCACACACACAGCAGTGAGTAGTGAACAAACACGCACAAACACACACCATGAACACACACCCGGAGCAGCGGGCAGCCAATGCTGCAGCACCCGGGGAGCAGTTGGGGGTTCGGTGCCTTGCTCAAGGGTCTCACCTCAGTCGTAGTATTGAGAGTGGAGAGAGCGCTGGATATTCACTCCCCCCACCTACAATTCCTGCAGGACCTGAGACTCGAACCCACGACCTTCGGGTTACAAGTCCGACTCTCTATCCATAATAATGTGACATCAAGAGCAATAACTGACAAAAGAGATTTTGTTATAAAATTGCAGCCCTTGTTTTTTTCAAATACATTTCATAAATCATATGCTGACACTGCTGTCCTTGTAAAAAAGTATAATGCAAACTGTTTTTTTTTAATTATTATTATTAATAATACTAATTCTCACACAATAAATATAAAAATGGTTTATGTTTGTTTTGATCGTAATGAGCTTTAAAAATGTAATACCCAGAAAATAGCCCAAAATATATCACTTTGCATATTCTGAGTTTTATGACAGAGAAAACAGAAAAACGAGGTAAAAGTACATGAGTAGCGAATACAATTAGGCTTGTGAAATACCTTGCTTGAAGGCAAATCACTAATCCTATCTGGTGGAACATTTCAAATATGGCCAAAGATATTCAAAGCTAGTAAATTCCTGTTATTTTCCTTATAAATGAATGCTTCAAATAGCGGACCTACAAAAATGCGCTGCATGCTAATTCCACTGCTTTGCCCTGAGCAAGTCACTTAAAGTAAATTGGTTTCATTAATACTCAAGAGTAAATCCTTGTGTTTGCAAGACAAATATGTATAACTGGTGGTGGAACTGTATAATTTCTGGCTACGTCTTAAAAACATACAGCTAGAGCAAGCACTGCAAAGGGTGTTTGTGGACTGCATATCTCCCTCAATAAAACTAGAGCTTTCTATGCTAATGCGCTAACAGTGCCATGTTAATAACTGCAGCGTGTTGTGTAATCCAATTTATATGTTTCTCTCCAGAGTGCGCAGAACACGCCAGACTTTTTCCTTGAGTTTTAATCACAGGGTTTGCACTGTAGCCACCATGGACACCATTATGGGATGCATTACATAAGCTTTTTTCTTCGTCTTTTCGCCCCCATCACAATGTTTTAATGAAGCAAAATTAGAGAGGGAACCACAGCGAGCCATTTAATTAACATTTCAAGTTGTTTATTTCTGCCTTTGAAACCAGAATAGCTTTACAATGACTTCCGACTTCCTCAGGTTAATTGCATGGCATATTCAAAATGTCAGTCTTCCCACTTTTTTTTCATACATATGCTTTGAAAACATCCCCTCAGCTGCTCTGTACCCCCTCATACTCAAACGAGGGCCGCCTCAGATTTGCCTCTTGCAAATCGAGGACCTTCGGGGCGGAGAGGACTTATCTGGACACTCAAAGCATCTGCAGATGCAGTCTTTACTTTATTGCTCCAAAAGTAATAAAGTGGAAGGAGGAGAGACGCAGTCTCATTCAGTTGGGCGCTTATTGCTTCTGGGTGTAATATATTTACATATTTTCTACGGAAATTCAGACACCTCATTATTATCCTTATAAATTCTGCAAACTGTTGATTAAACACAACAAAATGATCCTGCCCTCTTAATGTAGCTAGGAAAAAATGGGAAGAAAAACACAAAATCTCATCCCCAAGCAATTTCGGCTTGCTCATACGTTTCAAAAAGCTTTCTGATTAATCTCATGTGAGACCCCAGTGTTTATTACAATATTAACTGTTTTGTTTGAAAAAAAAAATAAATAAAAAAAAATAACAAGAAATACATTTTTAAAAATCCAGCCTGTATTTCCCAGGGAATATATCTGCTTGTAATTCATTTCTTTCCACTATATGAATAGTAATATTCAATCGCCACATTGCACATCAGCATAATTAATCTTATTTTCCACTTCGCTGGAGATAATTCCTTGTTGACAGCCAGGTAAGTAGTGCATTGTGATAAACCCATTGTGCCAGGGTTGTCTGCCTTGCACCACCCCCAACATACACGTACACACACAGCGCAGTCCCTCGCTATCTATCATGTCTCCGAATGCAAGAGTTCTGCATGCACGCCCATCTTCTGTTGTCATTAGCCCACACTTACGCACCGCAAATGAATAAGGCGCGAGCAGAGGACAGACTTGTGAAATCATAAATTGCTTTCGAGGTAATCCCGAATCTATTGGCTTTCCATCTAACTAAAACATACCCAGAACAATCTTATCACCCCTGTCTCATCTCTGAATGCATTCAGAATACATGACAGAACTAATATCTTTCACATACTCACTGAGGCATTCAGCTAACAGAGGAGGGACTGTAAAAAAAACATCCCTGAATGTTTGAATGGAAGGTTGATGAAAGAGCAAATTGAACACGGGGACAATCAGATTAATTTGCACTATTAATTTGATTTGATTACCCTTTCACTCTATTGAGTCCCTTTCATTTGGGGACATACTAATAATTACCCTTCTTAATTATCCCACCCATTTAGCGTTTAATCCCGTTAGTGAGAAAAAGGAAAGAGAAAACATACTGAATGTAACTGCCCATTTCTGTGCTAATGTGATAAAGAGAAAAAACAAGCCTAATAGGATAGAAATAACATAGACGTTTAAATCCGAAGTGATTACCCACAATCCAAAACAAACGCCAACAATGTATGTAGAATAAATAAGCTTTGTTTGGCATAATACATAAAAGCAAATGAGAAACAACTATATACAGCCTCGTGCAAATTATGAGGCCTTGAATTAAATACTGAAATAAAAGTTTTGTTTACATAAAAGACCAAGACTCTATGATATCTGAACTTGGACATTAGAAGGGCCGTGGAAATGGAAAACAACTTGCATGACAGCTGGAAACTAACTTAGAAGTATGAGCTTCTCAGGTGTACTTGAAGGCAGCATGAGCGTACAATATAATGAGACATCAAACATTATGTAACTCGTACCTCCGTGATGTCTCTCGTACACCATCAGCGTTCCATCCCGCAGGCCAGCGAACAGGAAGTTCCCGGAATGTTTGAGACACAGAACTGGACAGCCCTCGGGGTTACGGAGAGTCACAAGACATTGGGCGGCTGTGTCCATACTGCCATAGACCAGAATGCTTTGGGAGATAAACATTGAAGGATATATAAGGACATCTATGCAGGAAGAAGTATAATTTTAAAATGAAGAAAGGAAAGCTAATGCCTTATTTCCACTGTTCATTTGCCTTGATATTGTGAAATTATTTTTTAAAAAGGAGAACTTCTGTTCTCTGTAGCTAATCAGTCCCCTTCATTTGCATAAAGAATATCTCAGAATACATATTGTTCTTCTCAACATTCATAAATGATTTAACTTATTTAGAAAATCACAGTGATTTTAAGAGAGAAATTTGTTTAATTTCTGCCAAAATGACTGCACCTCAAAAACTTCTCCACATATCTACCCAAAAGTTTAACAAAGTGGTAAACTTTTCCTGTTTTAATACTACAAAGATGCATATATACCACAAAAAGGTGCATCTACACAGACGGCATAAATGCGACTACACATGTAAAATGTTAGGAAATTAATGAAGCCGAATAACTTTTATCCTTTTCATACTGAAATTGTTTTTCCATTAAATGACTTTGGAGTCGCTAAAACTTACGAGGATAGTCGTCACCTGTTTCTTATCCCTATGTGCACTGCAGTGTCTGTAATGGCACCTTAAATCTGATTAAAAGGCTTTTACCTTTCTCGTTTCCCCTATAGCTAGACATGTGCTCAAAACAAACAGCTATTAGGCTATTAGTCTTGGCTACCGCTTGGTTCTCACGGCCAAGTGAGCTGACAGGAAAATAAAGGAAGCATTGATGAGGCACTTCATTTACATAGAACCAAAGCAGCATCAATATCGTTGATACTGAAGGCTTGGGTGAATCTAGTTTCCTCAGAGCAACCTTAATTTGGCTCTGTAGGTGCCTTTAGATATTTAACAGGTACTCCAACATTTTTAATTTAGGAACACAATACATATTTTTTAAATAAAACGGTCTACACTGTAAAAAAAAAATCATGTTTAATTCAATGTGTTACTTGCTGTCTATACTAATTATGAAATCTACTAGCAATTTCACAGTGACAACTGATTTTTTTCAGTGTATATATTACCCTTTTTCCATTTTTTTCCCCTGTGTACATATTACCTGCCATCATCAAGTCCCACACAAATAGTATTTCCAACTCCCATGGAGCTGTGAGGGCTGGTTTTGTTGTCCTCTGAAGGGGTGGGCTCAGGCACATACTCCAAACACCTCACTCGAGCTCCCATCTGGAGGGATTTTACAGGCCGAGGTGTGGGTCTGTTCAAGGAGAAGATGTCCACCTGGCCTTGAGTGGAATCACCTCCACCGGCTACCTGCAAAAACAGAGCAAGGACACCGCTATTATAGGTAGTCATCCAACCAAAACCGCTCTCTCACATCCATGAGTGTACAGGTAGGGAAAGAAAATAATAGAGGAAGGGAAGGGCTTTCTGTTTTTATGCCACTTTCAACCACTCCCTCGGCTTTGTGCTTTCACTTCCAGTGCAGAGAACCATGCAGAGGAAATTTCAAAAGACAGAAAACTCTTTCACTTCCTGTGTACTTTAAGGTTTCCCAGCCCTGTTATTTTATTCCTGTCAATTTAAATTCCACAGTACCTGCAAAGTTAAAATCATACATCTCGTAAAAATCGAACCCATAGTCTTTCGCTTGATAAAGTCTCTAAAATTCATACTCTATCACCCCTAATGCATTCCCAGCATCAGCTTGATAACTTCAAACATCTTTTTTTGAAACTCCAGGGATCTTTTCATCGCTGAAGTAGAGGAAAAGGTGGGGTGGAGAGACGTCTTTTGAAAGCCGCTGAGCTGTTTGACAATGGAGGGCTTCCTTTGGGTTGATGATTGATCGCCTTCTTAAGACAGAGACTGAGATGACAAACTCGATCCTTGCTGAAATTACATGTAGTTGACAGAATAAGACTTCAGCACAGTGCTGCTCATAAATCCATCCTCTGGTACCTTCCCTCAACAATTGATCTAGGTTCTGCACCCATTCATTTTCCTAGCGAGTTGCTTTAAAATGCAGACTCTTGTAACACATTGGGATTGCATTGCATCATAAATTAATAATCCCCCAGTTCGTGAAAAATAGTGTTTGTCTTCGCACTCTGCTCTCTCTCATGGTTACTCGTTCATGCATAATGCAATGAAAGCAACCCACTCGCTATTAGAAATTAAACGAACTGATCAGCATCCCATCATGCCCACCACACAAATTGGCTCATCTCTCCTTGTGCGGCACTAAACTGCTCCAATTACAAAATCCATACAAAAAAAGAGGGAAATAAAGGGAAAGAGTATTACAGAGAGTCTGCTGGCCTCATTAGCGGCCCTTGTTTAGGGGCCATCATTTATGATTACCTCAGGACACTGAGCGACTGGGGCTGGCCGAGTGGAGCGTAATCTCAACCAAAGAACGGGAAAACAACAGCAAAATGGGAGGGATGCTGCCGGACAGCAGCGATTAATTCTCATTTAGAGCCATGTTATGTGAGCAAAATGGCAGGGCTAAATATAGTCTTTAGCCTTACAGTTCCCCTCTAATTTGCATGCAATCATTTGTCTGATTTGTATCGCAGCGTACAATCTGGATGGCCAAGGTCTCGTGGGCTGGGAAGAGCAAGGCAGAGCAAATAACGGCCTGTTGCAGCAGCGCAGTGGGAGATAGGGAGGGCTTATCTTCGGGCAAGAAGCTAGGAAAATAACTGAATCTCTCTGCGTTTTTCCTACTCAGCCGCAACCTCCAGCAGGCCCTTGTTCTCCCACTTTCTCAGACAGGCTCAAATCCATGTTCGCAAACTTGACGATGATCCACCCCTCTTTTTTCGATTCAATTCCTCCACAGACTAGGTGGAATTACAGTTCCCTGACAAACTCATAAGTACTTGTTTGGAGGAGTGGATATCTGGAATTGTGCCCTGGACGCATTTCTGTTTTTTTGGCCGGAAAGCCATGAAAACCAGCCTTAGAGTCAAAGCTCTGGACAACAGAGCATTAATTAGGCTGAAATTGACTAAGAGCCTAAAGGGAGCAAAGGTAGTCTGGGGAGAAAGACTTCATCTGTCTATTTGTACACATATTCAAACATTTGCCTTTGACATCCTTTACCCAATGTTTTAGATATGTTTGGATTTATAGTTAGAGAATAGAAAACTGTGAAAATGATGCTGTATGCACCATTCAAAATTGAGTTTTAAATTCCAATCCAATTCTTGATGTGTCGTGTAAATAGAACTAAAGGAAGTAACATTTAAATAGATGAAAATCTATATTCAGGCTAAAAGACAAAGACCTTAAACAGAAAACCTATCTTGTCTTTCCATTTTGTTTGAATTTCTTTTAAATTGCAAAAAACTTGCAGTTTCAATTCCTAAAATTTCAATTTCTTTTCAGTCCAATTCCAAATCCAATGAAACATCCTGTGGAAAATTTGAATAACATTTTAATAATAATAAAAAAAAAATAAAAAAAACACTTCTACTTAGTACTACTTCTGCTACTAGCAGCACTAAAAGGCATATATCCTTTCCAAACTGTTTTTTGAAATACTCCCTAAGGCCCCTGCAAACAACATTTTACCCAAAAACATGGCATTGGCAAACAATAAAAAAAGCAACTACTTATTTTTATTATCACTAACCAACTAAATAAATAAAATCCCAGGAAGAACACTGTGAACACACACACAAATCAATAAATAAGCCTCAGTCTTAGAAGTGAAGAGGCTAAGGAAGAGTGAATTTGGTGGATGACTGGCTAGCTTACTATCTTGGACTGATTAGAAACAATGTCATTATTTTGATCTGAGCCATGAGAAAAATCCCAGCAGCCCATCTTAGAGTGATCTGATTACTGTCACTGCTCATTTGGAACGCTAGCAGTGAAAACTGCCTGTTGTGATATGACAATGTGCTATCACTGACTTATAAGTTGGGAAGTAGCAAACGACTGAATCATTTCCCCTCTTCTCACATCTCTCAGTCCAGTCGAATTCACTGAGAAAATGACACCTGCTATAAGCGGAAGATGTGTTGATTGCTTTAACGGTTTCTTTTACCCTGCTATATAGGTTTGCACAGATAGACTTTTGGCTAGCAGTGTAAAGTCAGGTCCACATCGCAGCTTATTATAGTCATAATATGATAGCTTTAACAGCCTTCGACTTGGGTTCATCTGAAATAGCTGCAAACACAATAATAGACCTGTGTGGAGAAAAATGACTGTAAAACTATGGAAATATGAATTAGATCAACGATAATTTTTCCACAGTCCTTCAAAAACGAATAAATAATGATTATTTCACAGCCACAACTCAACCAAGCGAAGCAGTAACACTAGTTTACTTGCTAATAAATGCCTTAAATAAACATCCGAGTGTATTTTTCAGTTTTATATACTATTTCTTCCCCAAAACCATTACCATGCTTGTTTGACTGCATTTCATCTTATAGGATGCAGTAGACCAAGCCTACATGCATTTATATATCTGAAAAAGAGGCAGAAACGCAAAACACAGCTCCGAAGCACAGAAAATAAGTTTACGAATGCTACATAATAGCACATTTTAACACATCTAATGAGAAACACCGGCAGCACCACTGAGACTAAATGGATGCACTGAGATTTTTTTTAAAAGGGACCCCCTACGATTTAAGCTGCAGAGTGAGATTTAGATTTAGGATCAGATGTCGAGAAAATTATATTTTGGATATGCAATGCTAAGGATTTTTGGCACCAAAACGAGGTCCTAATCCGGCCAGATATAATTTCCTATTGAATGTCTCCTTGTATCTTTTAAATCCACCCAAGTCCACCCTCAGTGCTCTTTAGAATAACCCACAAAAACAATTAACTCAAAGACACAGGCAAGGGCGTCCTTTTGTGTCCAACCAAGGCTCGAATTGGATTTATCCCCCTGCTTTGGGGGATTATGTGATAAATTGCCCATTGCACCAGAGGAGGGAGGAGAACGAGACTACTGTGTGAAACTTTTAAAGGTGATTTCACAGGGCTTGTTATGAAAACCTGTTTTATTTTGCAGAGAAAAGGTCTTTGCAGAATACAGGTTACTTCCACCATAACTTAATGGTAAATTAATGCTTGCCAGTTTTAAACAATGTTCGGAATTAAGACCTGTTTTGCATAAATGGGATTTAATGGTGAGGAATAATAATTAAAGTCTCTTCGATCTCTGATGTCACCGTTTCACTGTGTGCGTATGATACTATGTATATTTTATGTGCTTCTGTTTCTACTTACCCAGAGGTAGCCTTGAGGAAGTGAAGTACTCGCCGCTGAGAAACCAAGTAAAGCACATTGAACAGGATTGTGAAGCGCAGCCTCCAGCTATGAAAAATAAAAGAAAAAATTTAAATCTTATAGACCTGAGAACATGTTAATTTGATGCAATTATGAAAAATAAAAAATTAACCAGAATCAGCATTTTTTAAAACAAATGAATTTGTTGCTATAGCTCAAACATGGTTCAAATAATGCCAAGGTCATAGGTTTCGACTCTCAGGGAAGTTGTTTAGCTTGAATGCATTGCAAGTTGCTTTGTATGTGTAAATAGTGAAAAATTAAATATACTAAAATGTATTTGAAATACATTTATTTTGTGCTAAGTATACTACAAATACATTGACATATTTATTCACTTAATAAAAATACCCCGCAATTGTACTTTTGGTATACTAAAGTCTGCTAAATTGGAACAACTAACTTTGCGCTTAATGCAATTTAATTGTGCAAAGGTAGTGCTTAAGTCCAACTAAAGATATACTGAAGTATATTTGATTATGCTAAAGTGGAACTATTGCAAGTATACTTCAGGTACACTTTAAATATCTTGCATTTAAAGACTGATATTATTCAAAGATCATACGATCTTCATCAATAGTGACATTAGAACACATTTTAGGCTTAATATTACAAAATGTGCATTGTGCACAAGTAGTACTCCAAACAAAGTTTAATTATAATTTTTTTATATCAGTAAGTCTTGAGCAATATGTCAGTAAACATGTTAGTAGATTTTAACTACAGTATACTTAGTATGAAATAAATATATTTTAAATATATTACTTTTTTACTAGGGCATAAATGCAATCTTTGAAAACATTACATTTTAAACTTATTTTAAGGATGTTTAGCAGATATATTTTAGCACACAGGAAAACCAGACAAAAATACTGATTAGGAAAATGATTCTCTGATTACAATGTAGCAATGTGGCTCACTTCAAGTGGTGGGTGGCATATTTACGGTGACCATAATGTTGCGTGATATCACGCCATATTAACAGACCACAAACAGCCGCTGTTTGGGAATGTTTATATTTAATGTGAGAAAGAAGGCTGGGAGAGATGGCAGAAAGCACATCTAATTTAATTAGGGAAAGAGAGGAGAGTTTGGTATCTATGAGAATTGAATATCTTTAATGTTGCCCCCAGTGGAAACTGGGCATCAACCGCTAGCTATTTCCAGCAGTCGTTTCCCATTTTCCCCACTTTTTCAAAGAGCAAACATAAACAGGTCCAAAATAATGTTGGCAAAATGACAATTTCAATCAGCCGAGAGCTCTGCTTCTCCCTTCTCCGAACCATTCCCTTCTTTTTTCATTAGCACGCAGAGTTTTATTTCCTCTTGCATATCTACCATGTATCCCATTTTTAAAGCATGCATCCATCTGCGGTGACAAAAATGTCTAATTTGTAATTAAATGCCAGTCATGGCAGGAGCACATATGGCAGCCTGCGGGCAGCAGAGATCGGCTAGTGGAGGGAAGGGACAGACTGAGGCTTTCTGAGTCACTTGAGAACACTGTTGCTCAGTGAGGAGCACAGGCAATCTTCACAGGTGGAGATTGCTTTGTCTTTGTCCATTCTCCAATGAATAGCAAGTGCATTTGCCTGAATATCTGCTTCAGCAGCAGTCCCTATGAGTCTAAGACACATGCTACATGATTCCCCAGCAACACATTTATTCTGGGTTCTCGAGCGGCACCTGGCATGACTCCTGTCCAACTGCAGAGGTAATATACTGCTTCTGAAAACTGACTTAATCCGGCCCATCCTGAATGCTTCTTTTTATGTATGGAATTTCAGACGTGCTTTCTGACCTGTGGCACCTCATAATAGCCTGTCAGAGTGAAGGGTTACTTTAATACCTATGGGTCTATGCTAATACAGTTATTATACAGTATGGGTGAAATCAAATGCATAAGATGCTAAGAGTGTATTTAACTTCTGGTCTTTACTTTAAAATACTTTATAATACAAAATTATTGGTGTAAGGTATCATCAACATCAACCCCAGTTTGCTCAGCACATTAAAGAGATTGACGAAGAACAAGGAAGAAATACATTTCATGTTTGTATTACTTTGCACTGTGCCAAAATGAATATGGAATTTTAAAGAAAAATTTGATTTTAGACAAAAATAAATTAAAATAAATTTGAAAATAAATAAAATAATTACAAAAATATATAAATTATATAATTAGTTACATAATTATATAAACATACAAAATTATATAAGTAAAATTTGTGTGTATAATTAATAAATATGTATAATCTGCTTACAATGGAAGTCAATGGTCTCCAAAATGGTTTGCTTACCAACAATGTTCAAAACATCTTTTGTTTTCCAAGTGGAACAACGTGAGGGTTGGTGAAAGATGACAGTTTTCATTTTTGGGTGAACTATTCCTTTAAGAGTTCAGGGTAGGCCATGTTAAATTTATCATAATAGTATCCATCACTCAAATTCAGTCTACGTTAGTGGTCAGTGGTTCACAGTCAGCAGCTCAGCTCAAAGTGACTAAATAACCTGAAAGGCCATTTAATTAGCATCAGGATGCCTTATTCCACTAAGCCTCTGGCTCACATGCAGGTGCAACACAGGAGATCCCAAAGGGAGAAGGAGAGCGTTCGTAGAGAGATTTGATGGAAGACTTGTGTTTGGGTGCTCGTCTGGGGAAAGGGCACTAGGTGAGCTAATTCAAGAGAGATTTGTTGATGAAGAAAGAGGGCGGCCACACAGCTGCTGGCCCCAGTGACCCACTGCTCTACATGGTATCCACCCCACCCTTCTGGGTGATGGGCTGTATGCCAGCTCCAGGTGGTGAGCGTCCTTTCCATAGGTCATGAACTCATCTGGAGGAAACCCATATTAGCTTCCCTTGCAGAGTCTATCCTGCCTGCAATATGTCCACATTTAATCCCGTAATCAAATGCACAATGAAAGTGTCACAGCATCTAGACAAACATGAGAATATTTTTAAAAGGTATCTTATATAAACGAGGGAGATACTGAAGTTTTCAATGTTTTCAACCAAAAAGCAACACTAAAGACTTGTTCACTGGCCTTATATGTGGAATAATCTCCAATCAACTCTATTATCAACAGGAGTCATCAGGCTTGAGGAGGTTTGGGGACAGAATCCTTAAAGCGATACAAATGATGTGGTATGCATTGAGGTGATTTTCTGTGACAGTAATCAAATCCCTACTCTACCTGCGCTTTGTTCAATGCATTTTATATGTGATGAATCTACACAAAAGAACATGTATCCTCCCTCCCAGAGTTATTACGTAGTTATGCAAGTTGTGGTCTACCTTTATGACTCATAAAGGGACCACATCTCAAATAAAAAGGAAAAATTTGTAGAGATATTTTTCTTCTAAGCTCATGTCTGAACACATTATAAAACATGTAGCTTTGAAATTGCAAAACATATTATGCATTGTGATGACAATAACTATACAAATATTATACAATTATAAAAATTCAAATTCAAAATTCAAAATCTTATGCTTAAGGCTTCGTTTATTTGATCAAAAATACAGTAAATATAGTACTTTTGAGAAATATTACTAGAATTTTACTAGAATTTTCTATTTAACCATTTTCTGTAAACAGTTGTATACATTTTTCAGGATTCTTTGATGAATAAAAATTTTAAAAGAACAGCATTTTAAAATTCAAAAGATTTTTGCAAAATTCTTCAGTCACTTTTTATCAATTTAATTTTAAGCTGCTACTAACCCTCACGTGTATATACATTTATAATGACATTTTTTTTATTATATAATCCAATGATTAAAAATAGCTGGAACCAAGCACAATGACTACTTAAACCAATAAGTTCACAAAAATATGAATATTCTAAAACAAAAACCTTTTACAGACATATCTTAATTCATATTAATGCATTCATTGCCTGTAATTAGGTTGCATGCACTGCATTGTACAGTATGTAACTAAACTGCATGCTCATACTGTTTTTGCTAATCCATAACTGTGGAATAACATGACACAGGCAAAATTGTGTGCAGATTAGGAAAATAAACTAAGACTAGTTTACAAAAGTAGGTTTTGCAAATCTAATATGGTTGAAATAAATGGAATCTGAGATAAACCAAATGTCTCTAAGATCCTACAAACACAAAGACCTACAGTATAGCAACACTAATAGGAGATTCACTGATTCATTTTTAATTAAATTCATTGAGTAGAAATCAACATTTTGAAATGTCCTTTTCAGCATTTCTACCATTGACAGTTTATTCAGTATGTTTAGGTTTTAAGCCATCAAAACGTACGACAAATTAGCAATGGTATCAATAACACAAAAACAGTACATAGTATCTGTATATCCATAACTCCACCACACATATTGCAACACTTAGCTGAGCTGGGGCTCTACAACTTTATCATTAAATAAACTGTGGTTAGCAATTAATCCACAAAGCTTGGCTAACACAGAGTGCAGCAAACCGAATGAAAAGCCTAGAGTCACTACAGCAAAGCGGCACTCCACTCCGATGAAAGAAATCTTCAATCCTCCTGACAACAGCATCACAAGCGGCTCCCACACGCTAACAAACACTAATAGAACTCTTCTGTTGGTTATTAACTGATAATTGGCAGACTTCAGAGTCCTCTTTACCACTTCTTCTTCACTCTTAGCCTCAAGGTAGAAGCAGGGAGAGCCAAGATAGCACAATAACAAAGTGCCAATGCTAACCTGATCGCAGCTTGAGAAGCAAACTGCATTTTTATTTGTTCAACACAGGCTAAATCAGTGCTAGTCTAGGGCTCATGCTGTATCATAGCATTTTCACTAATCCTTGTGGAGTGGAGAAGAGCTGCAGATACCGGGAACCCAGAGAAAAGCTGCATAATGCAAGGCTGACATGAGTACGCTTAGCATTCTGCTACATCGCAGGATTAGGAAGAGGGAAACGGGAGTGGATTAGCCTATAGGAATTCAATACACATGGGGAAAAGGACCAGTGACACGGTGGCAGGACTGATGCGCTAGATGATGCCTCAATGTGACTAAATTAGTATAAACCACCCAAGTCCCTCCCTCTGAAACAATTGCGCCGTCTCATAGGCAATGACATGCCCCTGTTTGCTAGTTGTTTTCCAATATCCCTTGGTGACTCTAATGCAGATGGACAACAGGATCAAAGCTGAAATGAGCTGCAAGAGTTACGATTTCATGAGCTGGATGAAATCCAATCATTTAAATTTCACGGACCAAGATAAGCAAAGATCAAAGTGTCAACCTGCTGTGCTATCTGTTATGCATTTTGCATAGAATATTTAGAGTAATGTGAGCAGAAGTATACGTTTTCAGTTGGACCTCTCAAATTTTAGCCCTCCAGTTACTTGGTATCGGGTTCATGAGCTGGATCATGGCCTGTGGTCAAACATATGCCTGAGCTATTGAATAACATACGCAAATTGCAAAGAACAGAAAGAAAATCCTGTTATCATTTTCTCTCTCTCTCATGTTGTCCAAACCTGTATTTCACCCCCTCCATTGAAAGAGAAGGAGATTTTTATTTGATGAATAATTTGTCCACTATTTTTCATATAATGGAAGTAATTGAGGACTCAAGCTCCAAAAATGCAATATAATTTGAAGTAGCGGTGTCAAATGACTCAGTTGAATGAAGTATTTTCAACGAATCACTTGATCTAGTTCACAAAACTGGTCTGAATGATTTGTTCCCAAATCTGATGGATCTGGTTCTTGTGTTCAACACAATGATTGACTCGATTCATTTGTGGTGGTTAACAGCTCACTGTGGGGGAAGAATAATGTCTAAGATTCAGTTTGTTCAATTGCTACAGTATCATATGGCTTCAGAGGAATTCAGAAGGCAATATGACTTTATAGTGCTTACTGGCTGTTTTGGAGCTTGACAGCCCCAGTTTCCAAACAAAATATTTCAAACTGAATATTTCATTACACACCATTTCAAAATTCTACATAAAAAGAAATGTATTCTGGATTGGAACAACATGAGGGCGAGTAAAATTATCGTTATCAATTATCAAAGTTATCAATTTGTGGGTGAACTAGTCTTTTAACTCGTGTGCTTTTAACCAAGATGCTCTGGTTCTGGTGACAACTGATGAAAATTCCACATCAATGCTAGGCAGGATAGCATTGTGAGTCATTTAGCATATCAGTGTACCACAGTACCATCTGACATTGGCAGGACATCACTAAACAACATTCATATTCATGTGGGCATTTATATTTCCCTCCTTATGTTCTGCTCAGTCACTCTGCACTTTGTGATGCATCCAGCTAATGCGATGAGAATCCAACATGTCTCTTCATCCCCCTTGGCACAACTTCTCTGACACGGTGCGAGTCTTTGAGATGAAAGCGATGGACTGTCCTGCAAATAATGGGTTTTAAAATGCGAGTAGAAGCCAAGAGTTGACTGTTGAATATAAAGTCTCTGAATCTCTCTGTCTCCATATCTATCTCTGCCTTTCTCTCTCTACCAAGCGGAACGCGTGCACGGGGAAAAGTGGTGAGCCACCACAATCTCCGCCGGCCCTCGGGATCTAATTGGAGGATGCCATTGCAAGGGATCACAGAGGGGTGTGACGGGAGGGTATCTTCAATCCCCTTGATCAGATGACATGGAACACAGAACAAAAAGGACAAAAGGTCCTCAAATCCCTACTGCGCTGAGCGGCAGGCACCGTCACCAAGCTGCCATGTTGGCTCAAGGAATGTATCCCAGGCTTTAAGCTCCACTTTTAAACACCCCTTTATCCTGCACAGCTGTGCCCCCAGAAAAACTGCTTAAAATTATCTGAATGATCATAATAATTACAAGAAACAGCTACTAATCAGGTGCTGACAAAGGAGTGGTAACGTTAGATAACCAAATCTCCTGCTTCACTTTCAATTGCAGTACACTTCGCCTTATCAGCCTTGGGGGACAGGTAAGGTGGAGACGAATCCACATTAATGGCGGTGGAATGCTAATGAACCACATTTAAGCAGAAGACACAATGATCCAGGTCGCTTCGGGTTCCCAGCGGAGGCCAAGTTTACACTGCAGCGAGCATGCAAAGCGCTTTAATGTTGATGTGCGACCGCTGTTTAATTTGCAATGGCCCGTGTGGGCTGATCGGTTGAAGAAGACTGACAGCACAATTAGCAGAGAAAAGGCAATTCAAAGAAATACGAATACCAGATTAACTCCAAGATTGAGGCTGTTTTGTTTCCTCTCATTAAACTATTGCTCTCAAAACGTTCCTATATTCCACTGAAAGTATATCACAGGAAGCGTTGACGTTTAAATTAGCACATTTTGTGCCCGCTAAGCTTTGCTCCTTGTGGTTATATTAGTCCCTGCCCTTGGTTTTCTCCATAAAAACAGAGGGGGCGTGAGGAAGCGGGGTGGAGGACAAGACAGTGACTGCTTGTTTTAAAGGCTCCGTTAGAGCACTGATGATTTCCAATAATTAGCACGTAACTGTCAAAACTACAGATCAACCCCTTTACAGATGACCTCTCTCTCAGACTGTGCTGCAATGCCACCTCCAGCACAAGAAGAACAGATCCACACTGCCCTCTACTGCTGGATAAAGTCAACAATATGGATGCCACGTCAAACCTCTGTGCTGCCAAACAGGAAAATCTGACATATGGTTAAGGGAACATCTCATCCACTGGCATTATTATTCCGCAGAGAACAGAGGTATAGTTATTCAAAACTGAAAAATTTGTCATGTTATTCCAAACCTGTCCTTTTTGAAGAATGTTTCCACTGTTCTCCATTCAATGGAAGGCAGTGGGGTCCAAAAGGACATTGGGTCCTCTCATTGTATGGACAAAAAACAAAGGTGGAATACAAGATGAGGTTAACTATCACTTTACCAAGATAAAAGGAGCCTTTTCTGTCTGTTTTGTAATTCCCCTCATACATTAGAGATAATTTTACCGTCGATGCTCCGAGTAAAAAGGCATTTTCGGTGTCGCTAACTACACCACATTTCTTTATCTCCTAATAAGCCCTAAGTCCTCTATTTACACCATTTCTGATGGCCGTGCGATATCTCAAGTTCACCTGAGATATCATTACAATCTAATATGGCTCTCATGACTGGAGGGGAAAACAAATGGGCTATAGCACAAAGCCAGAAAAGCATCCGGGCTTATTACCGAATTGGCCTTTCGTAGAACAAGATCTTCACACAGATGCTATGATAGCCTTGCTGCCATGGGCTATTCACATAGCATAATGTGGTAAATCCTGGTCACAACCCTGAGGCGAGCCCATAACAGATATGTCACTGTGCTAGTGGGCTGTTTGCTGCATACTGCGGTGCACTGAAAAACCCTGGGCTGCTCGCAAGAGCCTACCTGGACGGTTATGACTATATATCTATGGTCAGCCATTCAAGGAGCTTCTGGCGATGATACCATATGAACTGACCCAAGACTAGTCTCAAGGTGGTAGAGGAAACATTAAAGGAACTGTTCATCTAAAAATGAAAAGTCTGTCACCCTTTACTCACTCTCATGTTGTTCCTGAACTGTATGACTTCTGTGTAACACAAAAGGTTAAAGGGCTTGTTCACCCAAAAATGAAATTACTTTCATTACACCCTCATGTCAGTCCAAATCCGTAAGACCGTCGTTCATCTTCAGAACACAAATTAAAATATTTTTGAATCTGAGAGCTTTCTGACCCTGCATAGATAGCAATGCAAATACCACGTTCAAGGCCCAGAAAGGTAGTAAGGACATCGTTAAAATAGTCCATGTGATATCTGTGGTTCAACCTTAATTTTATGAAGCTACGAGAATACTTTTTGTGCACAAACAAAACAAAAAATAACTTTATTGAACAATTTCTTCTTCCGTGTCAGTCTTCGACGCGTGTTCATGAGAGTACCATGACGCATACATGTGGTGCTTCTGATGATGTCCTTACTACCTTTCTGGGCATCGAACGTGTCAGCTGCGTTGCTGTCTATACAGGGCCAGAAAGCTCTCGGCTTTCATTCAAAATATCTTCATTTGTGTTCCGATGATGAACGAAGGTCGTACGGGTTTGGAACGAAATGAGTAATTAATGACAGAATTTTCATTTTTGGGTGAACTTTAACACTTTAACTCAAATAAAATATGGCAACATTATTGACACTGAAGTCACTAGTTCTTGCATGTCCCGTAAACAAACAGATTTTATGATTTTTGAAAAATGTCTCAGTGGTTTTTGTCCATACAATGAATTTCACCATTGTCCAGTGTTGTTCTGTACCCCATTGACTTTCACCATTCAAAATATTCTTCAAATATTTGTGTTCTACAGAAGAAATTAAGTCGTACAGGTTTGGAACAACATGAAGTCATGAAACTGACAGAATTCATTTTTGGGTGAATTAAATCTTTACATTTCTGTTTCTTCTGCTAGAAATGCTCTGTTGCCTGTTCAAAATATTATTCCTGTCAAGAATAAACACTCGTTACTTTTGAAAGCTGCACTAAAGTCACCCTCAGAACAAAAGATTTGAGACTTTTTGTTGCATCCTGTCACCAAACTTCGCAATGGACAGTGACAAGCTCCAGTTGTATCTCGGGAGCTTTCGCTGAGTGCAGCGATTTGCAGCCTTGACCGAGACAGCGAGTTTATATCATCATTTGTCACAGGTCCTCTGTGATCTTGACAGAGAAAAGGAAATCAGATTTACACTTCCTGTCTAACATAATCCAAATGCGTTGAGGGCCCAATGCATTCTCCCTGCTTGAACTCTGCAGATGAACAAGTGACAGATTGGGGCAAAGCTATTTGAGTAAAAAAACAATTAATTAATTACACTGATCCTTGGAGATGAAGGGGCAGATGAAGAGGAGGTTAAGCTATCAGCAATTAATAGCAAAGTCTCGATGAAGCCTCCTGGATTTAGCTGTAAGTCGGGTTGGGGGTTTTAAAATGCAGCTCAATGTACTGTATATGTGTTTGTATTTGCTTGCAGGATATATTGCAGCATAGGAGAAAAAGTGTCACAGCAGTCCAGCAGAGATGTGAAGGAAAAAGCTTTTAATCCATGCTGTGGCGTCTGTTCTTCACAGACGAGGAGGAAGATGAAATGCAGAACTCACAGAGAGAGAAAGGAAGCAGAGAGGGAAAAAAAAGCAAACCTCATATATGCACAGAAAAGATTGCGGAAGGCATAACCTCGTCTGATTTTACAGGAAAAAAATCCATGCTGACAAAAAACAAAGGAGAAAAAAGTAGAATCAACAGAGGGCTGCCATGTAAGGGGAAGGGCACCTTTCTCCAAGACATTTCTGATCTATATTTCATGTGCTTTCTGTCTTGGTCTCATGTGTTGAGCATCAGCTTGAGATGTAAGTTTTATCTTTTTTTCTTCCTCTTCCTGCTGTAACAGCTTCAAGTCATTGGTGTCATATATCAGTCGCTCTCCAAACGGTGCTATAAATAGACTCCATCCACACATTCACTATAGCAAGAGATGTCATAGTGCCATCTCGTCAGCAGTCAACAGTCAATCATTGAGTTCTGCAGCCATCATATTAGTTATGGACTACAATTGGTTCACTCTCAAGTAACCGTACACTAGCAGTACTGATGGAACGTAGACAGGAAACAAAACCATTACATCCAGACCATGTCAGAACTTACTGTAAAACAAGCAAAACTCTATATACAGGATATCAAACATCATCTGTAGGATGCAACCCAAGTGGGAAATTCACTTTTTTCCCACCAACCACAGTGGCAACTGAATTTTCCCATTGGTTTTCCCATTTATACAATATAAAAAATACATTAAAAAATAAATAATATATACATAATATAGAATATATTTTCATAATACACTATGTAAGTAACAAAAAAGTACAGATTTTCTATGCATTCATACATCTGCATTGAATCAACAGGAAAATGTACTGTGGAAGAATGCACTGTTGCAATTATGATGATGTAAATTGATTATAATTTAACTTTCCATGACGATGCTTTTAAAATAACACAAGAGGATACAAAAACCCCTTACAAACTGTTTGCAACTCTTGTACTCTACACTTTACAGACACAACACATAGCCAGCAAATTGGAACAATCTACATGCAAACAAACCAATGATGGTTTGTGCTTAAGATCAGTGATGCGTTAAGCTTATTTCTTGAGGCCCGAAAGCTGCTTTTTAAAAACCCAAGTGGCTATTGACAATCAAAACACAACCATGAGTGACAAAAACAGCTTTTAAACTGCAAAAAACTTCAAACTAAGTTAAGTATACTGGGCACATATCCACAACAATAAGCTAGAGAAGGCCCTAGATTCTAGTAAGTACACTTCATTGGACAGAACCATGACATGGGTTTTTAGTACTATGAAAGAGATTCATAAAACATTTCTTCTTCCCCCCCCCTTGTGTTAATCCCAAAAAGGAAAACAGCCAAACTTGACACATTCCAAAAATCCTTTTTCCAGCTTGTCTTCCCATACTTCAAAGCACCCGGTATGGAATCTCCACAGTATTAAAAAAAATACTCTCAAATAAGAGCCATCTTCTCTCCATCCTAATGCTTCGTCGGGAAACAGATTTAGTTTCTTTCTCTTCCCACGAGACATCTTTATACTTCTCGGTACTTCTAGCATACAGCTTTTACAGCTGAAGTAGATTTTTTAGTGGAGGGTTTTTAGCACATTAAGGCTTCTGTATCATCCACGTGAACGCTACCTTGTTGGAAAACATGATAAAACCAAACTCCAAATCTCCAGGAATGCACAATTTTGCAAGTTACTGAACTTTACAGTTAGAGCACATGCTAGCCTGAATGCAAGCTCGAATCTGGCTTGTGTTGTTTGCCAATCCCATTCCACCCTTTTCATGACCTCGATATCTCTTAACTATCCGAATGAAAAAACAGAATGGAGAGCTGAAGGATGCAAACATGAGGACAGATATATAATCTGACTGGCTAAACTGACATAATTTGACATGGAGATCAAACAAGGAAAGTTTTACCTTATAATACAGGTTAGGCCTCGATAAATACAAGTGTATGCATTTGAACAGAACAGCCCTTGACTTAGTATTGCATTTCAGGAACAATAAGTGCCCGTTTGTGCAGTATTACAGGATTTTTGCAAGGCTTAGAAGTGGGTCAGATATTGCCTGGTGGACTGGTTAGGGGTGGGACAGAGAGGCCCCAAGTGATCCGTGTCAGAATTGAAAGACCTGATAACGGTTATCTCCTCCGCCTAACAAGTCCACCCACCAGGCTTTTACAAAAATGGCAGAACTGTTTGTGTGCAGATCAGTTGTTCATTGTGTGATGCTACAGAACTTCTATTTTATTATTGGAGACGAGCAAGTTCCCCAACGGCTTTTCTCTTTTGATCTTGGTCTTCAAGTGCCCCCCCTACCAATTTCGGCACCAATGAATGTCCTGCCAAGCACATCAGCTGCCATAACCTAAAAGTAAGATGTTTTGGAGGCCTCGGCAATGGCCAGCACATGCTGCCCAGTGGTAGCGGCAGTTGTGGAGCAAGGCTGGGTATATGCTGACAGTAAGACAGAAGACGTCTCTGCCAGGAGGACTTAAAGTCACTCACTTTAAACCCATCTCACCTTTTTTTATCAACAAGACAGATGCACAAGCCACCCATCCATAACCAGACCAAATACACACTACCTTTAGATGGCATTCTGATCTTGTTCATTTGCTGGCAGGATTGTGCTCAAATATTTCAAACAGGGTTCTGATACTTTTGGATGAATTTCTTTGACTTTATTTCCGTTCCAATTGCGACTGACCATAAAATAAAATTTTTCACACACTTTTCCCCCCAAAAAAAAAAAAAAAAAAAAATTGGATAAGAAGTTTTAAAAAAAGTAATTTTATAGAGATCAAATATTATTGACTATAGAAATTCCCATGACTTCCATGCTCACTTTTAAAATCTCAGTTTTAAAAAAGTATCAGAAATGTTTTGATAGATCGATAGATGGATGGATGACTTTTCCATACCTGGAAAGCACACTTAAAACACAAAAAGTTATTTCTAGGTTTTCCAGGAATTTTGCAGCATTTTAGAGCACAAAGAAATTTACCCCAACCCAGATAACAATTCTTGTTAAAGGTGACTGAAACACTGCAGCAGGTTTTCACAAAGCAATGGCACCCTATAGAGTTAAAACTCCTGAGCAGCTGTGGAAAGCAATGATGTGGAAAAAGTATACCGTCGATCTGTTTTTCAGAGCTCCAAGCTGTTGCAGAAAACGCATGATCAAGCCATTTCACCAACAGCCATGACTTCCCATCTATTGGGTTGCAATGAGCTTAATTTAATGCAGCCTGATTGATTTATTCTCGGGTGTCCCACAGTCATTAACGTAATTGCATGATCACTTTATAACACCCTCACATGGCACCTAGATTCACCATTCAGGGGTACGTCATCTAACTTTGTTAGGTCTTAAAATCTAGCCCGAAATATCATCTTCCAGACAGTAAAATTGATTTCATTCCTTTTTGACTGACTCTGAAGCCATTTTAGTCTGTCTCTTACCCGAGTTCACCATTTGATATATGAGGAGCTTGCTGCTCTTAACAGCTCCTATTGATCCACAACCTCGCTCTCCTACTAGTGTGACTGGAAAGCTTCCATGTCACCTTGTAATTCCACAATCCTGGCAATGTTCCTGTAAGATCATCCTTTGGTCAGACTCTGTCTGTGGAGGTTGCTTCTGCGGGACTTTAATTTCCTAGCTAAAAAAATGATTGCATGGTATACAACAGTTTCTAAAAGCACTTTGTCTTCGGGAAATCAACTATAAACTTCTTTCTGCTCAAGGAAAGTTTCTGATTAGCCTTTGGACCTCAAACTGGAAGTCTCTCACCTTACATTCCTGGCTTTGGCTGGAGGTGAAGGCAGGCATGCGACAGGCCAGCAGTGGACACCAAAACGGAGCTTTTGTCTTCCCATCATCCTCTGCAGAGAACCAACCCGGTGTATTTTCGTCTCCTGCAAGAGATTAGGTTATATTTGGGTTAGTTTATTATTCATTCTCCTACCCTAGCAGATCATGCAGAGTGACATCACATCTCATATGTGTATCTAATTATACAAACTGAAGTATGGTAGTAGTTAAGATGTTTGAGGCTCCTGGTGAGCACTCTCTGAAGATATTTTCAGTATAGCAGACTAATGAGCCTTCAAAAGTCTCATTCCTGCAGCAGGTGTCCGTCTCAGCATGTGAAGCAGCAACCTCCAGGTTTCAATTAATGAAGTCTAAATTCTGGAGGCGTGGGCCACCTAGGTCTTCCCTCACAGCCACTTTGACAGGTGTTTACAATTGCCAAGCACAATACTTGCCTGCCAGCAACCGTTCTCTATTAAAGCAATTCAGTAATTACCTATCACGGCCATCTTACTCTCGCATAAAAATGTCATGTTTTTCTTGTCCCCTGTGTCTTTGTGAGCACATCAACTCAAAATTAGCCCCAGAAACCACGAAGATAGGCTACAAACAAATGCAGTCAGATTGGACACGGCTCATTTGTTTTCACCGTGTGAAAGGTACGTTGCACGGTTTGAAGGCCGATGTACCATAGCCATATCAACGCGCAAGTCAGAGCGGGAGACTTAAAGGCCAATTAGTTTGAGTTTAGTCTCACTGTTTCTCAAGGGTTTCAGGAGGATTTCTTTCAGATTTCAAAATGGCCAGAGTGCGACATCTCTGTATATCAGCGCTATGTGGTCGACACACTCTTAAAGGGGTCATATGATGCGATTTCAATTTTTCCTTTCTCTTTGGAGTGTTACAAGCTCTTGGTGCATAAAGAAGATCTGTAAAGTTGCAAAGACTAAAGTCTCAAATCTAAAGAGATATTCTTTATAAAAGTTCAGAGTCAGCCACACCTACCTAAAACGGCTCGTTCTAACACGCCCCCACATATCTACCTCACTATGTGGGAAGATTTGCATAACGCCGCCCAAATGTTCACGCAAAGAAAGAAGGCGTAACTTTTATTCTCACTGTAGTATTGTTGACACTGCAGCCATGTCGTGAAGACGCTGTGTGCTTCGTTGTGAAAGCGAAACTACTTTGTTTGGTCTTCCAAAAGAGGATGATATCCGCTTCGTCATGCCTGGAGCTGATCCGTGCTGGTCGCTGAGGGAATACATCAACTTTCACCGTGAAAAAAAAAAATTTTTTTTTGTTTGTATGTTCACGCGATGCGAAAGACGAATCAACTCGGTGTTCGCGCGCCGTCTGAAACGTGTCTCTGTGTGTATGCACGCGCTTTGTGCGGCAGAACTGAAGAGACGCTGTGCGAGATGCGGCTTGTGCGCGCGCTTCAGGTGTGAGTCAGACGGCAAGACGAGACGTCAAAGAGTTGTTTTCTGCAACTTATTGCACTTAACTCTTTTTAACATCAAGCAATTCTCTGCTATATGCGTCAAACTAAAACTTTGACCTTTTGCAACGTTTTGATTTAAGTAGCCTATTATTAAAATGATTCTGATATCGCACGCCGTTGAGATATGCATATCGCGATATTTACATTTGCGATATTTCGATAATTCCGATATATCGTGCAGCCCTACTGTTTACCTGTATTGCACTGCGACACTTAAGCTAGCTATTAAATTAGCAAATAGTTCAGCACGAAATGTGATCTTTGCTGATTTGTTTGTCAGAAAAGGACAACATCCCAGTTTCCAACACACCAACACTTTTCAGACATACCCAAGTATGTCCAAACATACATGCTCAAACTCTCAGCAGAGAAGAGTAAACGCTAGCTTTCGCTGGTTTACTAGGAGCACAGTACCATTGGCATTCAGGCCTTTGAAATATATTAATAATGCACAATAATTGATGTTTCGCTCTCAATAAATGCTGCGGTGGCAAGTGAGATGAGGCATTAGTGTTGTTGAGGCCTGTCTTGCGCCCCTGCATAGCAAGGATTAATGACTCAGGCATAATGCATTCTGTTGGCGTAAGCTCCCAATACCCCGGCTAACACAATGCGAGGAACATGCCAAAACTCAGCGGCCAAACACTCTCTGCTCACTCCCTCATCGACAATGCAGCAACCATCGTTCTATTCATGTTGTGTCGTAAAACTCAAGCCGCTTAGCAAAGGATAAGCAAACAAGTGTGCACCTCATCAGGGAGGCTGGGGTTTAACCAGGGGTTGCTCATTGTTAGCCGCTGTCAGAGCGTGAGAGAAAGAGAGACAATGGAAAAGCAGAAAGTGAGAATGAAGGTGAGAGAATGATGGACAGAAGAGAGGATTTAGGCTCGAGGCTAACAGGTATCTCCACCAGACAGACACTGGATGAGAAACTGGGATAAAATAAAAGTGAAATGTATTTGCATCTGCATATAGGCAAAAAAGCGCACACACACACACACACAAAAAACTGTCAGATAAAAGTAAATGAATGATAAGAATTGGAGCTGTCAGTTTATTTCTGTATTTATTCTGTACTGTACCATTCTGCTCTTTGGTATTACACAAATGTTCTGGGTTCAACTGAAGTGAAGCTCAGTTGGCAGCATTAGTTGTGTAATGTCAATTACCACAGAAAATCATTTAGCTTCGGCTATTTGTTTTTGTTAAGTATAGAGCATTTAGAGTAAGGCTTTTACAATGGATTACGGTGTCTGGAAAGTTTAAAGGATGAAAAATTAAGTTTACATTTTTGTTAAAGCACTTACATTTATTAAAAAAAACAATAATAATTGAAATTATTTTCTGTAAAAGGAAAGTCTGTTATCTGAGCTGTACAGCTGTTTAAAAGCATGGGTTTTCAAACTGGGGTCCTAGTACGCCTGAAGGGGTACAAGACAGTTCTTTGGGGTCGACAATTTCAGAAAATAAAAAAATTTATTCTAATGATGATAATAGATGATAATAATAGATAACAGATGATGATCATATTTGGGGTTCCTTAACATCAAAAAGTTTGAACACCCTAGTTCATTTATTTACACTTAGGGCTGGACGATATGGACAAAAATGTATCATAGAAATGCACTCGTAGAAATGCATATTAGACATTCGCTTGAGTTGACAGTAGGAATAACTTGAGTTAGGATGCAGATGTACATTTTTGCTCATGATCAAAAACAGTAACATATGTAAAAAATGTTAACAACCTCATTTTTATATAGTGAATTGTAATCATTCGGGCTGTTCAAGTTTTATTACAATTAACCATTGGTCTTCCATAGTAGCATGCATTTAGATCATGATAACCACAGTTAAAACAACACATATAGCATCTCAATACCATATTAAAAATATAACTATATGGTTTCTAGGTATTTGAATGAAAAATAGTAGTCTAAATACATTTAGTATAAATGCACAAATAATATAGCTTAATAACAAATATACTGTAATTATATAACATTAGTCCTTTAACACATTTAATACATGTCTACATTAATAATATAATAAAAGTTCATATGAATATCCCACATTTCTGCCACACTACCATGGTGCAGTTAGTGTTTTTACAGTAAATCCATGGTAAATGATAACGATTTGTAAATTGAAAAGACTTCTGACGGTATAGTTGTGCACAGTGTTTCTCCTGTTTGTCAGCGCTGTTTTATATGGCTTTAAACTAGTCTAGATCTCAAGTAATGTCAAATAAAGCGCTTCACACTGGATCTCACTGCCTTGCATGACCGAGACTCATCGGCAAGTAAATGCACCCGCTCTAGTGAGCTCGCAACCGCTGTGCTGCTGTTTGAACTTTGAGCCGAGAGGATAAACGGTCCACGTGTCACAGTTCAAATGACTATCACTGTTTCGTTCCGCTTTTACCTAATAAACGTTGTATCCAAAATTTATCAAACTCTTGTTATCATTTCATCAAGGAAAATTCAATCACGATTATTATAGCTATTGTTTTATCACCCAGCTGTATTATATTCTGCATGGACAAAAAGAAGCCTGGATTATTTTCTGCAGTAATTGATATTTTCACAAATGCATACCCCAGTGCATTGTCCAGACCCCAAAACATTCCTTCAGTAAAACTTTTGAAGTAGTTTTGCATGGCATTCCTTTGCACTTTGCCGCACAACTTAGAAATATATTGTGCTACTCTTAAGGTTCACAAGACCACCTAATTGCAGCACCCAAACAGTTAGTGCTCTTGTATTGCTTTTTCCTCAAACATCCAAATTGCTCTTTAGTAGATAATTGAAAACATTCATCAGAACAGGCCAGAAAACTGCCACACAGTGAGGCTGTGAATAGCTGAACCACTGCCTTGCTGGGTACTATACACAGATGCTTCCATCAGGGGTTTGCAGCCTTGACTCTTTGAGAAAGGTGCAAAAGCCGTGAAAGCACATGCAGGCACATCTATTTAGGACAAAATGTGCATACACCATTTTTAATTAACAGCTATGTACTCCAAAACAATACACTGAACTTCATCGAACTTGTTTGTCATTTGCAACAGTAGCTAGTAACCACTCATGGACCAAACAGTTTTTCCAGAAGGAGCTTAGCAAATATACAGAAGCATCACATAATAGGGATTTAATTTTAATTATGCTTCAGCATTATCGACTGACAGCGGTGGGCTTTAAATCTACTGTGATGATTAATTACAAAGAAGACCAATCCATAAGTACCTTGACAAAAGCAGCAAAGATATAGTCGAATCAAAAGAGTTCACAGGATGCCTGCCTGACACTTCAGGGATCAGTGCTGAGCTAAACAATTGTTTATTGAATTACTATTAATATTTATAAATCATAAAAAATGTACTCTTATTTTTTGTTTTGTGAATGTATAACAGTATGGCTTAATACCATTACATATTCACATTAGAAAAGAAAACTCCATGGCTTAGCTGCTAAATATAATTAATATAATATTCATATTCCCAGGGAACACACATACTGGTAAAAAATGTATAGCCTGAATGCACTGTAGGTCGCTTAATAATATAATAATATAATGTGAACACTGTCCAGCGGGGGCAGGGGGAAGCAATCGGACTCGGGTTCGGACCAAGCAATCGAACCAAGTGTGAAAGCACCCTATGATATGCCACACCTGTGAGGTGGATGGATTATCTCGGCAAAGCAGAAGTGCTCACTAACACAGATTTAGACAGATTTGTGAACAATATTTGAGAGAAATAGGCCTTTTGTGTACATAGAAAAAGTCTTAGATCTCAGCTCACAGCTCATGAAAAATGGGGGCAAAAACAAAAGTGTTGCGTTTATAATTTTGTTCAGTGTAATATATATATATATATATATATACACACATACATATATATAAGGAATAATTGTAAGGAATAATTGACGATGGGCCGTTTAATTTTTAGAAAATAATGCACACCCGAGGTGGTACAATTATTCTGCTTATACTACGGTTACCACACCTCAAGACATTGATCAGATGATATAATTCAAGGCATTTGTCCTGGTTTTGTACTTAAAATGCTATTGTGAGTAGGATTAATTTCTTCCGCATCTCATCCAATGCCTTCGTCGAGAGAGAGAGAGAGAGAGAGAGAGAGAGGTTACCTCTGTGAGTCTGTGCATCTCAGTGTTCGGCAGCAGTCTCTAATAATAGTGAAATTTAAGGTAATTTTCTTCACGAACAGCGGCGTTGTTACCTCGCGTGTGAGAAGTGAGAAGAGAGTTTTTAAGTTGATGTTACTAATAAAATCATCAGAGTAGCGCTAACAACATTAGCGCGTATGTTAGCGCATGTGCAAACTGTATATATGTGCGTCTGTGACGGAGAGAGAGCGGGAGAGATAGAGTATGTGTCATGATCGCTACTGTGAGGGAGCGCGGAGCGAGGAGACGAGAAGTACATCAACAAGGAGACTTTAATTATATCCAGGGAACCAGGAAAACACACGTAGCAGAGGAGGTTGACATATACAATACCGGATGCCGAACTAAGAACAGGGAACACTTTATATACACATGACATGACGAGGGGATGACGAGACACACCTGGGATCAATAGAACTAAACGGGGAACACCTGGAACAAATGATAAGGACAGGAACGGGAAAGACCAAATATGGGCATAAGAAAACACAAGGGGAGCAAAACACACAAAACACAGAGTCTGACATGACTCTGTTCAGAGGAACAGAGTCTGACATTACTCCGCCCTCCCGGAAGGCGCGTCCCGGAGGCTGGTGTAGGACTGGGACACGGGGAATACCTCCAGGGTGGATCAGGCAGTCCAGGGTGCCATGGCGGCACAGAAAGCTCAGGGGCCATGGCGGAGCAGGGAGCTCTGGGAGTCATGGCGGAGCAGGGAGTTCAGGGCACCATGGCAGAGCAGGTAGACTAGGAAGCCATGGTGGAGCAGGCAGTTCAGGAGGCCATGGCGGAGCAGGCAGTTCAGGAGGCCATGGCGGAACAGGGAGCTTGGGGAGCCTGGCCTCGGCACTTGACCGAACCTACCACTACCCCAAGCGGCGAGCTTGACTGAGGAAGGGCCGGCGGGCTGGTTCTGGATCGGGGCTGGACACTCTCCAGACACCGGAGGATCCCTTCCCTCCAGCTCAGTCCTGTGGTGTCTGGGAGGTCCACGGGGCGATAGCAATTGGCCCCGATCCAGAACAGAGAGTTGAGCGTGGCGTCGTCCAGCGCTGTTTTCACGGCGATCTTGCAGAACTCCCACGCATACTCCACGAAGGGGAGATCTCTGTGGGCTAGGGCGGAAAAACGAGCGGTGATTTCCATGCCGTGGGAAGGGAAAACCAGGAAACAAAAAAACTTTCAAAAAATGGAAAAAACAAATGGGGAGAAGGGGCGCCGCTTACTGTTTTGGTCCGGTATTCTGTCACGATCGCTACTGTGAGGGAGCGCGGAGCGAGGAACGAGGAGACAAGGAGTACATCAACAAGGAGACTTTAATTTTATCCAGGGAACCAGGAAAACACACATAGCAGAGGAAGTTGACATATACAATATCGGACGCCGAACTAAGAACAGGGAACACTTAATAGACACATGACATGACGAGGGGATGACAAGACACACCTGGGATCAATAGAACTAAATGGGGAACACCTGGAACAAATGATAAGGACAGGAACGGGAAGGACCAAATATGGGCATAAGAAAACACAAGGGGAGCAAAACACACACAGAGTCTGACAGTATGTGCTTTCCGTGCATAATAAAACTGAATTTTGTGGCCAAAAAAAATGGAAATGATCTGTCGTTTTTACCCTATTATTTAGTATATTTGGGGTATCGTGGGTTTTGGTTATTTTGCTGTTTTAGGCTGTAAGGACCTCTGCAATAACTCAATCATTTGGCGAAGTGATATGGACATGTAATGCATTCAAGAGTTGCCTGGAACTACATCCACCGTGCGTTTCCCTGAAAATAATTGCACACCTTAGAACGTTCGTCCGCCAATCAGATTCAAGCGTTCAACGGCCCCATAGTGTATGTATATATATATATATATATATATATATATAGCATGTGCACATTAATGTATAAATTAATGGTTTAGCTCCTACTAATTAACTAATATTAGATGCTTTTTAATTTCTATAGTATGCTGTTGCTTGGATTTTGAATACAGTTTCAGCAGATGAAAGCATACTGACAAACCAAGAAATGGAATCACACTTGTACTACACAAAGGGAGAAAAGTCACAATCTATTAATAAATACTTTAGTCAGTCATTTGGAGGCATAAGGCTCAGTGCAGTGTATAGTTACTTCAAAAGATCCTTTGTGTGTAGTACCAGCATTAGAAAACAGTGGCTTTAATTGTTTCCTTTCACTTTAGCAATAGCATTTTCCATAGCATCCAGCATCAATGGGTTTTAAAAAGTGCTTTGATAAAGGAAAGCTCACTAACTCTGTCACAGTTAAAGTTTGGACAAAAA
>NW_015542345.1:1594438-1595771 GCF_001515605.1 Sinocyclocheilus anshuiensis | reverse complement strand
GGGGGGGGGGGGGATCACATGCTATGACATCCATAAATGTTATTCCTGCTTGCCAGGTTACTAAGCGGTACAGTGAATGAACAGACAGGTTAAAGCCACTAGCGCTTCACAGAATTGTTCTAAAAGTTATCTTTTCTCTCATTATGTAGCCGTGCCAGACAGACCACGGCAGTGATCACTGATCAGGAGCGAGAGGAGTGTGTGTCACTCAGGTGGAGTGGGGTAAACTACCACTGCCTTTCCTTCCAACTGACAAACAGTGTTTATTATCAACCTGATCCATCTCAACAACAGGTTTACAAATGGTCCCCCGCCCTTCTTCTCTGTGCTTAATGTACAATGCTTTGCTATCAGTCACATCCTCTTGTTCTTTGTTTACCACAAAGAACATTGAGTAGAAGAACATAAATAGAATTTGCCTTAGAATTTGAGATCTCTGTATCTCTCCTGCCATCTCACAACCTTTAATTTCCAAGCTTTCGATCAACCAATCTGCCTTTCTTTGCATGTGTGCATATATATTTATGCATTTCCTCAGAGGAGGCAAGGGAGGCAGTGACTCCTCAAAATATTTGATGAGAAGAAAATTCATTACAAAAAGTTACAGCAGGAGTCTCTCGCCTCCCCGGAGCCCATTGAGTTTTAACAGACCCCCTAAAGCATATGGTGAGATTGGTGGGGGGTAATTGAGAATGAATGGAGAAAAGTCATGTGAGAGGAGGCAATGCCTCCATCGCAATAAAATTGGATATGACTAGTTATGTTCGGATGTGATTGGTTCATGCAATAAAGACTAATTAAAAAAAAAGTCAATAAACAACTTACTTAGATATAACCACTTTGTTACGCCAAAACAAGACTTAAAATGACATGAAAGCGTGATCTGTGGAAGTTTTAAGTGAGTAATCAGCTTGGTGAAATTTAAAGTAAATCTCCATGTCTGTGACCAATATTTACTAAGCTTTGATGACTGATGATCTGAAAAATAAAAAATTAATTAAAAGTTAACTATTAAAAAGAATAGCAGAACATAAGTTCACAAATACAGTATATTGTTTAAATTGTTACAGCCTAGAGTTATTATTTTGGAATAAATGTAAAATGCTTAAAACACAAAGGGCCAGTTTTACTAACAGCTTGCGCCAGCGCAAACCATCTTTTGGCGTTAAAATTGTACTGTCAGGTTTTACTAAGACATGCGGTGATCAATTAGCACTGAAAAGGCGTGGACAGTTATTTTTGCGCCTGACCTTACTGAATATGAATTTGTAGGATTTTCCCTTTCAGACGCAAAATTTATGGGAGGAGAGTAATCACGCAAATCACGCAATGA
>NW_015542345.1:1584796-1594228 GCF_001515605.1 Sinocyclocheilus anshuiensis | reverse complement strand
TCACGCAACGCGTTTTACTAACGTTTGCGCTCGTCAAATTACTGGCATTTGCACCATTATTTAACGCCCAAAAAAACGTCTTAAACTATGTTGCTCTTGAAATGGCTGCAATTATTGTTGCTAGGAGGAGGCACCGCAGAGAATAGAGAGAAGGGTAGAGAGGAAGAGGATTTTTTCCACATGTATTAATTTATTTGGAATGCCAGAAGAACACATTATCCGAACATATCGTTTGCCAAGCCATATTATTTTTAAGTTGGTTCAGGAAATAAAAGATGACTTGGAACCCTTATCAATGATACCAATACTGATTTCTCTATAAAATTCCCCCCCCCCATATTTAACCATTGACTATAGCCATTCAACAGTATAAGTGAGAGCTATCAATTTGAACATTTATTAGACTTTAAAAAATTCTTCTAATTTAAGTGAACTTAAAACAATCTTCACATAAACCCAGTATAATAAATGGCATATTTACCTGTGCCCTTCAGCAGAAATATACAGAAATTGAAATTGAAGTTATCAAACACTAAATTCTAAATGAATCCTTACAGCTATAAAAAAAAAGTTATTTTTTCCTTTTTTTTTTCTTTGTCCTTTGATTAAGACATCACAGCAGCTGGTTGTATTGGCTGCTATTTCTTTAAGAGCTGCCGCTGCTGATCGTGACATGGATCTGACACGCATCATATTTTCTCTCAACTCTATTTACCTTTTCTGACCCACTTCAGGTCTTAAAGTCTCGATTAATGAGCTGACGAGTTAAATCGGGTGTGTTAGATGAGTGAGGCAGTGCTGGGTTGCTCCAGGACAGTTTTGAAAACCATTTCAGAGACATGTTCGTTTCCAAAGCCATATTATTTTTAAGTTGGTTCAGGAAATAAAAGATGACTTGGAACCCTCAACTAGGAGTCACACAATACCAGGTCTATCAAACCTTCATTTTTTGGCCTCCGGTTCTTTTCAATGCACTGTGGCTTCTTTATTTTTTTATGCTTTATTTGCTACTACGCTAATTTAAGCTGCTATATTGCGTTGGGCAATATGTAAATGAAATGTTGCATCTGTGTTCCTTAATTTGCTCATTGTTAGTAAATCACCTGCAGAAATTTCCCCTCCCATTGGCGCTGTTTTGGAATTGTTTTCAGAGACATGTTCTTAAATGTGACTTAAACGCGCCGGCGCCTTTGTGCGTGCAATTGAAGAGCACGCGCTGCGAGCACAGTACCGTTTCCGCACTCGTTTGACTCGCGCCTGGCACTGAAGTGAAGTGGAGCGCGCGTCTGAAACGTCTCCCATTCTCAGTCATTCTACGACTGAATAAATGTTCTTGTCAAGAGAAAAAGTGACAGAAGCAGCAGTTGTGAGTGGGGTGGCCAACCCTAGCCCCGCCCCTGCATTAATTGTGTTAAATATTTTTAACCCGTTAAACTGAAATAATTAATCGCTAACGCGCTAATTGACACCAGTAAAATATATACATGTAAATATATGTAAATATTTTCAAAATATATACTGTGTGTGTGCATTTATATATAAATAATAAATATACACAGTACACACAGATATATTATGTAAATAAAAACTTTTATTTTGGATGTGATTAATGGCGATTAATTGTTTGACAGCACTAATATAAATCAATTTTAATTTAATAAATAATAATTTATAATAATTAAAATAATAATAAAAACATTATTAATAATAATAATTATTATTAATTAATTAAATTAATTAATAATAATTATTATTATTAATTATTAATAATAATTAAATAATTTCAATTTTGAATCAGTCTGTTCACATGATCTGTCATATTAGAACCGATTCACTAGAACTGGGCATTTCTGATAGGAACCCTTTGGGCCTTTTCTCTGCACCACATGTTATTGTGGTGGCAATTTCTGAACCACATCTTCATAATTAATGGAACCCTCAGGACACACTCATCCACAGTCATGCTAAAGCTCTCGATCTCATGCCCCATGAGTTCCCAGCATGTTGCAACAATATCACAAACACTGTTTTCTGACAGCCTGTTTTATATAGATATAAGCATATGTTACCCATCATGGAAACCTGTTAATGACCCTCATAAGAGACAAAACAGCTTCTGTGCATATTATATCAGACAAAAGTTACACCTCAAAGCAGGACGTATAACAGAAAACATGTGGGGTGGAGGACTGCAGGATCTGTTAAGAAGGATAAATACGTGTCAAAGAGGACCTAAGGGATGGATGAATATAGGGATTGATAACACAAGGAAGTGGCTTGTGTTGTAATGCACTGCCAGACGGGAGGTGAAGGGTCTCAAATGACTCCAATCAAAGGTTTTTTTTTTCTGCCCACATCAGACCCACACGTCCTCAAAAGACGTAAGAGAGCATGGCAACAACAGGCCCCCCATGAAATTGCACCAGCATTTCTGTTATTGTAATTTCATTTGGCTAAATGAGTAGGCAACGTGTGGGAGTAATGAAATTAGGGTGAAACCTGTTATTCAGCAGGTTGAATAACAATGTCCATCTGCACAAAACACAACGTTTTGACGTACAAAAATAATGTGTTTTTCAGAATCACATTCCAAATAAAAATGTTATGACTCTGCAAAGTGAAGTGTGAAAGTTACACTGTGAGTTGTGAATTTAAGCTCATTCTGGTCAACAAGTTTGGTTCAGATGGAACAAAAGTCTGACAGCTAACCAAGGGCGAGCCAAGAAAAAGCAGGAGAGCAAACAGGGAAATGCAGAGAAAGCCAAAAGTCTTCTCAGAAAGAGAGAAAAGAAAAGTATTCTCAGGAATGTTTGTCATTCTCTCATTGCTATCTTTTTTGGAGGGATATTGCCACTTATGCTGCCAGCATCCACTTAGTGTCAACAGAGATTGCTATTTGCCTATTGCTGTAAAAGTCTTTTCAACAACAGCTCACAAATAGCTATAGAGGCAGCATATGTAAGACCATTATTGTTGGTGTGAAAACAAGATAATTTAACAACAAAAAAAAAACAAAACAAGGCAAAGCTTGGAAAATTGTACTTTGCATTTTAGAATGATTACATTCTAATATAAGAGGTAAAACCAGGTTCCAATAAAGACACTTAACAGCTAATGGAGACGTACTCCAATTCACCCTTTTTTTTAAGCTCATTTCGCTGTTTGCCCATCAAGTAGGATGGTGTAATCTTTTATCATGCCCCTCGAAGTAAAACTACTTCTTTTGTTTTTGTTCAACTTTAGCTGGTGTCGAAAAAGATGCAAGTCTGGCACTGAGAAGCCAGACTCCATCAGTCAGTAGTAGATTTGATGGTCTGCAGACTGACAGAGATACCGTGTTTCATGCATGGCATCAATGAAACAATCCAAGCTGCTAGATTTGATTTTCAATTCAAGCCCAAAAATTACATTCAAAGAGCTTGATCACAACTTACAACAATCTGGATGCCTCAATGTGGCAATTTCAATGAAGCATCTTTACTACATCAATATCTTATAGGCCCTAAAAACAATATTTAACGCATTAATGTCCAGCTGATGTGAAATCTGTTTGCATTTCTGATTAAACACTCCAAAAACTCCTACAGTATTATAGTGTCATAAAATTGGATAACTTTAGAAAGACTATGATTAAAATACTGTACTATTTTCAGATTGAGTGTTAATAAATTGCTAGTCTATAGAGTATTGATATACATAGTCTATCCTCTAAAACCAAACCTACAAAAAAAATTTCACTGTAGTGTACCAACATAGTGAATTGAAGAATGTGATGCCTGCATTGTGCTTTAAATACAGAAAATAAGCATAGGAATGAAACATCTACAATGGCACCATGGCTTCTTGAGCACATTTGAGACAGGAAGGATGTTACACCATTATACCAATACTGACATGGCTAAATCTTTTATGAAATTCAGTTTTTCTAGAGTTATAAAACTGCCAGTACTCTAATGCCAATACTATTCAATAAACCAGAGGCAGAGAGGCAATTTCTATTAGCTTGTCATAAAAAGAATAGTCATTTCTTCAGGGAGTTATAGTTTATAATGCATTGCCTGAATATCTCCTTGCCCTGAGGTTAAAACATATTAAAACTATTTTACACATTGAAAAGTCCTAAATAAAACTTGGCTGCACTGATTTATCACTGATGTGACAAACACAAAGAGAGCCAACAAGTCACAACCTTGTAAATGCAGAGATGAGATAACCAAGCTATAAGAGCGTGAAATTGTATTTTATCGTCTGTTATTTTACTGCATGCAGCAAACTTTTTCTGGCCTTCCTTTTTTTGGATGAACTCTGAATAAACACAAAACACCTATCTGGTTCTGGAATCATCTTTCTTAATAATTATTTAAATAATATTAATGATTTTAATTCAATTTTATAATTAATGCAATTTTAATACAGATAAAATAAATAAATAAAATAAATAAATAAATGTTGTTGTTATAAAAATACAGAAATAGATAAATGTCAGAACATTTTATTATCATTTATATTAGTATTATTATTATCTATATTATTATACAGAAACTATTATAAAATGATTATTATTATTATTATTATTATTATTAGATCCTAACATGTTCTGACATTTGTCTCAGGATGAACTCTGAATAAAAAAAGACCCATTTGGTTCTAAAATAGTCTTTCTTAATGTTTTCAACGACAACAACAATAATAATAAGTCCAATCCATTTATTCGTATTTATTTATTTATTTATCTTATTAGATCTTAACAATCATAGTCAATGTTTTGGATCAACAGACCTCTAGTCATGAGTTAGTGGAGGATAAAATTCAAACTTACTCAGTGCTATTTTTGCTAAGTGTAACCGGTTGACCCAGGAGATCTTGCTGATGGGGCTTGGTGTGTTGAAGACCACCGTGAAGCTCACAGGACGACCAGACCTACAGGACATGACAAAAACATTGGACAGGTGGTGAGATATACTGAACTAACCAACACGGGAGTGTTGCCGTGGCCCTCTGAGTTAGATAATCTTGTCAAGTTTTCATAAAACACATCACAACATGGTGGTCCCTTAATTATCAGTATTAATAATACAGTGAAATAGTTTTGCTGCAGTGCACCAAGGAGCCCTGGGGAGAGCAGCTGCCACTCTGCCCAATACAGCTTGATCTCAAGCTGAGTCTGGATCTGTGTGCTGAGTCTTATTTTTCATGAAGTCTGTGCTTATGAGAGGGAAAAAGCAGACAGCAGAGATGAAGATAGCATGGAGAAACATATTTCGTCCTTAATTTAATCAAAGAGACATTATGAAGGTCAAGGAGACCGTAAGCTCTATGGATGTGTTGGCATGTGAGGTTATGTGAAGAAGGAAGGAGAGGATCAGGCCCCAAGATGAGGTGAGCATGCTGAGTTAATCTGCATTCTACGCCAAGATGTTTAGCCAGGTTAATGGACCAGAACTTTTCAGCAATGCCTTCTACAAGGGGGGAATGAGCGAGCATGACTGCGCACCGTCTGCTTCTGGATGGTATCAGGTTTTAATATTAGCTATTGAACGAGATTGGCCACAAGAAACCCACCTGTGTTTGACTTTGAAGAATGACAGTTTCAAATCGAAAATGGGATTCAGTTTCTGGATTCGATCATTATAAACTCTATTATCTAAACCTCGGATGTATCCATATAGGTGAGTCTTCATATGAAGCACAGTTGTGCTCATAAGATCATAACTACACACCCTTTGCAGAATCAGTCTATCTATCTACACATACTTAGTACTGCTCTGAAGAAACTGCATAACAGATACAGACATAAAAAAAATAAATTATATATATATATATATATATATGTGTGTGTGACCATGGACCACAAGACCAGTTATAAGGGTAAATTTATTCAAATTGAGATTTATACATCTGAAAGCTGAATAAATAAGCTTTCCATTCATGCATGGATCTGAAAGCTGAATAAATGAGCTTTCCATTGATGTATGGTTTGTTAGGATAGGACAATATTTGGTCGAGATACAAAATTTTAATATCTGGAATCTGAGGGTGCAAAAACATCAAAATATTGAGAAAATCACCTTTAAAGTTGTCCAAATTAAGTCCTTAGCAATGCAATACATATTACTAATCCAAAATTAAGTTTTTATATATTTACGGTAGGAAATGTACAAAATATCTTAATGGAACATGATCTTTAATATCCTAATGATTTTTGCCATAAAAGAAAAATCGATAATTGTGACCCATACAATGTATTGTTGGCTATTGCTACAAATATAACATATATTTTCCCACTACAAAGTCATTTAGTGCAATAGAAAGGTTCTATGGAAGTCCAGTCAAAAATTGTTAATGGGACCACAGAACCAGATGCCATCTAGCATCACAATAGCATCTAAGCATTTTTAAATATAATTTCTGTGCATAATTTAAGTGTTGTAATACACTCTTGTGTAAACTAACTTTATAAAGGGAAGTGCTAAATTCTAAACCAGATTCAATTGATATGATTCCTATTATTTCATTTGGGAAAAAAAAGTATGCAGTTTCTGCAAGAAGTACACAAACCTGCCGAACTGTAGATTTGCACTCTCCTTAATAAAGCTGTCCATGTCTTCAATGAGTCAGGAAGCCATTCTACACTTGTAAAAATACTTTAACTTCATTTCTAACACGGTGCCTGCTAAAGAGAGACTCTCAGCAAAGGCTCAGGGACACGGAAAGCAATTCACATTCAAACATCATTAGAAGGTAATTGACTGGAGAATACGATGACGCCAGCCTTGGCTACTGTCACACCAGCAGCCTCTGCCTGCTCGGCATTCATTTCCAGCCCAGCACTAGTCGGAGAGAGCGAGAGAAAGAAAAAAGGTTGGAAGAAAAGCGTGAAGTGCGAAGACACAGATATAGAAGAATGAACTAAAACCTTCGAAGACACTCAGAGATAAAGAAAGCGAATTTCGACTGAAATTCAGGTGATGCCTGGCTCCTTCCCAGAATGGCAAATGCAAACAACATCTCGCAGATTTCCTTCACTCAGCACAATGGTCTCATGGGGGAAAATAAGCAAAAAGAGGTGGGATGGGGGAGGGCTGGTTGTTCGGAGTGGAGTAAGTGCGCTCCATGCTTAATTTGATTCTTGGGATAAAGCTGGGCACCCACATCGGTCTAAACATGATAAACAGAACGGCCGTGGGTTCCTCCCGCTGGCTGATTGAAAATCTGGGTGGTTGCGAGAGGGTGTGCGAGTTTGTGTGTCTCTGTGCGGCCTGAATGAAGAAACAGCAGAGGAGGCAGACTCCCAGGCAGAAAGGGCAGAACGGAGAGCAGAGAACAGACTGATTTATGGCTGCAGGTCAGTGCTGTGGCATGTGTGTGACACTAATGCAGAATGACAGGACAGATGGTGGAATGGAAGTAAGACACACAGCTCTTCTCTGTGCTGATTGGAGGAGACTGTAAATCACACAGGAAGTGGCTTTGGAGAAAGCACTCTATGCCTATAAGCCCTATAAACCCCATGCCTATTAGTCCAAGATCAATTGACCTGTCAAATTCACACTTAATCCTGGGTTAACATCTTTTTAAAACCAAGTTAAGGCCTCTTTTAAACTCTGGGTTCAGCAAAGTCTCACAAATGTGTTAGCAATGCTTTGAAGTTGTTTATTCACACATAACCAATCATAAACTGCCTCAGTTCTTACCTTATTAAATATTCATATGCTTTCACGCTGTGTTTAATTTCAGGGTGTAAGTGAAACGGTGAAAGTAAATGCATTAACTTGAGTGATTATTATTTTATTTTATTTTTTTTGTTTTTTTAGAGATTTTTCCTGTGTGTTTCAGAAGACAGAAATCAGAATCTGTGTGGCCAATCTGTATTTGTCCAATGAATGTTACTAACCTCATAAATATGCAAATATCTGAAGCTCATACAGGCAGTAGCACCACCATAGTCATTGGTTTGATTCCCAGGGAATGTATCAAGTGATATAATGTATACTTTCAATGCAGTGCAAGTCACTTTGAACAAAAGTGTCATTCAAAATGCATTAAAATGTAAAAAAAAAAAGAAAAAAGAAAGACCATTAAGCCAGGGTTTGCAAATCTGCAGTGTGAAATTTTAAAACCTGGCAACTCAAGATGGAATATGAATGATTTTGGATTAACAGTTTCAATTGTGAAAAGCCAAGAGACACCACATAAAATATATGTTATGTGTCCAAAAAACTGATTTAAATAGTGCACGAATAGATCTCTGTAGACCAGTGGTCGCCAACCCGTCGATCGCGATCGACTGGTAGATCTTTATCACTGTCCCAGTAGATCCCGAAAAAAAACAGTAAAATAAGTACAAAAATGCATTACATTTATGGGGTTATATTAATGCATCACTAAAGGGTACTGTCTTCATTACCGCGGGAAGTAGGGGTGCTGAGGGTGCTGCAGCACCTCCTGGAGTGTAGCCCATGAAAAAATGGGGGCGCGGTGTTAAAAATAAATGAATGAAACAATATGTAATACAAAATAAATAATATTCATTTTATTAATTAGTATATTCATTAAAATTCATTGAAAAAAGTAGCCTAGTCCTATAATGACAAGAAGCAACGGTTAAATATGAGTTAAGTTGAATCAAATTGACTGTGAACGTCGTTTCAACTGATTAAACGTATTAAACTGACTTAAAAAATAATTTGTTGCCATGATTTTTGGATTATATTATAACCTGTAACATGTCTCAGCCGTACCCAAATGAAGAATTAACAACAATTTCTACAGACAGCAGAGAAAGAGCGTCTACCTCAGCAGCAACAAATCTCGCATTCTCACATCTGTAGCGCTTAGTTTGATCTTTAACTTTAGGTCGTTCCTATTCTTGAAACAAAATGAATTCTCAAGGTTGATTCAATATTACTCTTAATGAAAAACACACAGACACAACATCAACATTGCTACATTGACAAAGTCGCTTATATTAAACATAAAACTTTTATGAACAGATAAGAACAAATAAGATCAATGGCGTAGCGTCTATGCAGGTGCATATGGGCCCGGGCAGTTTGGGGGCAACGAGGGAACGAATAGAGCTCCGCATGGGCCCGGCCCTTGTCCAACAGCTTTATGATAATTCTCGGCCCGAGTCCGACTGGATACCATGAATGAGGGAACGAATAGAGCTCCGCATGGGCCCGGCCCTTGTCCAACAGCTTTATGATAATTCTCGGCCCGAGTCCGACTGGATACCATGAATGAGGGAACGAATAGAGCTCCGCATGGGCCCGGCCCTTGTCCAACAGCTTTATGATAATTCTCGGCCCGAGTCCGACTGGATACCATGAATGAGGGAACGAATAGAGCTCCGCATGGGCCCGGCCCTTGTCCAACAGCTTTATGATAATTCTCGGCCCGAGTCCGACTGGATACCATGAATGAGGGAAA
>NW_015542345.1:1584048-1584375 GCF_001515605.1 Sinocyclocheilus anshuiensis | reverse complement strand
AAAAATCATTTGTTGCCATGATTTTTGGATTATATTATAACCTGTAACATGTCTCTGCCGTTCCCAAATTAAGAATTAACAACAATTTCTACAGACAGCAGAGAAAGAGCGTCTACCTCAGCAGCAACAAATCTCGCATTCTCACATCTGTAGCGCTTAGTTTGATCTTTAACTTTAGGTCGTTCCTATTCTTGAAACAAAATGAATTCTCAAGGTTGATTCAATATTACTCTTAATGAAAAACACACAGACACAACATCAACATTGCTACATTGACAAAGTCGCTTATATTAAACATAAAACTTTTATGAACAGATAAGAACAAAA
>NW_015542345.1:1583221-1583476 GCF_001515605.1 Sinocyclocheilus anshuiensis | reverse complement strand
ATGTGAATTTTACTTGAAGATCCCCGCCGAAAAACGTGTATTTTACCCCCGGAATGCGATTTTTACAGGGGACCCCCCTTGAAACGCGATTGGACTAGTTTTATTGTGAAGACCTGGCAACCCTGTTCATAGGCTCCACCTGGTGTCAGAGAGTGCGTCTCATTCAGACCTGCTGTTTTTGTTTCGTGCAGATGTTTTATGTAGCAAATAAATAAATAACACCTAAAGTCAGACCATTCTGTTTTTGTTTTAAAT
>NW_015542345.1:1581375-1583091 GCF_001515605.1 Sinocyclocheilus anshuiensis | reverse complement strand
TGTATTTTACCCCCCGGAATGCGATTTTTACAGGGGACCCCCCTTGAAACGCGATTGGACTAGTTTTATTGTGAAGACCTGGCAACCCTGTTCATAGGCTCCACCTGGTGTCAGAGAGTGCGTCTCATTCAGACCTGCTGTTTTTGTTTCGTGCATTTGTTTTATGTAGCAAATAAATAAATAATACCTAAAGTCAGACCATTCTGTTTTTGTTGTAAATCCTGAAATTAATCTAAATCAAATCAAAAACAACTGCCCGTGCAGATCATGATTAAAATGCAGTGGTTGCCTCTAATTTCAAATGGATAGATATTTTTGTTTAAAGATAGTTTGTTTGTTATAAAGCAAATAGCCAATAAATAAATTTGCTTAAAAATCAGTATCAGTATCAGAATCCAATTTGCTAGTAAAAAAAAAAAAAAAGAAAGAAAGAAAAGAAAATCTGATTTAGCTATGATCGGTGCATCACTAATTAAAATACTAGGCTAAGTAAACGGCCTCAAATTTGAAGTACAATCTGGGATGTCTTTTTCTATCAATTCTTCAATAGGTAGATCTTGTCTTTCATAAAGGCCGAGGTCAGGGATCTTGGGCCTAAAAAGGTTGGTGACCACTGCTGTAGACCTAGAAGAAAAACAACATTCTAGTATGAAAAAATTGAAGGCTTGCCTCTGTTTCAGCCATCTGTCAGTATACTATATTAATATTTCGTTCTCAATCAACCCGCTGTGTTTTTGTTAATGTGTAACAGGCAGGACACGTAGGCGCATACACGGATTTACAGCAAATTGAATGGGTGACGTTAATTATCCTGCTTCTTGAATATGCATCAGCCTCCATGGCAGCGCTTTGAAATTCCACGTGTCACCGTCCCCTTTTGCTGCTTGCTGAGAGGAGTTATCTGATGCTAGAAAAGGTTCCTAGACTAACAGCAGGTGAAAAACAAAGAACAGTGGATGCATGCTGGGAACTGCCTCTCTCCCCGGATCTGTATGCATGTGTTTGTTAAAGAGAAGGATAGGTAAAGAGATTGAGGATTAGTGTATTTGCACCAAAGAGAGAAAGAGGTTTTAATTTTTTTTTTTTTTTTTTTTGGTACTCAAAATATTTATTTTTCTTCTCTGCCTCACTGCGACCATGTTCTATTCTTCTTAACAGAATTTTTTTGGCCTTGTTGCCACCTTTTATTTATAGACCCGTGGAGAGAGGAAAGGAAAAGATGGGGAAAGAGGGCAAAACCAAATCAGCAAATGTTGTGAGCTAATCGGATTCAATTAACATCAGCCAAATGATTACTATAGCTCTGACAGCTCTACTAGGCTCTATTCTATTCAGTTCTATTCTATTTATTTCCATTGTGGTTCATTAACGGGTTCCATTAATGATATTTTAGAACTTTTGAGGAACAAATATTTGGAAATAAGAAATGCAGTATTTCTTACAGTATTTAGTGCCCTCAGACGTTTGTTGTCAAATGAGATCACTAGACACACTGTATATTTTAATTTACTATAAAGAACCATTTGTTCAGGAATCAAACTGCACTGGCTGTGCTCATAAAAGCTATTAGGATTAGGATTAGGATTAGGATTACTTTATTTGGCCCTAAGGAAATTTGTCCTGGACATAAGGGCTGCCACACACAAGAATACATAGAATTATAATACAATAACACACACACACACACACACACACACACACACACACTTATTCACT
>NW_015542345.1:1579373-1581365 GCF_001515605.1 Sinocyclocheilus anshuiensis | reverse complement strand
AAAGAGTGTTTATACCTATTCAGGTATCTTTTCCAGTATTCAGCTGGAACCCTATAGCGTCTACCTGAGGGAAGCAGTTCGTATTCTGAGTACAAGACGTGAGAGGGATCTGCAATAATTTTCCTAGGCTGTTTAACTATGGTCTTCTCAAAAAGAGTTTGGAAGGAGGGATACTCCCTCATCCCCATCACTTTCATTGCTGTATGAACCAGTCCATTTATTTGTGATTTTAGCTTAACTGATATGTTACCAAACCAAGCTACAATTCCATAACGTAATACACTCTCTATCACAGCCTGGTAAAATCACATATTTCAAATTAAAACAACATTGTATATACTTGATTCACTAAAAATAAAAATTCTTATGTCAGGGATCAACGTTGTCACTTTATATGTTTTTAAATCACTAAAAAGAATCAGCTCATAAAAGCTATTTAGAATTCATTTAGAATTCAGACATGTATTCAGAATACACAGTATTACCCGATCCCACCCTCCTCTCTTTCTCCCACTTCGCTTCCTGTCAACCTACCGTTCCTATCTAAATAAAAGGCATAAAAACACCAAAAACAAATCTTAAAAAAAAAAAAAAAAGCATTAGTTCGGGAATCAGACTACACTGGCTTTCAGGAATCAGACTACACAGTCCACATTCACGCTGGAGACTCATAAAACTGTTAACAGAATAATTAATCATTTGATTTTGCTATTTTCTGAAAAACAAATCTCAGTTCCCTGTCCTAATGACATCAATGCATTATGACATCACAGCAGGCTGAAGAAGGCATTGGAAAATTCAGGGTGTGACTGTTTTGGAAGATCTGTTTTGGAAGCAGGGCAGGGGCTCTAGTGAACATCTGACTGAGCAGATTGCTCTTGCTAGTTCCGCAGAACATGAGCCAACCGAGCAGGCCTGAAGAGCAGGGGTCTGACAGATATTGGGAGGACTACAGGGTACTGAGCCGCTCTGGGCCGGTTGGGCTGTCACATTAGGTTGAGAAAGCACACGGAGATTAAACGTTCTGCTGAGTCTCTTCCATGCGCCACGGCAGAAAATCAGTCCCTTGCACCTCCTCTCAGTTTGCAAGGCACTATTTGTCTTTGTAGTCAGGAAGTAAGGATGAAATGAAATATATATTTGTGTCTGAGACTTCACGCAAGTGAGTTTATACAATAATGACCTTAACCCTCACGTTCTCTTTAGGGTCTCAAACAAACCAATGCTACTTATTGGGGGATAATTCATCCAAAAATTGTTTCACCCTCATGTCGTTCCAAACGTTCTTCCTGCGGAACATAGAAGAAAATATTTTGAAAAATGTTGAAAAGTGAAAGGAGTCAATGCTGTTTTGGATTTTGATTGTATGGGCTAAAACAGAAAGAATCATCTTTTGTGTTCCCCAGAAGAAAGACACTCTTGACATGAGGTTAAGTAAATGATGGCAGAAATTGTATTTCTGGGTGAATGATCCCAATTAATAAATTCAAAGTAAAATAACTGGTATGATTTGTATTATTTTTACATGTAAATCATTGGAGTCTCAAGTATAATCTACACAGAACATGAAGGTTAAAGGTCACATATTGTACACCTTTCTGGAGATTTATTTTAGGTTTTGATGTCCTTAAAAATATATATTTGCGGTATAAGTACCAAAAACCATCTCAATATATTTGTACAGCTCCTCTCTCAGGAGCTCTGCTGAGAACAGGTCGATTTTGGCCTGTCTAATTAATATTCATGAGCCTCTCTTCTGATTGGCCTGTTGTGTTCTGAGTGACGCATAGCCAGGCCAACCACAGGTAACTAGGGTCAGAGACGTCACAGCGCTAGCTGGAGGCAGCAAAACAAAGGGGAAACTGGAGGCAGCCCATTCAAACCAGCGCAGATTCGGCTACATAAGGAGCTTAAAATATCATCTTATTGTGATGTTGGGTGCCAGAATCGACGTAATACAGCCTCAAATTAGAAATTTGATCGCATATCTGC
>NW_015542345.1:1578407-1579217 GCF_001515605.1 Sinocyclocheilus anshuiensis | reverse complement strand
ATGACCCCTTTAAAATATCATCTTGTTGTGATGTTGGGTGCCAGAATCGACGTAATACAGCCTCAAATTAGAAATTTGATCGCATATCTGCAGCCATTGCCAGACAAAAAACCGACGACAGCTGTGGTTTAAACACGATAAAACGAGCAGACTGGACAGAAACGATAGTCAAAAATGCTCGCGTTTGCAGCGCATACTTTTTTATCAGAAAAGGTTCAGTAAAGTATTGTCTTTTGTTGTTATGGGTGCGTCTACAGATTTCTTGCCATATGTTTCTTGCATCTCACGACTATGTCGTGTATGAAATAATGTCTGTGTGCATGTGTGTAAAACAACAAACTGATGATTTATATATAATCATTTGTAATTGTATATACATTGTTGTGATTAATTGTGGCTGGAACAATAATGTAGCTGTAAAAATAGTTGCCTGCTGAAATTGAAATGTATATACATCTTCATCATGACTAGATAGACACGGTGAGTTTGTCTTTACTATACAGGTTAGATGTGATCCACCTCATAGTAACAATCCTGTCAGATCATCCATCCTTTGAGTGAGAGTGTAACGTTACAGGTCGGCCGATCTGGTTTCGTGGTTAAAGTTAACCTTTTCGACATGTTTCCGTGTTGTCCTTGCTCAGCAATAGCATGGACGCGATGTTGTCTGGGGGTTTGGCAAAAGGAGAGTGGGACAGTGGACGGTGCTCGGGGTGGTGACTGAAGGCGCTGACTGTGTAGTTCTGACGTCAACTTTTTACAAAGTCACAACGGTTCATGAAAAATCACAGCTACTTTATGCAGGCTGTG
>NW_015542345.1:1566012-1577741 GCF_001515605.1 Sinocyclocheilus anshuiensis | reverse complement strand
TCAGTAAAGTATTGTCTTTTGTTGTTATGGGTGCGTCTACAGATTTCTTGCCATATGTTTCTTGCATCTCACGACTATGTCGTGTATGAAATAATGTCTGTGTGCATGTGTGTAAAACAACAAACTGATGATTTATATATAATCATTTGTAATTGTATATACATTGTTGTGATTAATTGTGGCTGGAACAATAATGTAGCTGTAAAAATAGTTGCCTGCTGAAATTGAAATGTATATACATCTTCATCATGACTAGATAGACACGGTGAGTTTGTCTTTACTATACACGTTAGATGTGATCCACCTCATAGTAACAATCCTGTCAGATCATCCATCCTTTGAGTGAGAGTGTAACGTTACAGGTCGGCCGATCTGGTTTCGTGGTTAAAGTTAACCTTTTCGACATGTTTCCGTGTTGTCCTTGCTCAGCAATAGCATGGACGCGATGTTGTCTGGGGGTTTGGCAAAAGGAGAGTGGGACAGTGGACGGTGCTCGGGGTGGTGACTGAAGGCGCTGACTGTGTAGTTCTGACGTCAACTTTTTACAAAGTCACAACGGTTCATGAAAAATCACAGCTACTTTATGCAGGCTGTGTGCATTTTGCTGTGGACTGACTGTTTTGAAACTTATATGGTAGTTAAATAGCCCCTAGACCTCAGTTATCGTGAAAAAAGCCAGGAAATTTCAGTTTTGACAATATGGGACCTTTAAATGAACATCAACTGCTCTATGCTTTACAGTTTATCTTCCCTTTCTCTCTGCTTCTCTTCTCTCATGTTCTCCCCATCTCTTCAGCTCTTTTCTTAGTTGAATCCTCTACTAATCTGTCTTCATTTCTCTTCCTTCCACGGCCGATTCTATGAGTGAAGTTTCCACTCTCACTCTGCATCATTACGATAAGCACATTCAGGTGCAGTGCACTGTGAAAAATGTGCAGCCTCTGCCTTGACACATTTACATTCACTGATTCTTAATGTGACATAATAAGAGTACATTAAAGCCCCTGTCTACGCATCAAAGAGAAATGACACTACTGCTCCAAATGGGAAACAGCAGCTCCCAGATTTTAAATGAATTGAATAAGCTCTATGACTAGCCATAATGTAGCACTTCCCAGACTGAAAGGAGCTGTGTAACTTTACCTCCAGCATTCCTTGATCTCCCGAATCTGAGAACTATCACTTAATGATTTCCCTTCATGCTATTAGGCTTGTAATTTGCTGCTCGGCTTCGTTAAAGGTGACATGGGGCAGGCTTTTAACGCACGCCGCAAACAAAGCCGGGTAATGCGCTTTCATTAGGGGAAATTAACATGGCGCCGGGCTCCTTCATCATCTTAACGTTGTTGCAGATGAACATTAACATGTTTGTCATCGGCCATTATGTTTCAGTGCCGCTTGGGATCACCTGCTCCAGAGAATGTGCAAGACTGCCAGTCTGAAATCCAGCTGTGGTGTAATCGAGACTAAATTGTTTTTTCTTGTTTAGACCTCAAAAGCCTTTTAGCAACATGTCTTACTACTTACTACTTTCTTGAGGCAAATGCAATCTATCAGGCGAACAAGAAGAGGAAAATGTGTCTTTTGAATTGGCTATAACAAATACCTGAATGCATCAGCATGTGCTCTTTTGCATTTTGTTGAGGCTGCTGAAAAAAAAATTATTCACTTTGTCAACATGCAAAGAAGCTTTTGCCCCGTTTACTTACTTGTCTGGTCTGCCAGGGACTTGCAATCGTAAACGGCACTTGTTGGCGCTCTGAATTTGGTCCTCCTTGATGCGGATCAGCCTTTGCAGTGCCAAACACCAGTCCTGTGCAACAGTGGTGTTCAGATTCTATAAACACAGAAAACAAAGACAATTGTGATCCCAGCCAACACGGATGTGCTTTAAGACCTTGATTTCACACTGGACATTAAATGGTGACCCAACACTATACCAATATTGTATAAAAATGCTGTGAAAATCAAACAATGAACTGCGCACAAGCCTTATATATATAAAACATTTATTTATTTTTATTTTTTTGTTGGGGGGGCTATCCTAACTACAGTATATAATATGACTACACTAATGTTTTTGAAAGTCTCACCAAAGCTGCATTTTAACTAAAATAACTACTTTTAACTAAGAATACAGAACACTGTAATATTGTGAAATATCATTACAATTTAAAATATTTGTTTTACAATTTATTATAAAGTGTAATTAATGGCAAATCAGAATTTTCTGCATCATTACTCCAGTCTTCGGTGGCACATGATTCTTCAGAAATCATTCTAATATTCTGATTTGGAGCTGAAGAAACATTTTTTTTTTCTTATTATCAATGTTTCTAACTGTTGTGCTGCTTAATATTTTTGTGGAAACCATGGTACATTTTTTCAGGATTCTTTGATTAATAAATAGCTCAAATGAACAGCATTTACAGTATTTGGAATATAATTTTTTTGTACAATCATAAATGTCTTTACTGCCACATTTGGCAAGTCAATTTTGATCATATGCATTTAGCACAGCTGACCAGGTGAAAACCACTGCATCATATCATATTAAATGTAGAAGTCTTTATTGTTTTTTGTTGTTATGTTAACTATGTTTTTGGACTCCAAGTATTGATGAAATAATAAAGGTTTCCTTCTCATAAACAAAATTATTCATACCTCCCAAAAGCCAAATCCAAATAAAATACATCTCCAAAATCAATGAGGTCTAAAGAAGTTCATTCATTCTCTATTCGCTGCGCATTTATATTCTGATTAGATTGTGGGTAGGAATTAGTCATTTGGAGAAAAGCCAATGGCATGGTTATGGTCAGGAAACCATGCAAGACAAAGCTCTGTTACTAACACTCAGATGTAAAAGAAGCAATCTAGCTGTTTTTCTACTGGTTTAGTGACTGTCAAGCCATCAGGGGAGCTGTCCTGATTTGAGAGCAGCCGTGTGCTATGTAGACATGCTGTTCAGAGCTATCTCCCATCTAAACATTAACTCCGGCGGATCAGATTATGAAGGTTTCCCCATGTTGTCGTCCAACTATCAAGCGGATGCCATGATAATCAATTGATGATGTTGCCGAACTTTGATCTCAATTTAATTACGTTGAAAACTCTGTTACCCCAAAGGCTTCCATCCCTAGATGGCTGTATCATATGTGACTAATACTGCTTTTGTTTTGCTTTTTATTGTATTCTACCTTGATCTTTTCCTGGATGTTGTTCTTTTCATCATTCTTGGACACTTGGGCATTTTCATAATCAAAATTCTGTTTATTTATTCAAAAACACATCTGATCTTATTTTTAAAATTCATATATGTAAGTGAATATACACATTAACTTACAATACCATTCAAATGCTTTGGGTCAGTTAGGTTCAGTTTTTTCTTTTCTTTTTTTCTTTTTTTTTTTAAAGAAACTGGAACTTTTATTCAGCAAGGACATATTAAATTGATGACAGTAAAGACATTTATAATGCTACAAATATTTCTGTTTCAAATAAATGCTGTTCCCTTGAATTTTCTATTCATTTTTTCAAGAGTCCTGAAAAAATGTATCACCGTTTTCACAAAAATATTAAGCAGCACAACATAATAATAATAAATATTATCATAAATCAGCATATTAACAATTTCTGAAGGATCATGTGACACTGGATTAATAATGCTGAAAATTTATTTTTGCATCACAGGAATTAATTACACTTCATGATATATTAAAATAAAAAAAGTTAATTCAATTCCTTTCAAAAACAAAAAAATCCACTGACCCAAGTATGCATTATACATATACATTATATGTAACCCTGGAACACAAAACCAGTCATAAGTATCATGAGTATATTAGCCAACAATACAATGTATGGGTCAAAAATCATTAGAATATTAAGTAAAGATCACGTTCCATGAAGATATTTTGTAAATTTCCTACTGTAAATATATTAAAGGGGTCATATAATGCAATTTCAATTTTTCCTTTCTCTTAACACAGCCCAAATGTTCACGCAAAGAAAGAAGGCGTAACTTTTATTCTCGCTGTGGTATTGTTGTTGCCGCCGCCATGTTGTGGAGATGCTGTGTGTTTCGTTGTGAAAGCGAAACTACTTTGTTTGGCCTTCCAAAAGAGTACGATATCTGCTTCGCTTTTCAGACAGATGAGCTTTGTAAAACGCGTTTCAGAAAGGCGGGGCATAGAGGAGCAACAATAATGTACATTATGTGGAAAATAATGTGTTTTTTTAACCTTAAATCGCATAAACACATTGCATCACACCAAATACACAACATAATGTTCTTTTTAGCAACGTCATACGACTCCTTTAAATCTTAATTTTTGATTGGTAATATACATTGCTAAGGATTTAATTTGGACAACTTTAAAGGTGATTTTCTCAATATTTAGATTTTTTTGCACCCTCAGATTCAGGATTTTTTAAATAGTTGTATCTCGACCAAATATTGTCCTATCCTAACAAACCATACATCAGTGGAAAGCTTATATATTCAGCTTTCAGATGATATGTAAAACTCAATTTAAAAAAATTGACCCTTATAACTGGTTTTGTGGTCCGGGGTCACATATATTTAAAACATATGAAATGTATTTTTTTTATATATTTATTTATTTATCACAAACTTCAGTTTATGAGCCATTTTTACAATTTCTTTTAACTAACTGCGCCCAATGGTGATTTTTAATGTATAACATCAGTTCCCTTCAAGTTCCCACTTAAGGGTTCAAAGACATCATGGCCCACCGTACATGTAGTAATGAAGAGTATTTACCTGGTACGTTCCCTGTAAAGTCCCCACAAGCAGAGTGACCTGCTCTACCACTGAGAGGTCATGCTGCAACTCCTGCAGTTCCTGATACAGACGGGACGGACCCAGAAAGACACTTCCTGTCAATCAAAAATAACCAGCTTCACTTATCCAGTACTTACATTTCACACCATGCTTTATCAGAGCATGAACCTCGGAGTGCAAAAAGCACCTGCAATCCAGGGTTCTTGAAAGCTGAGATGGTATTTCTGTGGATATGGGTTCCCGTAAAGGTGCTGAATCATTCGAATATGTAATCGAGTCAGGACGGCTCGGTAAATAAAGTCCCGTAAACTGATGTTTGAATAAGTACAGCATTTTTTTTTACTCAAGAAACAGTCTATAAAGACTATGTTAATGTTTCTGTGTGTTTGAAGAGTGGAGAAGAGTCTTAACATTTGCCGTCTACTTGTAGCCAATATACTTTTGTACGTTTCAAATATGTATTAAACAACAAGAAAAACTGTGCGCCTGTATAGCTACACTTTATAACCTGTAAGTGTAAATTGATGAAAACGTAATTTACTGCCTCAGATCTGCCCCGTTCTAATGACAGACAAAACACCTGTCATTCGCTCGTCAAAAACCTCGTTAACTCCATTTGAGCATGATTTTCAGAAAATGTTAAGTCCAAGTGTCTGGTCATATATAAAGCCAAAATACCAACTCTGACGACGCATTGTTTAATTATTGGGGAAAAAAAACTTTCCCCCCTTCTATTTTTTTTTTTTTTTAAGTGCTTAGTAGTGTGCCGTGGGATTTTTTACTTGTCAAAACTGTGCCGCGGCAGAAAAAATGTTGGGGAACACTGCTCTAAGTTCTGCTTGAATATTTGCCCAAATGCAAATCGAAACAAAATCAAACGCCTTAACTTTTAAAGACTTGGGGTCTATGACAAAACTTTCATTTGTCAATACTCTCCAGTAGCGCCACTAACAAAGAGAATCGATACCGAAGACAGATCGATCTCCCATTGTTTGTGTAGCCACACCGGTTAATGCTATAGGGAAGAGAAGCAGAGTATAAAATTAAGCCATTTAGAAATATGAAGCCCTTTAAGGGTGACGAAACGAACGCAGGTGCCACCAAGACACCATCGATTTGAATCCCCATTCACATTTTTGCGGTCTCCGGTCTCTGCCTGCAGAATCAATAGCCGGGGGGAATGTGCTCTACGCGTCCGACCGATAGCCCAGGAATGAGTGTAATTAAATCCTGGAGCTGGATGGGCAGACCGCAGGACTGTCTGGCCTTTCAGCACCTCCACATAATCAGGTGACCTGTGTGCAGAATTGGGGCAGCGCGGGCATTTGTTGGCCCCCAGCTCAACCTAATTCTCGAAGTAGTGCTGGAAGGTCTGTCAGAGATCTCTCTCGGTCTCTGACACACCATTTCCCTCTCTCTCGGTTCTCTATACCTGTCTTTGTGACTTTCACCCTCTGTCTAGGCTTCCATCCACTTCTCTCTACACCTCTACTTATTTCTCTCATTGTTTTGTCTTTCTCTCTCTAACCTTTAGAAATTGAATAGGGTCTTCAACTCACACAGCCACAGAGACATCTGTCACTGGCACAGCTTGATCAATAGCAGGCACATTTGAATAAAAAAAAGGCACAGTGAGCCCCTACAGCGCAAGCTGGCAGAGTCGACGTGCTCTTCTGGTTGCTGTGGCAAGGCCTTGGGCGGGCCTACAGGTTTGTGGGCTCGTGGCCCACCTTGGCCTCAGGTGAATGTGCTGACTTGTAATCCAGACTAATCCAGTTGGTGTGCCGGGATCTGGTTTTTCGCACTATGGCATGGTAATCTGCCATTTCCACTAGTCTATCTCTCTCACACACATTGTCATATGTAAACTGACACACGCGCTGGGCGGCCGCCAGCGGAGGCCTATGCAGGCACAATACGGAAGTCCAAAGCCTAAAGTCAACAAAGCTGTTGCCAGAAGGGCAGCTCAAATTTGGATTTCTCATTCAAATCTGTGCTCTTTAACCAACATCAATACACCGAGTTTAACAGAGTGCTTTTACGTGTATAATTTTAGCAAGGATCTGTCTGGCACATTTAAACAAATCTAAAAATGATGTGCATGGCCGCTGAGGAAACAATACTGTGATAACGTCCAGAGACCATAGTGTGATGCCAAATTAAAACTACAAAGTAAACATATAAATATAAATGTAGCTATTAAATGTAGATATTTTATCAATCAAAATATGCACAATTCATATAAAAAATACAGCAAGTAAAAAATTATATAAAAACAATATTTAGAATATCATGATAATTATTTTTTATAAAAACAACAACAATAATAACAAATGATTATTATTATCATAATTTATCTTAAAACAATATAAATAAATAATACATAATGTTATTTTCTTGTTCTTCTAATAATAATAATTATTATTATTATAATTATTAATAATAATAACAGCCTAGAATAATAGTCTAAAAATATATATTATATTATATATTTATTAACATTATATTAGATACATTATAATATAGATTTTTACAACAATCTAATAATAATAATAATAATAATAATGGTGTCAGGCTGCCAGAGCTTCCTGCAAGGACATGGGGCACTGTGCTACAGCTCACAATCATGTTATGTCTCAAAATACAAGTGAAAGATGCACTGGAGTAATGCTGACATATATGACATTCATAGTACGTATTGTCATACTGGTAAAAAAGAAAGAAAATCATGGCAATATGTAATTCTTGGATGCAAAAAAACCCCCAAAAAAACATCTGGCACATATAAGCTCTGGCCTATAGACTTACCCTGTTTACATTCTTAAAACGGTTTGTCTTTATAATATTTAATCAAAGTAAATATACCAAAACCCAGTGAACATTTTAACTCATTAATTAATTTAAAAAATGCATTTCGATGTTGAAGGTGGCTAATTAATTGAATTTTCAATCAATTCAATAAATTAATAATTATATAAACATTTATGCTCATGTAATAATAGGGGTGTACACAAAAAGGACAGTTTGGTACATACCTCAGTGTCGAAGTCATGGTTCAGTACAGTTTTTTTTTCCTTTTTTTATTAAACAGTGGTTTACTGAACAAATTTGTGCCTCTGTCTTTAAAAAAATTCAATTAAAATAAAAAAAGGATAAAAAATCAGTAGCACTTCAGTTTGGGGACTAATTTCTCACTATTAACTAGTTCCTTATTAGCATGCCTATTATTAACATTTTATAGTTAATTTATTGTAATTATTTATTTTATTTATTGCTGTTTATTAGTGCTCATAAAGCACATATTCTGCATGACCATATTCGACATCCCTAATCCTACCCAATACCTAACAACTACTTTACTAACTATTAATAAGAGGCAAATTAGGAGTTTATTGATGCAAAATCGTAGTTAATGTTTAGTTAATAGTGAGAACTGGATAATAATAATAATAATAATAATAAATGTCGTTCACACCAAGAACGATAACTATAAAGATAACTATATTAGTGTCCACACCAGCGGACGATATTGTCCATTTATTCTAAGTGCATACTTGTCTGCTGCTTGAAATTTTCGAGCTTGTTACAGCAGGACTGATTATGATAGGCTGTCAATTTTTATCATTCATCAGCTGGAGAAAAATCGTTTTGAAAGTAATTCCAACGATATTGTTTCTCTGTGTCTTTATCGTTATAGTTGTGGTGTGGGACTTCTCGTTCTTGGTGTGAACAGCCCTTTTTTCTTATATTACTCATTGACGTCCACATATTTACTTTGTCTAAATGGCAGAAGTCTAGAAGCAGAATTTTCCAGCAGGATAAATAAAGATAAAATTATGTCAGAGTATAACATCACTATACAGTACAGTATGTCTCCATTAGGAATACATTCTCACCCCCCCAATACAAGTGCTTGTGTATAGCTCCCCCATCAGTGGGCAGGTCCCATCTCATGGTTCACAGGGGCCTCTATGATTTGAAGCATGCCACTGTTTTGTGCTGCTTTACAGTGGCAGCAGCAGACGGTCTGCCTTTTCCTGGAATGTTGGTCTATTCCATCAATAAATTAGGGCACTAGGGCCTGCAGGAGATGAAAAATTAGTCCATTTTAAGGTACGCTGGGGGAGCATAGGATCTGGTTTGGACGAGGAGCCCCATGGAGTGACATCACAAGGGAGGAGAGATGTGGCGCGGACCAGGCAAAACAGGCTTGTATGTCTATGTGCTGCTATAAATAGCTGAAGATGGACACATTCAGACACAGTGAACCAGACTACGTCAAAGGTGTCTGGAAAATAGTGATTAAAGTGGCAACTTCTTGTTACATAACCAGAAGTGTGTGCTAACAGTGCAAAGAGCTTCCTGAATAGAGTAAGAGAAGAGAGCGACACAGTCTGCCGTTTATCTCTACACAGTAAGAGATACTGAAACGGATCCTCACCAAGTACAGACTCTGTGACCAGTCTAGCCACAGAAAAAGGCTTGAAAAGAAGGAAAATTCTGTGGCACACTATGAGACTGGTGAGAACTTATCCTTCACTGTGACCATTTTAGATATATAAGAGAGATGTATGTAGAAAACAAAAACATATTCCACATTTTATTTTATTTTATACTGTTATTATTATTTGTTTTTAAATAAAATAAAATAAAATACTGTAAAGATACACTACTTTTCAAAAGTTTGGGATCATTACAATTTTTGAATGTTTCTGAAAGTCTCACCAAAGCTGCATTTATTTGATAAAAAATACAATAAAACAGTAATATTGTGAAACAGTATCAATAATTTAAAATAGCTGTTTTCTATTTTAATATATTTTAAAACGTAATTTATTCCTGTGATGGCAAGGCTGAATTTTCAGTAGCCGTTACTATTATCACATAATCCTTCAAAAATCATTCTAATATGCTGATTTGCTGCTCAAGAAACATTTCTTATTATTATCAATGTTGAAAACAGTTGTGCTGCCTAAACTTTTTGTGGAAAATGATTGTTTTGTTAAATGGAAATTCTTTGATGAATAGAAGGTTATTTGATGAATAAAAAGCTCAAAAGAACAGCACTTTTTTGTAACATTATAAATGTCTTTACAGTTATCTTGACAGTTTAATGCATCTTTGCTGAAGAAAAGTGTTAATCTTCTTTAAAAAAAAATCTTACTGGCTGCTAACTTTTGAATGGCAGTGTATAGAAAAATACAGCCTTTATATTAATAAAATAAAACAAAAACATTTCTTAAATATTTACTATATATTTTATCCTGTCACTATTTTTTATTTCTTGTATTGCTTATTTGGCAATATTTCATGTCAAACAATCATGCCAGTACTTTAAACTGAATTGAGGGATATGGAAATGAGAAATAGGAAGTTTTAGGGAGGCTACTGCTGAGTTATAAAACAGCAGGAAAAGAACAAAGGTAGATAAATTGGACCGAACACTGTTTTATAATGATTTCAGAGAGAAATAAGGTATAGGGGCCATAATAGGTCTTCTACAACTCCTGCCCGCGAGCTGTCTGCTAGGCCCCAGCATTAAACATCTTCTGTCATCTAATTTCCTGGCTCCCCTGTGTGCACAATCCAACATGGGTGTTCCATAGACGACAACATTAATATTTCAGCTCGGAAAGCAAAAGGCTTAAACAGCCAGAACCTGTACATCCTGATAACACTTTGTACCTGGAGCTCTGTCAGCATATTTATCTTAGTGCCCCACAATTGCTCTTTTCCTCTTCCTCGTCTTCTAACTCAAAACACAATAATGTTTTGTAAGAGTGTTCAGCCCTGATTCCAATCTCCTGAACTTGCTTTCTCTGATTGGGAGTGGAGGTGGAAATAATGCGCCAAAACTGATGACAGCACGCTGAATATGTTTGTGGTCTATCAGACAGTGAAATAAGATTGCTTAGAGTGCGCCTCTGTTGTTCTTATCTACCCTGCCTGAGATACACTCATCTGCAGAGGCCATAAAAGGTGCATTGCTCACAAGAAACGGTCAATTAATTCAAAATGTCTTGGAGACTCACATCAAGGATGTGTGTTATCTGATTGTTTAGAAAGTAGCGGTGGCAACAAAGTTGCCATTACCCGATCCCGAAGAGCCGCCTGAGCGCTTGACGCCTCTGAGCTGATAGAGAGTGTCCTTGGTCTGGGAGCCCTCTTGACCCACTTCAACTACCTGGACCTGCTGCAATGTGTCGCTCCACTTCAGGGTGTACTTGGGACCTACTGGAACCAGACTGCTGATGTCAGGGGGGCCCCTGGTGGTGATAAGAGGATCAACATGTAAAAATGCTTGCACATAATTATAAAAACAAGGAACATGACAGATCACAAAAGAGGAAAAGGGATTTAATTTGAAACAATTCTGACTCATAAGCTGCCAGTAAAATTCACAAATAATTTAAAAAGGCAAACAATGCACTGAATTAAACTGACTGAAATAGTATTCTCTTGTAAAACACTTTCTAATACTTGTAATGTGGTGGTTGGGTTTTGTCATGTTCATGTTTTCATGTCTTTTATTTTGCAATTGTTTCACCCTGTTAATGTCATGCTTCCCTTGCCCTCATGTATCTCTGCCTCGTGTATGTGTCATATTCTGATTGGTTGTCCTAGTCATGTGTCTTGTTTCCCATTGGTTTGTTCTTGTCATGTGACCCTCTTGTTTGCTATAAGTAGCCATCATGTTGCCATTGTCTGTCGTCGTGTATTGATGTTGTAACCCGCTGTCGGTGAGTCTAGTCTGTTCATGCCTCGTCAAGTCTGTTCATGCCAAGTCAAGTCAAGTCAAGTCAAGTCTGTTCATGCCAAGTCAAGTCAAGTCAAGTCAAGTCTGTTCATGCCAAGTCAAGTCAAGTCAAGTCAAGTCTGTTCATGCCAAGTCAAGTCCAATACAGATTGTGTCAAAGCAACTGAA
>NW_015542345.1:1565405-1566002 GCF_001515605.1 Sinocyclocheilus anshuiensis | reverse complement strand
TGTTTGGATGTTTGGATCACTGTAAATAAACTGCACTTGGGTTCTTCACTACGCTCGCCTTCAGTGGATGATTCGTTACAGAATACACGACCAAAAGAATTAACCCAGCAGTTGCACTTCTACAGTTACGTCAAGGCCATCGGGCAATAGAGGATTTTTGTGAACTTTCTAACCGGGTGGACTTTAATGATGTGGCGTTAAAGGACATTTTTCAGGTGGGTCTGAATGAGCCCATTTGCTCCCAGCTTCCTGGGGGAAAGGTTCACTGGTCCCTTGCCGAATATATAGACTTTGCTCTGCGGTTGAGTGGATCTGCTTTCACTGTGGGTGTCGTGGAGAAGGAACACTGCACTAAACCAGAGCCAGAGTCTGCTCACGTCACGTCTGCTACACCAAAGCCTGCTAACGTCTTGTCTGCCAAGCCAGAGCCTGCTAATGCCATGTCTGCTACTCCAGGACCTGCTCAAATCATGCCAATTAAGTCAAAGTTTACTAATGTCATGTCTACAAAGTCAAAGCCTGATCACATCATGTCTGCCAAGCCAGAGTCTGATAACATCATGTCTGCTACCCCAGGGCCTGCTCACGTCACGTCTG
>NW_015542345.1:1565131-1565395 GCF_001515605.1 Sinocyclocheilus anshuiensis | reverse complement strand
TGGTTTGTTCTTGTCATGTGACCCTCTTGTTTGCTATAAGTAGCCATCATGGTGCCATTGTCTGTCGTCTTGTATTGATGTTGTAACCTGCTGTCGGTGAGTCTAGTCTGTTCATGCCTCGTCAAGTCTGTTCATGTCAAGTCAAGTCTGTTCATGTCAAGTCTGTGTCTCTAGTCTTTGTCTGTTTGGATTGTTTGGATCACTGTAAATAAACTGCACTTGGGTTCTTCACTACGCTCGCCTTCAGTGGATGATTCGTTACAA
>NW_015542345.1:1542260-1564061 GCF_001515605.1 Sinocyclocheilus anshuiensis | reverse complement strand
CTCTGCCTGCTCCGCCATGGCCCCCCGCTCTGCCTGCTCCGCCATGACCCCCCGCTCTGCCTGCTCCGCCATGGCCCCCCACTCCTGTTCCTCTTCACGGGCCTGGCCCTCCGTCCCTCCCCCAGTTCCGCCTCCACTCCACCACCCTCCTGGACTTTTTTGGATTTTGTTTGGGCGTCTGGAGCCGCCCTTAGAGGGGGGGATATGTAATGTGGTGGTTGGGTTTTGTCATGTTCATGTTTTCATGTCTTTTATTTTGTAATTGTTTCACCCTGTTAATGTCATGCTTCCCTTGCCCTCATGTATCTCTGCCTCGTGTATGTGTCATATTCTGATTGGTTGTCCTAGTCATGTGTCTTGTTTCCCATTGGTTTGTTCTTGTCATGTGACCCTCTTGTTTGCTATAAGTAGCCATCATGGTGCCATTGTCTGTCGTCTTGTATTGATGTTGTAACCTGCTGTCGGTGAGTCTAGTCTGTTCATGCCTCGTCAAGTCTGTTCATGTCAAGTCAAGTCTGTTCATGTCAAGTCTGTGTCTCTAGTCTTTGTCTGTTTGGATTGTTTGGATCACTGTAAATAAACTGCACTTGGGTTCTTCACTACGCTCGCCTTCAGTGGATGATTCGTTACAATACTCCTCATTTTACTTATGAAGTATCTATGAAGAATCTTATGAAGTTTGCTCAGCAGCAATCTGTGTGTGTTGCTTCAAGAAAGTGAATATATATCAGCTGTTCTATTTTCTTAATTTGTTTTATTAATTTCTTTTTTTATTTTACTGTTTTTATTGCTCTTGTTGTTTAATTTCATGATTGTGTGGTTTCAAGGGATATTTATCTTCACAAGAGAACTTGGAACTCTCAATTTCAAGGTTTTTAATGTTGTTGTTACGAAGCAGTAATTTTCCCATGCTTTTGGTATAATAAAACTTGTTGGATTTGTACTGGTCAGACAAAGTACAGGATGAAGTTGTGTCTAAACACAGTCCAAATGAAGTAGGGATGAAGTCTGAGCTTTAAGCATATGCAAATATTATTTAATAAACCCTGCTTAGTTTTTATATTCATCAATTCATCTCTTGCTTTCTGCCCTTCCCTTCCCCATAAAATTACAGTCGACCCACTGATGTCACATGGACTATTTTAACAATGTCCTTACTAGCTTTCTGGGCCTTGAACATGGTAGTTGCATTGCTGTCTAGGTGGGGTCAGAAAGCTCTCGGATTTCATCAAAAATATCTTAATTTGTGTGCCGAAGATGAACGCAAGTCTTACGGGTTTGGAACAAATATGAACCCAGCAGTTTCACGTCTCCTCTGCCTGCGTCAGGGCGGCCGGGCTATAGAGGAGTATGTGGCCGATTTTTGTGAGGTATGTCACTTTGTGGATTTTAATGACGTGACCCTCAAAGACATTTTTTGTTTTGGTATCGATGAACCCCTTCGTTCGAGTTTGCCAGGGGGAACTATTTGTTGGTCACTGGAATGTCATATTGACTTTGTTCTGTTGTTGGCTGGATCACCATTCACTGTGGGAACTGTGGATGATGGTACCCACAGTCCCGCAGCACCTACCAAGCCACAGCCTGCTCACATCATGCCTGCTGCTCCAGGACCTGATCACACCATGCCAGTTAAGTCAAAGTTTACTCATGTCATGTCCACCGGGCCTTGAACATGGTAGTTGCATTGCTGTCTAGGTGGGGTCAGAAAGCTCTCGGATTTCATCAAAAATATCTTAATTTGTGTGCCGAAGATGAACGCAAGTCTTACGGGTTTGGAACAACATGAGGGTGAGCATGGGTGACATTTGACACGAGTCAGAGGGCCCTACCAAGCATCGCAGACAAGCATCGGTTCCAGAATAAATCACTGAAGCATTTTTGTCCCGTCCATCGCTTTGGTTATCACCAGATGACGAGCACTTCCTGTGTCTATTTGCCTCTTTAAGATGAATCGCTTGATGTATTCCCCAATTGTAAGTCGCTTTGGATAAAAGCGCCTGCTAAATGAATAAATGTAAATGTAAATCACTGTTATTTCGAGAATGAATCCAGAATAAATATGCGGATGTCATACCCCAAAACGTTGCAGCATGTATGTGTCCGAAAAACTAAAGTTTCATACAAATTCTGAATGGATTATAGCTTAGAAAGCATGCAAAGCACGTTCTCAATATTATCACTAAACACGTCACTCATCTTAGTTCATTGCGATGTCACAACGTTCCATTATAATCAATGAAGCTCTCTAAACTACACAATGAATCTCTTATTTACATCATGTCTGCGCTTATGAGATGATTCACGAGCGTGCAAAACTCCGCCGCTTTCAGAGGTGAGTGATTTTTGAAAACTCAAATGTTTCTGATTGGCAATTGCGTTGAAGAAATCAACAGATATGTCTGTGATTGCTCAACATTGCTCAATGCTGCAAAAACACATTGGATAGTTTGCCAGATCTTTAATTGCTTGTGCTTTCGTTTGAGGGTATTTAGCGCTGTCTAGTAACCCCGTACAACCGGGCCTGGGCTTGGCTAACCGCTCCAATTGCAGCAGGGCTGACATCGGGGATTCCATGACTAATGATATGAGGGGCAATTGCCCCCCTTGCCCCCCGCTAATGTTGCCCATGAGGGTGAGTAATTAATGACAGAATTTTCATTTTTCATTCCCTTTAAGTTTTGTTAATTGATTTTGGGTATCAGACAAGACTTGCTGTTAAAGGAATAGTTCACCCAAAAATGTGCTAAAAACCAGAAAAAGCAGCATTATGGACAGAGGATTTGAAGCAATAATTTGAAGTTAAGAAATCTTAATGATGGATTTATTACAAACATGCTTTTCACTTCACAAGACAATAATTGATGGACTGGAGTTATGTGGATTACTTGCAGATTATTGTGATGTTTTTATAAGATGTTTGAAGTCATTCTGACAGCACCCATTCACTGCTCATCCATTGGTGAGCAAGTAATGCAATGCTACATTTCTCCAATTCTGTTCTGATTTTTTACAGATTAGCTGTAAGCACATTGTGAAGGGCTGGACCTCCAGCTAGTTGGAGGGTTTCTTATTATTCTTTTATTCTTGTAATGTAGGATCAACATTGTGATCACCTCTTTAAGCTCTTCTAAATGGGCATGTCAAGTCACGCTTTAGTAGAACAGAGACATACCAGGCTGCAGTAGAAGGACTAGCTCAAAAGCTTTGAGATTCATCATCAGCGTGAGCTTTTTCACTTAGCTGTTTACCTTTTGCACTGCTGAGATGTGATCAATGGTGCTGTCATAGATAATCTATTTGAGTGGAACAGAGGAGCGCCTTTATGCCTGTGATCTATGGGGATAATTCGTGTCGCTGTAGCTAAACACCCTGCTATTTGTTCCCAGATAATGAAGGCCCAATTCTGTCCTGTGCCTTAGCCATTAGCAGCTAACCCCCTCACATTGACTGCGGCATATTGGGGAACGTCACAATAATGCTTCAGGAGACTCAGGAGTCTGTATTTAAATCGGCTGATGAGCTTCAATCCGTCAGCGTGGCCTTAGAGGCGGGACGGAGGGACAAAGAGAAAGTCAATCGACCTTGTCCGGGACACGTACTTGATGTTGATGTTGGCACAGATGAGCATGTCACCGAATAGAAAGACTTTTCGCTCCTTAGACTTGAGGACCTGTCCTCTTTCGCCGTACACCATCTCAATCAACGTCTCGCAAAGGATCAAAGAGCTCTGCTCGGAGTTCAGCAGCTGAAGAAAAGACAGGGGAGACACTGATTACACGTAAATCTTACAAAATAGAGGCGACCAATTACATGACTACACACTTACTTAGAGGCCACAGCGTGGCATAGAAGACACTTGAAGGTTCACAGGGAGGCAGTGCAGAAGATTGGAAACACAGCAGTACATTTGTAGCAGAAAAGGTTGTGGAAATACAACCCAATCTTAAAGATACTCATCACAAATAGGACTGAGAAGTACAGACTCTCATCTACAAACTATATAAATTTGGATGTGCACTACAAAAATTGAGGATTTCTAAAAGTTGTAATTATATTAGAACCGTAAAGTAAATAACTGTTTTTTTATGTAAATGGTCCTTTTCATTAGGGTTTCATATACCATAAACCTGTACTTTCAATGCTCCATCTGCTCCAACAATTTGATATCAATGAGAAACATTTTGAGTTTACTGCACTAAAAATTACAGAGGAAACATTTAAATTATTATAATATTTTAGCAAAGGTTTGGAGAATAATCATAATTATATTGTGAGAGTCCTTTTCTTTAGTGAATAAAACTCGAAATGTGTTTCTAGGTCAATGTGACCAAAAATTATGTTATGCTGGACTTTGTTTTTTGAAAAGAACAAAAAAAAAAAAAAAAAGTCATAAAATCTGTTTTTTGTGACCATCTGACAGCCCTAATAATTTAGTCACATTTTCTTTTTTAAAGGCTTAAAGGGATAATTCACCCAAAAATGTAAATTCTTTCATCATTTATTCACCCTACGCAGTTCCAAACCTGTAGGACTTTATTTCTTCTGTGCACACACAAAAGAAGATATTTTGAGAAATGCCTCAGTGTTTTTTTGTCCATACAATGAAAGTCAATGGTTTTAGTTACAAACAACAAAATATCTTCTTTTGTGTTGCACAGAAGTAAGTCATACAGATTTGGCGATGAGGTTGTGTAAATAATGACAGAATTGTATTTTTTGGGTGAATTATAATTTTTGCACCAACATCACCAAGCAGAACTGCAAAAAGGTTGATTGTTTCCAAACAGGTTTCCTGAACACCACCATCTCTCAACAGACAGACCCACTCCAAACTGTGTCAGGCCTGGCATGCACACTGCACAGTTAATTTATGCACTATATAGTCATTCTATATTTATCCATAATGCATGAAAAGACATATCATTTGTATTGTGTTAGGAGACAAACCAGAGTTCATCCTCATTACATCACCAATAACGCACAAGCAGCATCACAGCAGCAAAACCCAATGTCCAGCGGCTCAAATAAATATTGCTTGCTGGTGTTTGATCAGTCAGGAGAGTAGTTTTATAAATAATGCATCTGCTTCTGTAGCCCGCATCACACAAAATGAGTCGCCGGATCCAGAGGGAATTGGCAACACTGCTTGGCCTTTGTTGAAATGCATTGAAAAATTAGACCTTCAGTCAGTCAGAAGGCATGCTCCAGGTGCTGTGTTTTTATAGTAAGAGCGCCACCCAAAGGCTCAAAAGGCAAACGGAATGTTGTGGGGGAAGGACAGATATCCTTTTTAGGGACTTGAGAGTGTGACTGAAATGGTTTGTAATGTTTGTGTGTGTGTGAGAGAGAGAGAGAGTAAGCGACAGTGGTGTATGTGATGTGCTTGCTGAGGAGCGACAGGGAGACGCTGCAGTCTTAGCCTGTGCAGCATACTATATCTGCCGGCCTACTAACTCAGATAGTCTGAGACAGACGATGAATATTTCATTGCGTGTATATGGGGTAATAGAACTGACTGTTTCACACTGGAATGCAGCTTAAATCCCTGAAAAAAATGGTAAGGTTGAAGCCACTGCACAGTAGGTAGTGCACAGAACACATGCTCATTACATACACAGTAAGAGTGGTTGTGCACACAGGGATACAGGTTCAAAACCTCCCCATCTCTCCCCCCACTTTCTCATCACTCTCGACTTTATGTTGAAAAGGCCATAAAGATAAAATCAAACAAACAACTGGAGAAAAGCTGCCTTGCTGTCAAACTTCCTGCATACTGTAGGAAGCTTTCTTGCATGTTAACTGAAATTCAACTTCATGAAAAAATATGGTATTTTTTATATCTGAATTTCACAAAATACAATTTAATGGCATATTTTATAGATTCCAAATTGAATTTTGTACATTTGAATTCCAGACAAGTAAAATTACAAATTAGTTTTCATTTTAAACAGCAGTTTTTCGTTCTCAATTTTTTGAGGAAAAATCAGTTATGAATGTATGTGTATATATATATATATCAAACAGCTCCTATGTCATCACAAATTGTTTGGGAGGATTTCAAGACAAAATCTTGGCTAATGGAGGCTGCAAAAAGTATTGAATAAAAAGGGGCCAATAATATTAGCCAACACGTATATGAGAAAAAAATATTTCATAATAAGATTTCTCCACAACCAATTATTTTACTTCAATGAAAGGTTTGAGTTTTGTGAATTTTTTGAATGAAAGATCAGTTAAAAAAAAAACAATGCAGATTTATTTTTGCAGCCTTCTTTGCTCATATGCGACCCTGGTAAATTGTTTTTAAATTGAGATGTATAGATCATCAGAAAGCATGAATAAAAGCAAGAAGCATGAATAAATAAGCTTTCCATTGATGTATGGTTTGTTAGGATAGGATAATATTTGACCGAGATATAACTATTTGAAAATCTGGAATCTGAAGGTGCAAAAAAATTTAAATACTGAGAAAATCGCCGTTAAAGTTGTCCAAATGAAGTTCTTAGCAATGCATATTACTAATCAAAAATTAAGTTTTGATATATATACGGTAAGACATTTACAAAATATCTTCATGGAACATGATCTTTATTTAATATCCTAATGATTTTTGGCATAAAAGAAAAATCGATCATTTTGACCCATACAATGTAGTTTTGGCTATTGCTACAAATACCCCAGCGACTTAAGGTTTTGTGCTCCAGGGTCACATATTTTCCAAGGGGGCTAATTATTGTGACTACAACTGTACAAAGGAATGAAATGTCGTGCCTCACAGGACCACAGTGCTACATATTTAACCTGTTAACTGTCAGCTCCCCTTTTTGAGTATAGACCTACAAATTACATTTCCAACTTAAATTGCTATAAATCTTGAATACTTTGAAGCACATACTTAAATTTGATCTCTTTTTAAAGAAGGCAATTGGCAAATTATTGCATAAGTGAAAAAATATGTAAATTAAACTAAAAAAAACGTAAAAAATATTGTAATATTTTATTTAAAATATATATTTTTACAAAACATGATAAACTCTAAAACTGCTAGAAAATCAAAAACAAAAATATGAACAAGTTGTGTTCCAAATTTTAGGTTGATATCTCAAAACAATGAGCTTTTAGTACGTTTTTGTTTGGGATGCAGTACCAAACATTACCACTAGATGACCAGTGACAGTTAACAGGTTAAACATATCTAAACAAATATATCGAACATAAAAAATACATTTAAAAACTCATATGTATATATATTTGAAACCAAAATATACATTTGAATACCCTTCATTTTGAGAGTGGACTTAAAATAGAGAGAGAGAGAGAAATGACTGCAGTGGAGGAAGGCGAGACACATAGCAATATAGAGAGAGATGAAGAGAGAAAGTAAAAGTGAGTGAAAAGTGAACCAAACAAGAGGTACTGAAAGCAACTTTCCAATTAAGTGTCTCATTTACTCTCTTACTCATGGTAATGGAAGAGAAACATAGTGCTGTAGTGAATTAACGGACCATCATTGCTAGCTGATGATTCCATGAAATAAAAAATGCAGGCCAGGTATAAAAGGAGATGGGTCAGTTATTTTCAGGGTCAGCTGTAATATCCAGATACTTGGCAGGCTGTTTAAAGGCTGTTTGTTAGGTGACAGAGACCTACAGTTACCATATGAGCACACATTAAGTTGAGTGTGAGCTTTAAAACACGTTACTAAATTGCATTTAGTCTTAGATTATTAATTAAAGTCCCCCTGTAGTCAAATATTTTATCCCTTAAAACTTAACTTTGATCATCAAAATTACATATTTAAATATTTTTTCTTGTGAAAATAATTTTCTCATGCCTTAAAATAGCTTGAATGTAACTCTACACCCTTGCCTCATTTACTATACGCTGATCTATGAATATGCAAATTAGTCCCGCCTCCACTCCAGTGAACTGTAGTAAACGCAAAACAATGGCATACACGGATAATGACTGATAAAACTATGTTTTTATTAGCGGACAACTACAGTGAATACTGTAACATTCGTTAAAGTTACTTACTTGACAATGTTGTGTCCTAAAATGCCTTGAAGACTCGAATACAGCTGTTTGTGATTCTTAATTCGCGCCCGCGAGCATACGCGTGTGAAGTGCAGACGCCGATGCGGGAGAGGTGCGTCTGACTCCGGGCTACTTTTACACTGTTGCCACGGGTTATAATGCAAGTTAGCGGTTCTAAATTCACATTAAACCACAGCTTCATGGGTTTTTTGCTTTAATTTATTTTTGGTTTTGTGCTGGTATTGTTATATTTTGCATGCTAGTGATAGGAATCGATCCCTTGACGTGATTGGTTATTGGTTTGTGACATAGCAAACCGAGTGCTGTTACAAACCGTATTTCTGGGTCAGCCTTTGGGAAACTACAGTTTTAAGGAGAAAATACTCAGCAATGGTGTTGATTAATAGATTGGCACATGGTTTGTCTAAAGGCATATTAAAAACACCATATAGACAAATAAACAACATAAAAAACTTGATTTTCACTACAGAGGGACTTTAAGCCAGGTGTACAGTTGCCTTTAAGATGCATGGCTCCAGTGAGACATTTAAAAGTCAACGCAGATTGTGCAACATCGATGGCTTATGTCGAGGTCATGACTGAAAAAAACTGCCCTGTTGTTCTACATCATTAATCATGTCACGTTCTGACATTCTGATGGACAGAAAAGTCCATCTGTTGTGGCTGGACAAAAGTGGGAATTTGTGAACTTTCTTGAAGTGATTTTATGAAATCATAAGGTGAAGGGAATGCTAAATAAAATATTTATGATGAATAATATACAGAGAAGCTAGTATCAACATTTTAACTGAACACCTCTCTCTTTCCTTCACTCTCTCTCTCTCTCACACGGGGGTAACAGTAGCAATCACACCGGTTAGGATGATTCAAAGGGCCCTGATATGAGAGGGGGCCGACACAAACACCAGAGAATGTGATTTCTACCGAGGGGGGCCTGAGTCAATATGCTGTTCAGGGGGCCCAGAAACCATAGTGGTGCCCCTGCTCAGAATTATTTGTGGTAATGCAGTTAATTGGCCATTAGCGAACCTCCCGCAATAAACTTCTCTAATACAGATTTAGCTTTACACACATACACTACTAAAATGTTTTTGAAGAAGTCATACCGCTAACCAAGTCTGCATTTATATCCAGAAAAAAACAGCAATACTGTGAAATATCGACCCAAACTTTTCAACGGTAGTGTGCAGTGGATCCAAAAACAATTCTGAAACCTACGACACATTAAAAAATGTATGAAGTTGGAAAAGTTACAAATGAAAAAAAAAAAAGACATTTCACAAAAGAAGAGTTTTTTTAGGTTTCAAATTATAAAATAAGACATTATAAGACAAAATTAAGACAAAAAGCATTGTTACACTTTCTGGTTGTCAAATGCAAGTGTAACATGTCCATTGTTAATGTGATGAACCATAGCTGTAGCTGAAAAAAGCTGTGTGAACATGATGACCTCGAGACCAGCTGGTGAAAAGCAATTGCAAAAATGTCTAAGAACAGGGAAGTCGGAAAGAAACCATGAAATGGTTTTCGGATTAGGAATTGCACTGTTGTGATTACATCAAGGCAACAGCATCCTGCTATCACAGCTGAGTAACTGTGCGCATGCTCGTGCTTTTCTCACCTTGCTGAGAGAGCGGTCACTGACACAGCAAGCCAGCTGCTGTGTCTCAGTGATCTGATCAGCCACCCTTTTCTGCTCATTGAGTTTCTCAGCAAGGGTCTCCAATTCAGTCAGAGCCAATTGCAAGGGCAGCCTGTCCACATGGCCAGTGGGAGTGTTCTTCAGCATATCCTAAAGGCAAAGAGAGAGGGAATGATTCTAACAGCAAAGAACGTAAAAAAGTAAAAGGGACTCACTTGAGGAAGCTAATGGAAGAGATTAATGACTGCACCTCTACTGCACAGACAACACATTAGCCATTGTGATGTACTATATCACTGTTAGCATTCATTTAAAGCTGCTGGTACCTTTACTCCCACTCAAGAGCAAGAAAAGAGGGTCAAAATAACAGTACCATCTCACGTTCAGGAGAGAAGCATGTTACCAGCCCTCTGGGAATCATTAACACACTGTGCACTGAAACAACAGTCGTTCACAAATTCTCTCTGAGAAACAGCGGAGAGAGAGAAGAGGACATAGACAGTGCAGACAACTTCATATTTCCAGTTATGCACTTTGCTCATTTATTCAAAAAATAGTTAGCCTAAACTGTCATATTAGCTGTCATACCAGTATTAATTAAATTTACAACTTTGTGGAGTCAAGAGACAATTTAACGAAGTACAAGAGGCCAGTACTTTATTTATAACACCCTTGCATTAATAACACCTAAGCTGTATGCATTAATGGTGGCTTGATCAATTTAAAAGTTCTATAAATGGCAATAATTATATTTTATTTCTACATATTAATGTTAGTTAATAAAAACTCATTTTCAAATACTATAATACAAGTAGTTTTCTTGGTAATCTAAACATACTGAAAAATTTGCTCATAATAATGATTAATGTTTTCTTTATATTCAACGGCAATTTGTTGTTGCTGTTGTTTTGTTTGAAGCATAAATCAAGCACTTGACTTCAGCTCTACTTGGTATTCAGTATAAAAATGTGCCAAGTTTAATGTCGCCATTGCCAAATGTCATTTGTCCATGTGGATGTCAAATTACCAATTGTGACTGCAATAAGAATGAAACGTGGAAAAACAGAGTAATCGATAACTTAAATTACTTAAAAAGTCACTGTTCTATTACACTTTTATTGCACATATATTGAACCATTATATGGAAAAGAACAGCTTAGACATTCTGCCTAACACATCTTTCTATTTCTATTTCTTTCTATTTCTGTTTCTAATAAGATGCGTCTGTTTGTGGTTGATTCAGGCCACTAAAAAGTAGGAAGCACATAAAGGTCTCAGTCTGTCATCAGATCTTGTTCTGTTTAATGTGTGATTAAACACAGGCTACTTCTCAAGTCAGAGAAAAAAAAAAAAAAACTTATTCCCATTCATAACTTATCTATCAAAATTCATGGGTAATCGATGCCTACTGAGGTATGAAATTAAGTGCCACAGCACTTCTCCTGCATGGGGAATTTCAGTGGTGAATTCCTCACTGTTCCTTGTCCATAAAAATGAACAGAAGTGAAGGAAGGACATGAGAGAGATCAAGGCAGTAGTACAAACTGTTTGACGATGTAAATTTGGTGAATTCATGACATTTCACTGTCACCTGAGACCCACTGGCTGAAGAGGTCAATGTGATATTTCTATAAGTAGATCTTGATAATGCTCTGACATTTTGGCACGTGACTTGTTTGTGTGACAGAATGAACATTTTAAGTGTTTATTTATTTAAAATTACAATGTAATTTACTCACCCTCATGTCGTTCCAAGCCCATTTGACTTTTTGGGCACAAAAGGAGAAATATAGAACAATGTGCTAAACATTCATTTTTACACACTGAAAGTGAATGGGGACTCAGACTGTCCATGTTTCAAAATTGTAATTTTGGTCCAAATGCACTATATGGAAATTAGTTACAAGCACATTCTTCAACATGTTTTCCTGTGGATTTCACAGAAGAAAGTTAGTTTTGGAGTGAACTGCCTCATTTATGCAAGCAATGTGCGTGCTTGCTGGTTTATTCAAGTTCTCTCAATAGGAGTCTTGACATACACCCAATTCTGTATCACGGCCATAAGCCAAGGGAAGAGCAAACCTGTGAGCCAATAGGCTGCAAGAAGACCTGGCATGGTCTTAGCCAGTCATTCAGCTTCTAATAGACTTGCTTGGCATCTAATTTCCAGTTACTTAAAGGAGCATGACCCCTCAAGCACTCTAAACGACAGCACTGTGTGAACAGTTTATGGATAAATACTGACCTGCAGGAGGAGGATGAACTGAGGAAAACGCTGAATAGGCTTTACCATCAGACCATAGAGAGTTATGCGGTCAATGCTGGATGCCTGCTTCTTCTGCAAGCGTAAAAAGATGCAACCACATATTGAGAGAAAGGCAAAGGAAGAGAAAAAGGCAGACATAGTAATTTCCACATACAGAGCAGAAGAATCTTGACACTCAGGGGAGTCAGAGGTGGGTGGAGGTTAGCATTACACTATTGATTCGTTCATGCCTGCCAGCAGACTCTGGCAATCATTAGACTGCGCACTGTCAGGGAGTAGGTGTACTTGATAACCCTCCAGCAGATTTCAAAGCAAGGATATTAGACTATGGTCAACTAAGCATTTGTGGAGTTCAGTAGCTTTTACAGATGTTAAAGATTCAAGTCACCGTGGAAATTTGTTGTCATTATAACACTACACACATTTTTTGCGGTTTATGCAACTTTAAAGAACAGATAACCTCAGTTTCACATTTACAAGGTAAAATATTTCTAAGAAAAAAGCAACACTTATAATCCATTCAGAATATAAGTGGCTTGCCTGAAATGCTGCAAGCGAAAGATGTTCTCTCTCTCTCTGACTCACCTCAAAACTATTCAAATTAATGTCTAATGAATTCTTGTGTTTTTAAATTAGTCTTTCTGACTAATTTTTCAGTTAAAATATCAAGTAATTCTTGAAAGAAGGTAAAATTGCTTTAGAAGAAGCGCTGCTTTAGATACTGGGACTTTTTGGAGAATATATCTTTACTTTTTTTACTTATTTGATACACTTTTTGAAATGAAATGCACTTATATTAAATATATTATTTTCTAAAATGAAAAAGGAGATATCTTTAAAGTCATTGCAAAATATCTTCTGTTATGTTCCACAAAAGAGAAAAGTCATGTTTTGAACAACATGAGGGTGATTAAGTGATAACAGAATTTTTGTTTTTGAATGAACTGGAAAAGTAAAAAGTACAGGAACAGTAACAGAAACAGGAAAAACAGACAAGAAAGAAGTCAATAATCCATATAGCAGCACAGCACAGCAGTAGTGGTGGTGAACAGAGGTGATTTAGGGTGAAACTTGCATTTCATGAAGAGGATATTGACAGCAAATATCAGCTCTTACCTTGAGAAACTCCAGAAATGCTGGTTTAGACATGCAGGCTTTCTTAATGAGGGCCATGGCATTGGTGAAATTATTGATGTAATCACTATATATGTCCAGCACCATGGATTTCGAGAACTAGAGGAATGCAGAGAGAAGATATTTATACAAACACATGTTCAGAGAAATCACATTTAATTTGGTTTTCTGTTCATTTTCTTCTTTGTTTAAAGCAGCTCTCAACATGAACAGTTTCTCCTGCTGAAACTGCTCTTGAATTTTGCTGTCGTGGTGGGCAGCCCACTCTAAAGGTGATTACAGGGCAAAGGAATGGAAGTAAACAGTAATTTCAATGTGGTATTTATGCAACGCAGCACCACTTTTTGCCATCCCAGGGACCTAAACATCTTTGACAGTCCATTACTGCCAGGTGTTTTAGAGCAGGCAAAATGGCAGCCATCCATTCGCTCTGCTTTGATTGAAGCTGAACAGACCTGCTGAAAGCAGCAGTGCTCGCAGGACTTGGAGAGGACATTAACGAGCCACAAACAGACGTTATCCCCTGTCAAACTCTACCTCCCCTTTGGGGACGCCAAGTACGGAAGGAAATGATACACGCGGGTAAATATGTTATTATCAACAAACACACATACAGGGCAAATTTACGAAACAGTTGCAGCACCTTGCAGCGAGCAGTATTTCAGTGCAAAATCTATTAGGATTGTGCTATGAACAGCTGTTAAACAATTCGCAATTCTTTTTAGGTTTTTAGCAAATTAGTGTCTAATTTGTATGAATTCATACAATCTCATTCTCATTTTATTTGTATAGCGCTTTTCACAATACACATGGTTTTAAAGCAGAAAAAAAACAGAAATCATGTTAATGTTGTAATATTTTACGTCACAATTAGCTGATGTGAGATGGGTGATAATATACAGTAGTTTACATTTTGCAATGACAAAAAAAACAAGCAGTTGAGATTTGCTATACTGTATATATCTCTGCATGTATATACTTACATATCCAACTATTTTATTCATAAGAGAGGTTTGTGTACATTTTCTATTAATCATGGCAAAGTGATTCATCAAACGATGATCCAATAGTGGATAAGACCATCATAACCATATGCACAGTGTAGATGAGCACAATTTCAGCATTTTAAACAGCCAATTTGGGTATTTTAGAGCCATTACCAGATTTTCATAATCAATCAGGTGCTAAAACAACACAGACAATGCATGCAAATAATTTATGCTGTCTTCGTCTGCAGTTCAACTAGGGATGCACGATACTGGAAAAAACTCACATTGCAACATTTTATTTTTCTGCGATATATATTGCGATATGAAAAATAGCTTTGCATAGTCTTCACTGTATAAATTAAATCTAATAAATCTGTGTTAAAGCTACAAAAGTGATTTTTCTTTGTGTTTTGTTGTTTGATTAACATTTATAACACAGAAAGCCTCAGGAACATTAAACTGCTGTAAACCAATATAGGCTACTGTTACATATCCATTTTCTTTCTCAATCGTTTCCCTTCACCTAAGCCATAAGCAACTGCGTTTACAAGGATACTTGCAGATCACAGTATTTCAGGCACAAATAGATGCAGAAGTGAACAGAATTCAGTGTTCACGTGCATATGTGTGGCTCTCACCGTGTCTACACCGGATGTGAGCGGCGCGGTGCGACGCGACAAAATACAATGAACTCATTATAATCAGTGATGCTGTCTGTCTACACTAGATGCGGCGCGGCACAACAAATCCCCGACAGTAAACTAATGCTGCGTTCTCTTTATGACATACTGACACAAAGTTCAAATGATATGCAACGGTCGCGTCCAGTGTAGACAGACTTTGGGGCCGTTCCCATTTCGCGCCTAAAAACACCAGTCGCGCCACTTTTTCCTTCTTTCCAAAGCGCTCAGGAGTTTGCGCTTTCGTGGCACCTGGCATTGCTAAACAACCGTAATGTATTTAAAATGGGTATCTCTGTACAGCTGTCGCGTCCGGTGTAGACACCGTGTCTGTGTGTGAGCCAAGAAAACAATCAGTATAAATGTAACGATCAGTAGCCTATACTAAATATCACACATCCTGCAATGTGACTATCGCGGATGCGCACATCACGATATCGATGCTGAAACGATATATGGTGCAGCCCTAAGTTCAACCATATTAAATTCGCCCCAAAGTGTGTACATATGCACTCAATAACAGAAGAACTGTGCAAACGGATGCAATATGATGTGTTATGTGTTTTGTGGGTATTTTCTGCTCTCCAATGCACAGCAGTGCAACTTCAGCTTTAAGTGTTCTCTCTATGGTACTTCTTTGTGCTCCAGGGACTTTGTAAAGACCAGTAGTGCTATGCAATAAAAGCAGGTCAGACAGGCCAAACTCTATCTTTTAACGGAAGAATAATGAGAGCAGCTTATGGATGCTGCCTGTGAGGAGGGTCACTACAGAAACCTCATTCATTAGTCCATTAGACGCCCTGCAACCCAGTGGTGCCAACACACTTACTTTGGTAAAAGACAGCCATCCTCACTCATAGTAATTGGCTGTGCTTTTGAAGTAAACTGGAGCAAAACACTATTAGTACCTGAAACAGCTTGCCAACAGAGAAGCATAATAACACACAATGCTCAGTGTTCTGTAGTTTAGTTTAGAGGTCAGTCATTTTCAAGTATTTTCCTACTCACTGAAGCTACAAACAGGTCCCCAATCTTTTCACAAGAGTCCCATTCGGCCACCCGAGATGCCAGGGCAATCTGGAACATGGAGTGGCACTGCATGATCTCCCGCAGACGGAAAAAAATGGGCCGGATTTTCCTGACACTGAGGATCCGAGGCTCAGCCTCCATCAGAGGTCGCTGGTATTCCTAGAGGACCATAGGAAATGTAGATATTTCTTATGTATGCAATTACTGATTTTTTATATTTATACATGAGGAATAATTCATTTACAGCTCCAACTTGCCTCACCTTGACAAGGAAGTGAGATTAAAAATGTGCTGAATTAATCTTAACAGCAAGGTGGGGAGAAAAAAAATAAATAAAGAAAAATCGCACTATGCATTATCCATTTCATTCATTTGAATACAAGATTCCAAATGTGCAATATGCATACATGAATACATTTTTGGAACAACGCATGTAATGGAACACATGGAGATGAACACACATACATATCTTTTTTTTTTTCAGGGTTTCACTATTCAGTTAGTCTTTGTTATATTGTATGCATCTTGTTTCAAGCTATTGTATAAGACGTCAGATTTATTTAGTCTGTTCAAAAGCTTGTGATCATTAAGATTTTTTAAATGTTTTTAAAAGAAGTCTCTTATGCTCACCAAGACATCATTTATTTGATCAAAAATACAGTCAAAACAGTAATATTGTGAAATATTATTACAATTTAAAACATTTGTAATAGATTTTAAAATGTAATTTATTCCTGTGATGGCAAAGCTGAATTTTCAGCATCATTACTCCAGCCTTCAGTGTCATGTGATCTCTCAGAAATCATTGTAATACGCTGATTTGGTACTTAAGAAACATTTCATATTATTATCAATTTTGAAAACAGTTGTGCTGCTTATAATTGTTTTGGAAACCGTGATCATTTTTGCAGGATTCTTTGATGAAAAAAGTTCAAAAGAACAGCATTTATTAGAAATAGAAATATTTTGAAATAGAAATAAATGTCTTTACTGTCACTTTTGATCAATTAAATGCATTAGCGCTGAATAAAAGTAATTTCATTTATTGATTTTTTTTAATCTGACTCCACATTTTTGAATGTTAGTGTATAATGGTTTTAACGAAAAGATTAAGAAAAGAAAACATTTTAAACATTGACAATAAGAATTGTTAATAATATACTAAGAAGAATTTGAGCATATTAGAATGATTTCTGAAGGAACATGTGACACAAAAGACTGGACTAATGGCTGCTGAAAATTCAGCTTTTCCATCACAGGAATACATTTTTAAAATGTATTAAAAAAAGAACAGTTCTTTTAAAATTGAATATTTCACAATATTTCAAAGACAACTCCTGAAATGTCTCTTAATTCTCCGAAACCTACAACAACACCTAAAAATGCTAAACTGAAATGGAAAGTTAAACCCATATGACTTTCTTTCTTTCACTGAGCACAAAAATATTTGGGCTACTCGTTTGAATTAATATGAAAGCGGTTGTTAAGATCCAAAATGACTTAAAAAATAAATAAAGTATCATGCAGGTGGGTGAAGCATAACAACATTTGGGTGAACAATTTCTTTAAACTGTTCATTTGCTAATGTTAATTCTCTGACATTGGCTTTGACTGTTTTGCAACATTGTCGAATTCAAACTGTGCTCAGTTAAATGTTTGTTTAGGCTTGATTTCCTTAAATTGCAAAACAAGCTAGTGATGTTCATAGATAAACTACAAGACCTAATCTTTAAAAGCAAAGACACTTTACTAGTTAGACTGTGGACACAATAGATTTTTCATGGCTGCTTTCTTTCCTACCCTGTAGTCTCCAGCACTAATGAATTATTGACAAAGAGAAAATAAGACAAAGGATGAGGCAATGGGACTATATCTTTTTCTAAAATGCATCTGCCCACAACGGCACTACTAAACTTAATTATGCAGCCCCCCACTCACCTGCTTTGGGGCCACTTCACCTGATCTAAACACCCTAGACCATGTCTAGCATGCTATAAAGAGAGCAGGAATTGTAAAGTACACCCGGCAGAGCTTTGATTTGACAACAAAGCTTGGAGACAGATCCTGAATGACTGGATTTCATAGAGCGTAAAGCTGTCATTGATCTGCGATTCAATTTTAGACGGTGCCTGTGCCTTCAAAGGAGTGTGATAACAAATGCTTTTCTCTCCAACACTAGCTGAGATCAGAATTATGTGTAATGAAACTCCACACTATGAAACCCACCAGACCTGCATGCTTCCATTTAAAGGAATGTGAATGTGAAGGCAAATTCATTATTAAAGAAAAGTGATAGTGTAATGTTTTGTTTTGAGGCTTTGAATAGCTGGGCTTTCACATTAGGAAGCGTCTTGACATTATTTAGAATCCTTCCAATGACTTTTGTTGTTCAGTCATCGAGACTAAAATAGGGACATTTTGACTAACGTTTACATATAACAAGCATTCTAAGAAACATTAAAGGTGGCAATAATATTTGACTTTAGAATTTTAACTACTTTTTTGAATTTATCCAAGTATGAAGTATAGAAGCATTGAGTTTCAGTTTGATGTTAGCACACACTGAAGAAAAAAAAGACGCTTAATGCTTACCAAAGGTTTTAAAACTGTTATGTGAAAGCATTTTGTCTTTGCAAATTGACCCTACTGAATCCTATCAAAAGCTTTTTTTTTTTCAACAATTTCACCAACACAGCTGTTTTTGGGACAGATGCAGTAGTATTTTACCTGTAGGATCCGTTTAAGAGAGTCCAGGTAACTCCTCTCACTCTGCACAATGGAGCCCAAAACATGGCGTCGGACGATCTGTGGTCAAGACATTTCTTACATTATAAAGCATGTTTTTTTCTTTCACTTTTGATCAGTTTAATGTGCAACTGCTGAATTAAATTATTTCTTCGAACAGTAGTCAATATCTATTGTAAATAATCCATCCAAAAAATTATCTTTTGTAAATTAAGTAATTATATAATTTATTATGTAAATATTTATATTACAGCTGTCATTTATCATTAAATCTAAATTATATGATTTATATTAACAGATGTATCGATGCATTCGATCTATAGATAAAATAGATGATCAACGTATTTTAATGTGCATTATACAACATTTATATTTAGTGGCACAATAACTTACCGTACTTAAACTATGTCATCTGTATAACATAAAACTGTGCTGACTTCTCGCTTAATTTTTGAGCAAGCAAATTTGTTTTTAAACTGTGTTCTTGCCTTTCCACAGTTCATTTTGTTAAGTCTACAATATTGATTTAAATTTGGACAAGATGAAAAACTTTCACAAGAAGCATGACAACTGAGAAATTAAACAGTGACATAGGGCCAGATTTACTAAACAGGGAAAATTAGCATTAGAGCGCAATTCCATAAAAGTGGGAAAAATTCTGCGGCTGATTTACTAACAGTGCGCACATTAAAGAACACAGACGCACGCAGCCAGATCATTTCCATAATGGCCAGCGCAATCTACCAAGAGCAGTGCAAATTACCACCTGCTTTAAGACATGCTTTTTTGGGGTGTTAAATAATGGCGCAAATACCAGTAACTTGACGAGCACAAACGTTAGTAAATCTGGTTGCGTGATTCATTTGAATATTCTTCTCCCATAAATTTTGCGGCTGAAAGGGAAACTCCTACAAATGCAAATTCAATAAGGTCAGGCCCAAAAATAACTGCGTCCACGCCTTTTCAGCACCAATTCTTCAGTGCGTGTCTTTAGTAAATCCTGACAGTACATTTTTAACGGCAAAAGACGGTTTGCTCTGGTGCAAGCTGTTAGTAAATCTGGCCCATAGTATGAATTTGAAAAGAAAAGATCTTCACTTTGGTTGGGATGCAAATTTTACTACCAAATTGATGGGTTCCGTCAAATGTGTGTATTTTGGCATGGACTATGTACACACTCAATTTAAAACGTCAATAAATACATATACACACACCTGCAGGCTGCTAAGCCCATCTGGCATTGGTCCCAGTTGTGCAGGTGGGTGTTTTGCCTCTGATACCATCACATCCAGATACCCTGTATCATCCTCAGTGTCATCTGTCAGGATACACAAAAACACGTTCAAACATACCATATATCCCTGCAAAGCTAAGAATATACTACTATCTTATTACAACTCGGAAGAGATGCTCAAACAGAAAAAAGTACATTCAAAGTACATTGCAAACTCTGTACAGAACAAGCTGTTCTAAGCCACATCCAAACAATCTTTCAATCCACCCGGCTACAAAGGAAAACCATCCGACATACAATTTTGCACCTTTTCCCAAAGGCTTAAAATCTTCACACAAGTTTTTGCAGCATCTCAAAATAATAAAAGAACCTCCAAATCAAAATGTTTAGCACTATACGCAGTGTGGTACCTCATTTAGAGTGCAATTTCAATGGGCATCGCGCCAGTCTCCACTTCCAAAAGGTAATCTTACCCCATTGTGCAGTAGGACATTATGGGACCAATCCCAGCCAATTTTCCTGTGCACCAAATGCCCTCATCAGCTCTTCTCCCTACCTTTTATTTTAAAGACCCAGTCTGATTTATACTGCCTTTCAGCTTCCCAAATATTTCACATCATCTTTTTTTCAGCCTCCAACCTCCAAGGGTCAATTTTCTTTTTAAAAGCAAAATACAAGAAAGCACTGAGAGGTATTGGACTCCATCAGCCTTTTTCTGCCGTGTCTGACTCATGACAGCCAGATCATCTGCCATCTGTAAAGAGGTCTAGCTTAATTTAATGAACAGCCCTGTTCATCTGAGGGGAAAAAAAGCATTAAAAGCAAAAAAGCGTTAAAATGTATAATTGCTTCTTTCCTGAATGGGATTTTTTCTATCAAAGGAAAAGGAATGAGGATGGGTGCTCGAAAGAAGATAAATTCTCTAATGAAATTCTAAATTCTTAGATTACCTGAGTGGTCCTTTTTATGTAGGAATGAAACTCTCCTCATCACAGCGATTTTGGTCTTCTCTAGGCCATCTTTCGTTCCGCTACGTGCCGCCCGCATCAGCTGATGGACCTGCAAACAGAAAATCATAGGCAGCCGAGCTGGAGTACCTCCAAAACCAGTGACGTGGTGGACCCTTATGGAAAAAGGTCGACCATCTCAAGCCCTCGAGCATAAACAGCCGTGCTCGGGTTCACCTGCCATTTGTGAGACTGCCAACTGGTGTTCAGTGCTGTTCCGATGGCCACAAGCCACAAGATCCTAAGCGAGTGAGAGAACATCAAGCTACAGTGATATTTTTATATTTAAAAAAGGAGGGGGCATCCCATCTCTGCGAAAGCAGGTATATAGAGAGCATGTGGAAATGTCTTGCTTGTACCACACGAGAGCTGTTTACTTTATATATACAAGTGTGCCCATAACCCACCGTCATACATAGCAAATTAGACATCAGGAGAGCTGAAGCAAAATGGAGTGTTTTATAGTGGAAGCGATCTGAACGGTTTGTTTACAACAGTGTAAGAAAAAGTGAGAGAGTACGGTGGCCCAGTAGTGCACAACACAACAAAATCTCCACAACCCAACGCATAGGACCAATTTCATTGTGTTGTGCTAATTTCACAGTGTTGTGGCTTGTTTCCGTTGTGTTGTGCGAATTTCGTTGTGTTGCGACATGTTTACGTTGTGTTGTGCGAATTTCTTTTTGTTGCGACTTGTTCCCATTGTGTTGTGGAGATTTTGTTGTGTTGTGCACTACTGGGCGCAACTTTAAACAAAGAGCAAAATAAGAGACAAAAAGGTATGTTCCAATCGACCATAAGTGCAGTGCAAAGTGGACTTTACATAGTGTTCAGCCATCAAATCGTTTCAAATCATATGGAGCATATTGCATATAATCAAAATGATCAATATATAATTTCACAGGAAGTGAACAAGGAAACTTTCTTTGATCAAAATAGAAATGTAATCAAATTTAATGAACAAAGTTCAAAAGAACAGCACTTCTGCTGAAAGATTTTTATATATATATATAT
>NW_015542345.1:1539657-1542072 GCF_001515605.1 Sinocyclocheilus anshuiensis | reverse complement strand
GATATATATATTATATATATATATATATATAATAAAACATTATAAATATGTTTATGTACTTAGCCCAAAACTTTTGAGCAGTAGTGTAAATTTATATTATTTCATATTTAAATAATACGTTATATTAAAAAAAAAATATATTATATTTAAAAAATAATGTAAACATTTTTATTGTATATAGCATTGTATAAATGAATAGCATATATATAAGCAGACAACATTAAATATCTGCACAACTTCTTTGTTGTCTGTGTTTGATGACATGAAATTTATTTGACCAAACAAGATCAAGTGCAGTGAACTTCTACAGGTATCTCTTCTGCTCTGTTTGTTGGGAGCATACAACACAATGTATGGACCCTGAGACTCAGAACACAGATAAAAAAGGGACAGAAAAGCAAGACAGAGAGAGAGAAAACTCAAATGAAAAAGACTTACCCTGCTGAAAAAGACTTACATATGCTGTGCTCTGGATGCTGGCCCCAAGCATGGGATGCTGGGATGTCAGTGTGCCAACAGGCTTTTTACTACATTTAAGTTTGTCTGGTTGACGGCAAGTCTATGTTGGTCAGCAACAACAGACCAGCATAAAACAGCATGGAAATTCATGCTGGTCCTTTCAGCAGGGAAAAGTGCAAAAGAGAAGGAGTGTAACAAGTTGATCCCAGGTTTGTGTGATTGCTCCAATTTACAGCTCTGAGCTAGTTCACCCCACTAAAGCCCATTCTTCCCATACGTGCATGAGTGTACCTGATGTCTGCCCCCCAGTCTCATGGCTAGCTCCTGTTTGGTCCTGGTGTAACGTTCTCTCAGTCGTCGAACATCAGGGGAGAGCTACATGTATCATCACGGCAACAATGCAGGCCATGGGTGAGAGCGCAATAACATGGCAACATGGAGGAGAGGAAGGAATGAAGGGGTAAGCATAAAAGTGAGGGAAACGAAGTGATGAGTGCAAGGCAAAATCAGGATCAACCACAAAAGCATATGCAAGAGAAATGACTGGAATCAGGGGCATGGCTTAATTTTTAAGTCAAAGCAGTGTTGGATAGACAGAGGAAGATTAGATTATGACAAAACGTGCACCCTCGCTAATGTGAATCTCAGACAAGCACCTACTCATTTCCAAAACAAAGCCACAGGCTGCATCCAAAACGGAGGTAGGAAGGCATCACATCCAAATCCAATGTTTGTGAAACATGCTGTCGAATAATATGCTTCCATCTGATCTGTTTTCAAAGAATGAAACTAGGCTGCCTTCAGTGCCTCTGTTATCCCTGAATATTGTGTGTGCAGTTCCGCAATTAGATGATGGAACATTTGGAAAAAAAAAAAACTGGAAAACTATTTAAAACAAAAAAGAAGTTATATATTACCATGCATTTATTTAATCAAAAATACAGTAAAATGGTGAAGTATTATTACAGATTAAAGAAGGGCTATCAATAGATTAACATTTTTAATCAGATTAATCACACCCTTTTTGTACACACTTATGAAATGAAGCATACAAGATTTAGCTTGTTTAAGATGTTTGTTTTGTCATCATATCTATCATATCTATTGCTATATCCAGCAGAGATGTCTTTCCAAAAAAAGGACACTTGGAGACTCCAAAAGGACACCAAAGAACCAAATTATAAGTAGTCCAACTGATAAATTTATGCACAGATTAAAAATGTGTATACTAGTGAGGGACTGCCGCCTGGGCAAAGTGTTTTCCATACCAGTGTGACCTCATGAACGTGTAAGGGCAGATAACACAGTGCACACTGAATTCAAATTTGCAGCAATATAGAGCAGTGGAAAAGTGTGGCAGTTACACCCAGCGTTAGTAGAGATTAGGCAAGTGCTGGCCAACACTGCACTCTTGTGGTGGCAAAGCACACAGCAACCCTCCACAGACCATTAAAGTATCACAAGAACCCGCATCTCAAATAAATCATCAAACCACGTACCAATCAATCAGCCTGCAACCTTGGAGGGTTTAAATCTTTTTACGGCCCTTTGTGGTTTATCATTATGAGGAATGTGAAAATGTGTTAAAATAAATCAGATGTTTGTCGGGATATAATTATTGCAGTTGTGGGGAGTCTTGAATTACACACACACACGCACCTTGCTGCGGGTTGGCGCCCTGTCAGAGTCGGACTGCTCATCATAGCTTTCAAACTCACTTGAGCTCCAGCCATTATTGGGCCCTTGCAAGCCCTCCTCTTTCTGAATGTCCTCATAGATCAAGTCAGCTGACACACAAAGCAAAGCAGGTTTCAGTACAGTCCTGTAAATACCGAAGGACTACCAACAATGATGTGGCGATACAAATATAGCTATATAACACAAAGATGGGTGTTTCTTCAACCACAGGCACTTTAGCCCTTGTAGAATAAAAAAATCTATATATAATTTGATAGT
>NW_015542345.1:1520724-1539560 GCF_001515605.1 Sinocyclocheilus anshuiensis | reverse complement strand
AAAAATGTGATTTCCACCACATCTCAAATGAACAACTGTGTTTGATAACATTCTGTGTTGGAAATAACACGATTGGCAATATTATCTATAGTAAGCAAAAAGCACTGTCAATGTCACCATATTATGTTGTGTTACATATTTTATTTTCAACGTTAAAAGCAACCTAATAAAATATGCATGACACTAGATATATGGCTGAAATGTAATCAAAGTGTTTGACTGTTTATCTTAAAGGGGTCATATGATGCCAAAAAGTTACACCTTCTTTCTTTGCGTGAACATTTGGGCGGCGTTATGCAAATCTTCTCACATCGTGACGTAGACATGTGGGGGCGTGTTAGAACGAGCCGTTTTAGGTAGGTGTGGCTCACTCTTAACTTTTATAAAGAATATCTCTTTGGATTTGAGACTTTAGTCTTTGCAACTTTACAGATCTTCTTTATGCACCAAGAGCTTGTAACACTCCAAAGAGAAAGGAAAAATTGAAAACGCATCATATGACCCCTTTAATACCTCTTGAAGGCCTGTAAATTGTATAAATAAATTTATAATCAATATGCTAATAGTTATAAAATTTCATTAATTTCATTTTTAAAATATTTTCAGTATTTCTACATTTCATTTTATATGAATTACATTCAAATCTGATTTGCAAGCTTTAGCAGTAAGCAGTATATATCTATTTTTGTTACACAAATATTAAAATGGATTATGTTTTTTCAATCTTTGTTTAGATTGTCATCATTTGTAAATGTGCCAATTAATATTTACTAATGAATTTTCATATTTTAAGATGGAACACTAAGACCAGAAACAAGAGTAAAACTATCAAATATATTCAAACCCGTAGAAAGCTTAATTATAGAAGTATAGTAAATCATTTTCAAGTGTTCTAATATTTAACCTTGTAAAAAATAGTTCTAAATATTTATTATAAAAACTAACCCCTGGTACACAAATAATGCTTGTAGAGGAAACACCCAGATACATGCAACAACCAAACAGTCTTGGAGATCTGCAGTATATACGCCAAAGACAGACCCAAACACAATCTATGACTGACCTTCTCCTGAAGACAGATCTTCTTCACAGGGTACATCATCATAGATCACCTCCGGACCAGCCGTCTGGTGTTCTGAATCAGCAGAGGTCTCACCTAAAAAGGAAAAAAAAAATAATAATAAAATAAAAATAGGAAATGCACGCCTAAGGACTGTGAGTTCATTAGTTTGGATGCGTTTACCATATAAAAGCAAAGAAAGAAGCCTATGAATTTTTGTGAACAGTCCCTTGACAGAAAATAGAGAACAGAGCATCAAAAACAAAACTGTTCTTCTTTGCTTGCATTTTTTATAGGATTTTATGATCTGAGAGCTGCTTCCAAAAAGCTGCAGTGCTGCTTATCCAAGCTAACACAGAGACATGCTCATAGCATTACTTCTTGTGAGTTTTCTGCTGTTTTTTGTTCTACTTATGTGATTGGCTTTACCCTGTATTCTTAGTCAACATCAATCAAAACATGTCAATGAAACTGAACTTGGCGTGCCACATTCTTTTAAAAGATTTGTTGAGAACAATTTATTCTTAAAACTACACATGCTCCGTTTCCAATTCATCAGACAGCTGCGCTCTGAACTAAAGGCAGGTCATACAGCAGAAAGCTGGCGCTATTTTAAACTATTCTACAAAAGGAAGTGAACTTATCTCACAATCCGTCACCATATCAGAATTCAGAAAACCAAATACAACTGCTTTTCCAATCGGAAAGAAGATCAGGGTGGAAACAGCCATGTGTTCTCACACCAGTAATCTCACTTGCCAACTACAGTAGCGGGATGACACATATCTATTCGAAACAGCCCAAAATTCAGCATTTAGTAAAACAACACATTTTCGTGAGGTTTACGTTGTGGTTCTACGGAGCCAAAAGGCAATTTGCAGGGAGGAAAAAAACTTTAGCGTTTGTAGCCTACGGCAAAATGTTCGCTCAACGTTTATGTAGGCCTATCAGTTCCTATATTTTTGTTTTTCTGAATAACTTTTTCTCTAAAAGTTCTGTATCATTTTGCAAGAAAATCCACAACGTTTTAAATATACAAACATGGTTTTTACATTATTCTAGCCGTTACAATAGCAAAACTGTGTAATTTTTACTCACCCTGGTCTGCCCAAACCTGTATGACATTTTCATCCGTGATACACGGAGATGACAAGATGGTGACCAATTAAGCTCCAAAAAGCCCAAGATAAAAGTGGGCTTATAAAAGTGGGCTTAATAACAGCAGTCCATGATTCGTTCATTCGGTTGATTTAGGTGAAAGACTGACCATACAGACAAACCTGCCCTATCTGGCATGTTCGCGAGAACGTCTTTGTTTACTTGCAGACAGGTGCAACAAACATCACGCCAATAAATGCGAAGAAACTACACACTATTTGTTCCGTCTATCATCAACGTGGTAGCCTACATTTGAACGTTGAACAAGAACAAAATTGTAGTATGTACAATAGCCTGCTATAGAGGCCTATCTCGTCTTCACACTTCAAGCATGTGGATTTCTAATGGATTTCTTATGCGCACGCGAACTTCATTTTTTCCTTCAAATGTTACTTTAAGCTACGTTCTGATGATACACTTGCCATTTTGTATAACACTGATTTATCAATAGTGCATTCTTGTTTTTACATATAATGAAGAAAGAAACAAATAAAGCCAACAGTGTCACTCATTTTTGAATATTCAAGTATTACTTAGTATTTAAAACTGTGAGACATTTGATTCTTTTTTTTTTTAATCTCTTACCTTCAGCATTTTGTGCTGGGCTTGGTCTGATATCCTGTGTTCCTGTGTCAGTTTTAACAGTGCCTGTTTCCCTCTCGGTCTTCACCTCAGTGCAAGTCTGGTCTTCCTTTTCATTTAAGTCCTCTGGTGCAGCAGAGACTGTGGAAGCTTGGTCTCTAGAACATTCCCCAAAAATAGAGCCATATTATTGCTGACCTCTCGAGGGTATAGCCGTACTGAGATCAGCTCAAGCAGACTGGGTGGTGGGTGGTAGGAGAGAAGGGGAAGAGTTCAGATGCCCGCCGCCACCCCATATAGTGAGTATCACAAAAAGCACTTGTGTTTCATTATAAGTGCTACAGTGTTTGGTGTGGAGGACTTAAGCTTTTGAAAATGGAAATAAGATGGAAATGGGGTTTTTCACAATACCGAGACAAATAACCAATGCAATAAGAGTTATTTTATCTTCATAGAATTTGATTAAATTGAAATAAATGTTTATAATATTATACAAATACTAGTACAGCAGGCCAGTCAACCCAGTAGTGGTGGTGCTTATGTCAACTTCATTTAACTACAGTAAATTCAACCATCTATGAGCTGTGGTACACAAAAAGTGTTAGTTACAAGGAAAGAAGATGATGGAAAGTCTGTCAATGGAATGATGTTGTCATGTTACAGCATTTCTGGTCATTGAAATGTATTTCAGCATTCAGTTTCAACAGTCTACTACACGTTTTAATAGTGCTTTTGAGAGCCATCATCTATTGCCTCCAATGACACATCATCGCACATGCTTATATCAATTCACACCACCCTTTACTTAAAATTTTGAGGGCAGTGATGCACTTCTCATGCAACAAGGTAAACATGCCAAGTGCAAAATATAAATAAGCTCGGTAACTTCATAGAAAGCATGACATACATCCTTTTAACTGCAGTTATTCCATGTAAAAGTGTGTGGAATGGCATCATAAAAGCTGGCTGTCAGAGCTAATCTCACAAGCACTCAGTTGCTAGGGGAAAGAGCAGGTGTTTTGCAGTAGAATGCACATAAGACAGCTGTGAGCTCTGTGCGTCTCTTCTCACTACAGATGTACATTTTCTTTTCCACTCCTACAAAACACACTTCTCCCCTGGTTAACGGGGGAAAGATGTTGCATGGGTATATTTACCTGCCTCTGCTTTGTGAACATATTGGAAACAGGGTTACAGATCCTTTTTCTCTGCAGCTCAAAACACAGAACTTCTACTTGCAACATTTGTCCCACAAGGCCCTAAACAGTCTGACTTTCCATATTCTTGATTGCAAAGCAAGTTATTATACTATGCTATATAATTTAATTGATGCATTGTTAGTAAAAAAGGCGTTAAATAGGTTCTACTATATTCAGCTTCTAACAGAGGTGGAACAAATTGCTTGGGAGAATACACAGGAAATAAATACAAACTGAATACAATATAAACTGAATCAGACATGCTGAAATAGCAGCACATCAGTGTAAAAAGTGCTGACACACCCCACCAACTGAAAAAGCTATTGATAGCTCCAACCTGCAGCAGTATCGACAACTTCATGTTGAAAACATCCATTCAGCAGAATATAACGGTAGCATAAACTGAAAAAGGTCTCATTTTGAATACAACTTTCACCACAGCAAAGCTCACAGGAATGATACTGCCAGATTTTTCTATTATCATGCATTTCCTCATAACACAACAGAACTAAACTGGGCCATTTCCTGGCATGCAGTTCACCATAAAGATACATTTAAATTAAGTAATGTGCAGGTTATCTAGATTTTAAACCACTTGAAAATGGTTTAATGCAGGGGTGCCCAATCCTGCTCCTGGCGATCGACTGTCCTTCAAAGTTCAGCTCCAACCCTAATCAAACACACCTGAAGCAACTAATAAATGTCTTCAGGATCACTTGAAAATTAAAGGCAGGTGTGTTTGATTAGAGTTGGAGCTGAACTTTGCAGGACAGTCGATCGCCAGTAGCAGGATTGGGCACCCCTGGTTTAATGCGTTTAAGAATCTGTTGATTCACACAGCACAAATTATATTACATTCCAAATCATCACTCCAATACTCCAAGAAAAAGAACATTTTAGATCAACATTACAAATGAATGCATTAGATTTTTACAAAAACACAAAAAAAATATACAATATTAAAAAATAAATGGCACCAACCAAATATCACTTGACATACTATGACACCTGAAACAAATAATGATCCATTAGAGGTTGCCGTGACAACCGATTGGTGCGAGATAATAATCTAGTAAACTGTGATTGGTGATTGGTAGAGGGCAAGCACTATAAAAATACCAGTTTAGTATTTAGTAACAAAGTTACATGTTTGGGTAAAAGTTTTTATTCTTTCTTTTTTTTTCTTTTTGATGCCTGGTTGAGGGTAGTATTTGGCTTGATATGGGTACTACTACAGTGCAAATTTTAAGGTATGTTTAGTTTATGGATTTGCTGATTAACTCAAACAACTTTACTGACTGCGTTAAAGTGTTTTGCAGTTACTAAAAGTAACTGTTTTGCAGTTTTTCTTTGGCAGTACTTTTAGGCCTTGGTGTTCATGACAGTATTGTGACTGGTAAGTTTATCTAGTTGAATTATGTAATTTAACTTTGTCAAAACTGTCTTGATGTTTTCTGTAGTTGATGGCTATAGCCCTGTCAGCAATGGAGGCAATCCTGGATATTACAACCCTGATATCCCAAAAAATGGTCAACCCATGGAGGATGTTAAACTACAAACATTTTACAACTGGTATGGCTTAAGAGATGTAGCAGGACCAATCAGGCCTCTGAGTTCTAAGACTGTAATCTATAGTGCTGCAGTTAAGGGAGGCTATGGTACTGGAAGCTACAGTTCTCAGACTGGCTTGTCAGGTGGTCCAGTGGCAAGTGGAAGTTCTGGTTCAGACACCAGAAGCTGGCTTCAGGGCTCTCAACTTGCTTCAGCTGGACGTGGTAGTGTTGCTCATGGCTCTGTGGGTAATGCAGTAGGTATGGGCATGTCAGGGTATGGCTTAAGTCAATCAGTTGGCATTCAAGGCTCTGACACTATCCATTCTTCCTTGGTCTTGACGCCATTGCAGCAAAGCACTGATTCTGTTCTAAGCCAGTGCAGCTAACTTCCCAAATTCCTCTGCAGACCAGCAGGGACTCTCAGGCAATGCCTGACACTCAACAGCTAGTGCAGACAATCTCCCAGTCCAGTGGTCCGCAACCAGCACAAGCCAGCTCTGGAACCATGGCACAGTCTAGCTCCGTGCAGTTAACCCAGATCACTGGCCAGCAATTAGCACAGGCTAGCTCCCTGTCTGCATGGCAGTCAAGCAGAAAACCTCTTAAGCCTCTAAGAGATCAATTTTGGCGACCTGGTTCCAAGCTCTTTTCAGGTTTCAGGCCAGTTCAGAATCCAAGCTTTGGGTTTTTCATGCCTTTGCCCCCCTGAAATGAATCCGTGTCACAACCTAGCTACCAAATAGTGCAACACAGCAGTGAGTTGAGCAGCCCTCCGGTAGCTCAGACTAACGATGCACTTGTGAGTCAGTCTTTTGGCCAGCAATTAGTCCAGTCCAGTGGCCAGCAACCAGTACAAACTAGCTATGAAACTGTAGCTCAACCAAGTATCCAACAACTAGCACAGGCCATCCAGCCTAGCAGTGAACAACCAGCACAAGCCAACTTTCAGTCTATGGCCCAGGCCAGTAGCCAGCAACTTCCACAAGCCACTGACTTGTCTGTGATTCAGCCCAGCAGCCAACAACTAGCTCAAGCCAGTTCTCAGCCCAGTGGACAAGTACAGGTCCGCTATGTGTCTGTGGCTCAGCCCAGCAGCCAGCAACTCTCTCCGGCCACTGACTTGTCCGTGTTCCAGCCCAGTAGCCAACAACTAGTGCAAGGAAGTGGCCAGTCTGTAACCCAGGCATCCAGCCAGCAGCTAGTTCAGGCCAGCCAATCTGTTTCCCAGTCCAGTGGCCAGCAACCAGCAGGGGCTAGCTATATATCTGTGGCACAGCCCAGTAGCCTGACTCTTTTCAAGCCCAAAAAAGGTAGGCTTCAATATGGCTCCAAGCTCTCTTCTGGTACCAGGCCACTCCAGAAACTGAATTATATCACACTTGTTCAGTCCAGTAGCCTTCCAGCACAAAGCAGCTATCCATTTGAGTCTCAGGCCAGTGTCCAACAACCAGCACAAGCCAGCTACCAGTCTGTGGCCCAGCCTGTTTTCCAACAACCAGCACAAGCCAGCTACCAGTCTGTGGCCCAGCCTGTTTTCCAACAACCAGCACAAAGCATCTACCCATCTGAGTCTCAGGCCAGTGTCCAACAACCAGCACAAGCCAGCTACCAGTCTGTGGCCCAGCCTGCTTTCCAACAACCAGCAGAAAGCAGCTACCAGTCTGTGGCCCTGATTGCTCTCCAACAACCAGCACAAGCCAGCTACCAGTCTGTGGCCCAGCTTGCTGTCGAACAACCAGCACAAGCCAGTTACCCATCGGAGTCTCAGGCCAGTATCCAACAACCAACACAAGCCAACTACCAGTCTGTGGCCCAGCTTGCTGTCCAACAACCAGCACAAGCTAGCTACCCATCTGAGTCTCAGGCCAGTGTACAACCAGCACAAGCCAACTACCAGTCTGTGGCCCAGCTTGCTATCCAACAACCAGCAGAACGCCGCTACCCATCTGAGTCTCAGGCCAGTTTCCAACAACCAGCACAAGCCAGCTACCAGTCTGTGGCCCAGCTTGCTGTCCAACAACCAGCACAAGCCAACTACCAGTCTGTGTACCAAACTGTTAGGCCACTGGTTGCACAAGTCGGCAGCCGACAGTCAGCAGGAGCCAGCTACTCTGTGGCTCAGCCAAGCAGCCTGCAAGGAGCACAATCCTGCTACCAGTCTGTGGTCCAGCATGGCACCCAAATGGATTTAAAGCCAGTGCAGGCCCAAGGGGGACACATTTATCAGATTGGCTCCAAACTTTATTCATGCCAGGAGTATATATCTCAGCCCAATTACCAGCTTGCAGCCCAACCAGGACAGAATTGGTATCCGCCTCCATCCAGACTAGTATCTTCATTCTTAGCTCAGCACATCAAACCTGTCGTACAACATGGATACTGGGCCCCAGTAAAACCCAGCAGACATCCTGGACCACTGCAATCAACACTCCTGTCCACTTTCAGACCAGCACAGCTGCCGGAACAGCCTAGCTACCAGCCCCCAGTCCTTCCAAGTCAACAGCCTCTAGCTAAGCCTGCACTGCCTAGTTATGGTTCTGTGTCACAGCCCAGTGGACCTAAATCTGGAACTTTGAGACTATTGCAACAGCCTGGCTACCAGCCTCTGGCCAAGCCAGGGCAAGATGTGCATCAGCCCCCATTTAAGCCAGAACCTTCCAGCTACCAGCCTCAAATGTTGCCTAGCCGCCAGTCACTATCCCAGTCTGGTTACTCTTCCCCAGTCATGCCAGCACAGTCCAGTTACCTGGCACAGTCAAGTTCTGAGACGGTCTCTCCGTCTGGGTGCCAGATCTCTTCCATTGCACGGCAGTCAAGTTCCCAGCCTCAAATGCTGCCTAGCTGCCAATCGCTAGCTCGGTCTGGCTGCTCCTCCCCAGGCGTTCCAGTGCAGTCTAGTTTCGAGCCCCAGGTACAGTCGAATTCTGAGACCGTATAACAGCCTGAGTTCTAGACCTCCTATGCTTGGGCAGTCAAGTTACCAAACTGTATTCAGATCATGTTCCCAATCCCTGGAGCAGCCCAGTAGTCTCTTTTTCAAATTCTGTGTCCGAGTCAGTGCAACCTGGAATTTGGTATTCCGCACAGTTGAATTATCTGCCTGTCACAAACCAAAATGCTCCTGGACCAGCTCAAAGTAGCCAGCATTCGTACCAAACCAGTTTCAGGCTTTTGAAACGAGTGAAGTCATAGCTACTAACTTGTGTTTGCAAATTCCTGGTTTTGGCTTGTTTGCTTTTAAAGTTTTGAAACTGTCAATAAATGTCATTAGCACGTGTCTTTGTGGGAATTCTTCTTACCTTTTGTTGGTAGTTGATACATCTGTAACGAAAAGGGGAAAATTGGAATATTTTACATAATTTAGTAGTTTAAGTTGGCTAATAAGTTCCACTGAACATTAAGACTTCCCAAGTTTAAGCAGGTACATGCCAAAATAAGTTCTCAGCTTATGTATAGCAAAAGCTTGCCTTGAAATGGTAATATTTCCCTACTATGTGTTTTGGTAATTCCCAATACTAAAAGGAGTTCCTAGGTGAATATAATGTGTGGAAATGACAAAGTAGAAACTTACTAGTCTTGTAATAACTGGTACACTCCTGACCAGCAGGAGAAACTGTAGAGACTGCTTGGGATAAATTATCAGAATGTTTTTCCTGAGTCACTTCCAAGTCACTTGAATGTGTCTGAGGCTCACTGCATTTTGCCGTTTCATCTCCAGAGGTAGTTTTGCACTTCTGTTTGCTGATCTCCTCAAAATTGAATTTTTCTTTCTGCTCTTCTTCCTCCACATCCTTTTCCAGGTACTGGTGAGCTGTGGACATAGGCTCTGTACAAAAAAAAAAAAAGGCGAGTCAAATGTTACTTTGTACATCATACTACACTGCATGTAGGTCTTTTACTTGCTGTGTGTGTGTGTGTGGGGCATGGATTTATGACAATTACATCACCTACTGTTTGGTTACGCATTGAAAAAAAGTTATTGTAAATTGTTATTGTATGAATTGCAAGTTTGTGTATCACTTGGGCATACTATTTTGGATCAACAATATAAGATCACGTGAAAATGATGTCATCAAATTGTAATTATAGGCAACCCTGCTTTTTTCCTCCCCCTCGTAAACCACTATACACAGTTGATTAGACATTCTTTAGTTATCACGTCTATACACTGTCAAAAAATAGCTTAATTTAATGAGTTGCACCATTTAAGGCAAAATACTGCCTCATCCCACATTTGGCAGTTTAATGACCTCACAATTGTTTCCTTTGTTGGCACAGTTCCATGCAGTGATACATCTGCTGATATTGCCTTTTGGTAGATGACCTCAGTATCCACAAGGACATGATTGTACAGGAATTACTTTATTTAAAACTATAGGGATAAGGGAATAAATTGCAGATAATAAGGTTTTATGTGCAGAACACAAATGATGTCACAACCAGGCATACAAGGTAGAATATCAATTGTGTTTAATTTATTATCCAAAATCTATGTTTGCAATGGAATATTATAAGCTTAAAAGGACTACAAAAAATTGGTTTCCATAAAGGTACAATCAGATTATTTTTTTTTATCTACATTCTTAGACAGTAATGCATCACTAATTAACCCCATTAGGCAGGCTCACTAGAATCAATAACTAAGTGTATGTCTTGTACAAAAATGCTAATGTAATATAGGGAGTCTAAACACCAGACATGTTTTTCAGAATATACCCTATTCATGTGTGTCCATTCTGATAAAGCCATTGTGTCCAAGGCCTTCTGTCCCTTACAGTGGACCACAAAGACAGTTTCTCAAGCAAGCCCACTTCATGTTACACCACACACAATGGCCCTCTTGTGATGAGACCTTGGAACAAACTCACAAAGCGTTGTTTCTGCATTCATCACTGAGGAATGCCTGGCTGTTTGTTAGATCACAAGTCAAAAGGTCAGTGGTATGTGATGTGAGAAATGGTGGGACCAAGCACTGCTAAAGAGAAAGGATCATCTGTCTCCGATATTTCATTCATTTGATAACAATGTATGAAATAACAGTCTCAACCAAAGAGAATCACAGGAAATTGACATCATGACGATGCTGATTGGCTGATGGCACCACAAATGTGCACAGTCCCCCCCAAAAATACTTAAACGTATATTTTTATGAAGCAGACCATGAACTTATTTTCTCATGGTGTAATGCAGCATTACGATTGGCATTAAAGTATTGAGGCAGACTGGAATTGACTGCACATTAGTTAAGACCAATCTGCATCAATATTCAAAGCACAGAGCATGGATATCCAGAACCTCTGTCAGTTGTGGTTTATTGGGAGAAATAACCCTAAAAAGTCTCATGGAAAAGAAATAAAAAAAAAAAATCAATAAAATCTATTGTTTCAGCGTTCCGATTAAATTAATAACTCATCACAATATTTTAGGAGAAACATCTGAGACAAACTTAATTTTGAAACATACCTGAGAACTCCATGAAGTCTGCCAAAATATGAAAGTCAAACCAATAATATTTTCCTTGGGGGCAGTGTAAATGTGTTATTTACCTGAACTTGGAAGAACATTACTGCAAAATTTATTGTAACTGTGTAAACAGTTCTGATTTGCTGTTCATGTTGTAAAGCATATGTTGTTCTGTTTTCACTCTCTTGAAGAAGTGTAGCACCCTTAATAGTGGGTATTTGTGAAGAGATGTTATGCTAAACTTATTTTATATACTGTAGATTTCAGTAAAGATTATTTGCTCTTGATATGTCTCTTCTGTCTTCCCAAAGACAATACTATATAACTAAAATAATATATTGAAGTTAAGTTTTAAACTAAAATCTTTTTAATTTCATTTGTAACATTTAGAGTTTAAATTATTTAAGAATGATACAAATGTAATCTATGTAAATTTATTTAATGTACTTGCATTCTCCTGAATAGAAAATTCAGAATAGAATGCTGACCTTTACATGTTTATTGATAGGTAAATCAATAATAAATATGATTTACCATGATGGTCCCTGAAGTATCAATACCTGTCTGTGTTTGCATCTGCCTAATTTGCCTAGCTTCATCTACAGTACAGTAAATAACAGATGAATTTGAACTGAAAAAATTTGATTGGATTTATGATTGGATTTTTTATGTCAACCCCAATAAAATAAGAAGTGTTTAATCAATAGGCCTACCTCTCTGGGGGAAAAAACAAAACAACTATAACCTACTGCATCTTCTACCCCCTGGTGGATTATTCACATTCTTTTTTTTATCGTCATGATGTATGTCTGCTGATTTTTAAAACAGCAACATAACAACAGCATTTACATTGTTATTGATCGATATAAGAATATTCACAGCATTGAAGCAACTTTTGTACACTATTATATTACATATTTACATTTGTGTTGTTTTCCCTGCAGCCTTCAACCCATTTTTAAGTTGCAAACCACCAGCTGACAACCACCGGTTCTTGCTAATAAAACTATGGAGGCAACAGTGTATCAACGCAAGGAGGAAATGTCCTTTTCCGCTTCTTATCAGTATCCCAAGAGTCTGTCGCATTGAATAGCTGGAGTTACAACAAGACAGCTCAGGGATATGCTGACAGTGATTCATGATGTCATCCTTGTCCACAGAGTATTAAATCAGGACATGTGCACAGGATGAATGAATGCAGTGCAAAATATTAAAATACAGTATGTCAGATAATAAAATAAGGTTGTGTTGTAACTTGTGACTGTTGTTTGCACGTGTATTTCTATCTTCCACAATCTCCTTTCTTAATTTTAGCAGGATGTATGAACAAAAACACCAGTGCGTTCTGACTTAATGGCCGGTTCCATGGAACTGCACCTTATACCCTTCTATTTAAACTGCAGGATGACTGTGTCCACACCTCTACATGTCCTCTATTGTCACAATTGCACATACTCAAAATGTGCCAGGTCAGCAGTGGCTGATTCTGCAGACCACAGACATGCAAGGATGCATTATTCATCCTTGGGATTGTCTATAATTCACTTTTAAATTAATAGTTGACAATAATTGCCAAGCTCCACTGTTTTATTAGTTTTAAAGATGCTTAAACCATTATCCATGCTTTTGTCACATCCCACCTTGATTATTGCATTGCCCTTTTCAGTGGTTTACCTGCCAGTTCCGTATATTCAAAATTCTGGTGCTAGACTACTCACCCACACCAAGCACTCTGCCTACATCACTCCAATTTTGTTAAATCTCGATTGGCTTCCTGTTGCATATCGTATTAAATACAACATTTTCCTGCTCACTTTTAAATCGTTGCACACCCTGGCTCCCCGGTATCTCTGTGAACTGCACCTCCCATACATCCCAACTCACTCACTACGCCCCTCGGATTCTGGTCTACACCCAGACTCTGGAACTCTCTCCACCGATCTCTTAGCTTGTCAATACTATTCTTGAATTTAAATCACTTCTTAAAACTCGTGTTTGTTTATTATACTGAGGTTCTTCTTTTCTAATTGTATCTTCACTGTAAAGTGACCCTGAGCACTGGAAAGGCGCTATATAAATAAAACGTATTATTATTATTACTATTACTATTATTATTATTATTATAGTATGTTAAAGTCAGGATGAAATGAAAGTTTGGTCAATTTATTTAAATGCATGTTATAGATCTTGTAAACAATTTTTGTGTGCATATATTTTTTATTTAGGAAAAAATCTTTGAACTCATAATATTTAAAGCAACATCACATTAATAAGCAACAAAAAAACAACAACATGATAATATAGTAAAAATTCATCAATTATTAAATGTTTCAAAGTTCATAAATTATGGAACAAATTCAGCTCGAATCAGTTCAATCTTGATTCAATTCAGTTCAATAACAGTGTCAGTGTTACAAAGTTAGTCATCGTCTAGCTCAATTCAGTTCAAATTTTGTTCTCATCTGATAAGTGCTGTTAAAGCAATAATATTACTGAATATTTATCATCATAACTGGACCTTTCAATGAAAATGACAGGCTTCTCTGTCATACTCTCCAATCAGTTATTGTTCATTTGCCTTTATTTAAAATCCATCAACAGCTGGTGCATAAAATCAAGTCGCACATTACATTTTTCCTTCTTCTTTTTTTTTGGTAGTTATAGTCAGATTATCGGTACAATACAAAAAAAATAAAAATAAATAAAAAAACTAACATCTGTTGCTACTTCTGTTTCACTGCAACTTTAAAATAAAATGCAGAGTCACCATGTGTAAATGACTGGAGCAAGGAATTCCATTGGCCACCTGATAATAGTGATGCCAAAACACATATAACCATAAAACACACAACAAAGAGAGTCATGTAACATGTCATTGTTCAGTCAGATTGTCCATTCACATCCTCAGACCTTCAAAGCATGATGTGGTTTGGCATGCACAAATTCAAAAGATCTGTTCAGTTCTGCCTTTAAGTCTATAGAAACAATCACATAAACGTTCAAGCTCCTCTTTCACCTTCTGAACATATAGTGTTTCGTGTCTCTCATGTAGTTGCGTAATGTGTTCTCAGACAGGGCAGAGGGCTTTGTACAACACCTTTGACTTTCTGAAGACTTACTCACACGCCTCAGGGTGCCAGACGGAAACCTTCAAATTCTCATTAACATGTGGTCGAAGCGGGCCCAAACCCACTTTGGATTGGAGAGACCACTGACAGGGTGCGTTTCTACTGCAGCTCTCTCGGACATGCATAGACTGCTAACGACTCTGAACTGTCATAGGGAAAAAAGGAGGGAAACGTAACATGGCCCATTTTTAAACTATCTAATTCTGGAAGCGTAAAAGGAAGTTGGTGAAAGTTGAGTGGCAGCTAGATGCAGATTAGGAGTGCTGGGGTTGTGAGGCCCCTCAGTACTACACAAAGTGTGTGATTATGGATCTTATGTTGGAATTAGTCCATAAAAGCTGCTCTAATTTATCTCTAAATCAGATATGTGGTCATACATAGAGTTTGAAAATATTAAACAATTCCCAGTTCGCGTTTAGCACCTCAGAGTTGCATCTGTGTCAGAAGTTCTGCTGGTTAGCAATGGGTTAAAGGGATAGTTTACCCTCAAAAATCATTTCCTAACCCTCATATTGATTCAAAGCTCTTTGACTTTCATTCTTCTGTAACAGAAAACAAGTGGATATTTAGAAAAATGTCTCAATATGGGACTTCCATTGTATAGACAAAACCATTTGAAATGTATCAAAATATCATCTTTTGAGTTCCACTGAAAGTCATACATGGTCTGGGATGACATGAGGGTGAGTAAATGATGACAGAATTTTATTTTTCTCTTTAACGGCCTGTGAGAGGGTTTAGGGAGGTTTATAAGATCCCACTGTTTCCCAACGAGCCACTGAAATTAGGGAGAGTGCACAGCCGCCTCTTCTCCTACCCCCACTCTAGAGAAAAGACCCCTTTTCATGGTGCCCCTGCCTTTGTTGCATGAACGAGAAGCAAACTTAGAGCATTAGTGTGCACAAGAAAAGTGAAATTGATAGACCAATAAACAGCACAACTCACCTTTTTGTCCTCAGTAGTACTTCCACAGGAAAGCTTCAGCACCTCCCAAGAGGGACTTTAATCCCAACAACCTCCCATGCACTTCCTGCTATGAAATCAGCTGCCTCCTTGAACACATCCTCATCCTCCGTTTATCCGCTGCTGCCGGACTGAGGCCTCTGAGAGGGCGGCAAATACCCTGTGCTGTTTACTTTCCCACAGGCAGCAAGTTCCCTACTCCATGCACTAACCGCTCCACTCCTCCTTGCTCTCGTAGGCTGAATTAGCCCCCCTCTTCCCCCGGCTTCTGTCACTCCCTTCTTTTCTCTCGTTCCTTCCCTCCCCTGCTGTTGGACAGTTACAGCCCTTCTGAACAAGTATAATGGCTGTTAAGCTCCACCAATGGCTGAGCTGTTGGCAGACTTGTCGTCCAGTTAAAGTCAGGTTAGATGACCAAGGGGCAGGGTCTAGAGAGCTAAAGGGAAAAACAGAGTACGACAAGCCTGGAAGGGAGGGAGAGAGAAGATAGAAACAGAGACGGGGATTACACCATCTCTAAGCTGGCCAAAAGTGGAATCAATAGTATTAGCTAAGTGGGTGACCATACCACAGTATTGTGCAAACTCTGCAAAACACAATATTATAATATTTCAATATTATAGATATTATAATATATATATATAAAGGATATGTTACATGCAGTGCAATGTACAAAAATTTTATACCATTTTATAAATTATATAAAAATTCATAATTTATAAATAAATTATGTCTTTGAAAAGCATTTTAAATAATACAATTTGAAAAATACTTTTTGAAATGATTATTTTGAAAAACATTTGTATTGTTCTGTAAATATATGAGAATTAACTGTAAAAACAAAAACAGTAAACCTTATTTTAGATTTTTTATTATTATTATTATTATTACTACTACTACTATTATTATTATTAAAACACTATGGTTCTTAAAACATTAAAAACTATTTTTGTGTGGAAGGCATGTAACATTTCAGTACCTAATTTTCTTAGGTAAACGGTTGCATTCATTTAAGTAGAACAAACGCGAATAAACATAGATTTATGAAATATTTACACAGAAATTTAAATATTTATAGGACCCATTAAGAAAATACACTGTGTGCAAAGTAAAATAGTCATAGATCCTACAATGGACTTACAAGACTGTGGGATGGTTAAAAATGTTTTCTTTTCTATTTTATTTTATGAATTTAATGTAACATTTATTCATGATAAACTTCATTCGAATGCTGTCTACATCACGTGTAATACAGTCTGGTAGCCTAGGCCTATGGTTAATATAATTTAATAATGTAATCATTTCTATAATAATAAATTATTCAAAAATAAAAATTCTGTAATAATTTATTCCCCTCAAAGTTGTTCCAAACCTGGAACAACTTGAGGGTGAGTAAATGATTACAGAATTTTCATTTTTGAGTGAACTATCCCTTTAAGTAAACGTATGTATTGCATACTCCAATATGCTTAAGGTATCGAAAGTAAAGGTATGTACGGTATTGTTCTGAAAAAGAACTGGTCAGGATGGTTTTGCATTAATATTACTGCTGCACTACTGTGTATGTTGCATTTTACTTATGAATATGTTCAAGGTTGTTACATTTAAAGTAGCCTACTTCATATACTGTTGGGTAGTTTAAGCTACAACAATGCATCATGTTGTAAAAGACCATATTTTTGTAGTGTTGCTGTCCTGTGGAGAAAAAAACGTAAGTACTACACATTTGTACGAGAATACTTAAAGAATGTACTTCCTAACAGTCCACCACTGATTATTTTGAAAATGAAACTAACAACATTTATTGTCAGAATATTAACAAATCGTTGCTAACTACAGCTGCGTCCCATATCAAAGGCTGCATCGTTCAGAAAACTGTTCAGTTGTGACAGATGCCGCTGAACAATGCTCAATTTTTTTTTTTTATTTACAGTTTTATTTTTATGGTTAACTAAAAATCAGGGTTGCAAACCTGCCTACATGTGTTCACCATGGTCAAGACAATAAACTAAAATCACACCTTTGAAAGATATCAGCTGGCATTGGAACTGCTGTGTGTTTGTGTGTGCGTGTATTTTGTATTTTTTCATATGTATCATTATATTATTCAAGTAAGTTCCAACCCAATACTTGCATTTAAAGTTGTCCGGCAATTAAGGACGCAGCCTCTGAATTGGGACGCAGCAAACCAGTGTAACTTACCTGGCCATGGTCTTGAGGTACATCACCCAGCGCCGCTGTGGGTGAAACATTCCCACCATCTCCTCCATTATGACGTAAAACATAAAAACAAAAATCCTTCATTCAGCTGAATTTGAAGGATTCATGGAATGTATTCTTCGCAACCTTTAATCACCCACAATCCTTTGTACACATTCCATTTCATGAAAATAAACTGACAAAAAACGAGTCAGTACTGTCTGAATTTATTATGACATGTAAGACAAAAATAATGTTTTCGGACATGACAGCATAGACGTTATCTTTTCTTTTGGTGTAAATTACTCAAACGCTAAACGGCCAATAATGTAAGCCACTGGGAGACTGTAGACAGCTGTGATTCAATGTATTGCATTAATTGAAAACCAAATAATATAAAGATTTGTAATACAACGTATTTTTCCAAAACTAATTTTTGTTAGTATTTTTGTGCCGTGACGGTGAGGGTGGGAACCAAGCGGCAACCTCCCGCTCTCTCTCATGAAGCCAACATGGAAGTGACTTAAACTGTAATTCATCAACTGGCCGCTAGAGGCTGGCCTCAAAAGGGAGTCAATCCCATAGACTCCCCATGTTAAAATGCCCAACTTTACAGCAGAAAAAAACATGTTTACAACCTGGTTCAAAAAAAGATTTTGGTTTATATAGCTAATTTTGCCCTTCATGACAACTGTGAGGGGGGTGAATTTTTTTATAACTCATCCGTTTAAAGTATATTAAGCCTCAAAGTTCTGCATAATTAAGGGCGTGGCCACTTGAGTGACAGGTGGATTGCCGCTGCTGTCACTACCGTCGAGCTAGGTGGGCGTGGCTTCAGCAACCTGCTCCCGCCTCTTTGCCCATTTTCGATTATCCGGGAGTGACGCACTGCCAAGATGGCGACGGCCGGCTCCGCCCACTTTTGAGCTTCAAAAACGCTCTTGGGAAATCTACGGGTGACGTCACGGACACTACGTCCATGTTTTTATACAGTCTATGGTGGGAACATATGTGACGTAGCCACGCGCACTTACTAGACCAGTGCTTCTCAAACCCGCCTCCATTTCGTATTTCAAGAACACTAATGTCCTACTTTGATAAACGAATGTTAAACTTGTAAATCATAAGTTTAGTTTTTTATTGTCTTTTTGGAGATGTTCCGAAATGAAAGCAAAGGCGAGATATTGAAACTTTTCCTTCATGACATTTGTTGTCGTGACATCCAGTGAGCGTATGACGTTTGACATAATCGGACATTTCACCGCTAATATGAGTACTTTTTTTGTTTTGTTATCACTTAGATTATGGGCATTTGACTTATAGCAGTGTCCAGTGTTTCCCATACATTGAATTATTTGTGGCGCCTGTCACAAAATCAAAACTGACCGCCACAAACAGATTTTCCAAAAGGATTCTAACTACTTCGTTGAATAAACTGAGCACTGCACGTTTCAAAATTAAAATGCAGCGCTGGTGTTTTTATATGAATGTATAATTGAAAAGAACCGACCGTCTTCAGAAAAGCTTTGAT
>NW_015542345.1:1515759-1520714 GCF_001515605.1 Sinocyclocheilus anshuiensis | reverse complement strand
TTAAAATTCAGCGCTTGTGTTTTTATATGAATGTATAATTGAAAAGAACCGACCGTCTTCAGAAAAGCTTTGATGTTATTTTCATTTCGAGTTTTGATTACAGCCGTTACCGGGGAAACCGCTATATCTCCGATCAAACAGCGCCTCCTGCTGGCAGAGAATGAATTTGCATGTGCAAGTCTGTGGGAAACACTGGTGTCTGTCAACAAACATAAACAAAAAGCATGCTTCAGAACTGTTTTAAGAAGGTGCTTTGAGCCATGTATTATTACTATGAATTAGGCTACTACTACTACTACTACTAATAATAATTATTAATTAAATTATAATTATTATTACTACTACTACTACTATTACCACCTTGTGCCCTGCAATAATAATTTACTAAAACTCGGTTTTGACACTTAAATTAATTGTTTTGCCACTTTTGCACTTTATTTTTTTTTAAAAATGAATGTTTATTTGTTATGCATGTTATGTATGTTTATTAAAAACAAGTTTTGTAATAACCAATTGTTCCAGTCCGGACCTTTGACACTGATGAAAATTCAGATTTGGACCTTTGAATGTAGACTTTGAGCACCCCTGTACTAGACCGTCTCATTCTAGCATTTAATGCCAAGGAGGACTCTAGCCTACAAGCCTCTGAAGGACTGAATTAGGAAGGACATGTCCCCTTCTGGTCACTGTAGTAGTCCTCGATACATAGACCTATAACATTGCTGGATTTGTCTGATGTCAAAACATGGGTGGGCACACCTATCAAAGCATCACTGGACTTCTTCAGGTGACTGGGTAGAGTCAGTAGCCATGTTCATACAACCCCAATTCCAGATAAGTTGGGACGTTCTGTAAAATGCAATAAAATCAAGAATCTGCCATTTGTTAATTCTCTTTCACTTTTATTTAATTGATAAAAGTAGAAAGAAAAGATTTCCAAAGTTTTCACTGACCAACATAAATGTATTTTGTAAATATGAACAAATTTAGTTTTTGACGGCTGCAACACATTCCAAAAAAGTTGGGACAGAGGCAAAATAAAAGTGAAAAGGTTATAGAATATCCACGTTAAACTGTTTTGAAACCGTTCACAGTAAGCAGGTGAATTGGTAATAGGTCAAGGTATCATGTTTGGGTATAAAAGGAGCATCTCAGTCTTTGCAAGCAAAGCTGGATCATGGCTCATCACTTTGTGCCAAATTTCACGAGAGAAGTGTCAAATCAAAAATCACATTTGGCAATGCAAAATTGCAAAGAATTTAGGTCTTTCACCAAGTACCATACATAATATTGTGAAAAGATTCAGGGAATCCAGAGAAATCACAGTACATGTAGGGCAAGGCAGGAAACCTCAGTTGAATGTGCTTGCTTAGACCTCAGATGGCATTGCATAAGAAACTGTCATGCTGTGGTGTTAAATATAGCCACATGGGCTCAGGAGTACTTCAGAAAACCACTGTCATTTACCACAGTCTGCTGCTGCATCAAGAAATGCAACTTGATGAGCTCTAGCCCATCTCAGATAGTCAAAAAGACAGTGAAAATGTGTGCTGTGCTCAGATGAGTCCACATTTCAACTTGTTTCTGGGAAAAATGGATTTTGAGTTCTCAGTCCCAAAGACCAAAAGGACCATCCAGACTTTCATCAGTGACAAATGCAAAAGCAAATGTATGTCATGGTATGGGGGTGCAGCAGCGCAAAGAGCATGGGTGACTGGCATATGTGCAAAGGTACTATTGACATGGAGGCATATATTGGGATTGTACAGAGATATATACTGCCATCAAAATGATGTCTTTCATGGGAAGTCCATGGTTATTAGATCAAGACAATGTCAGCTCTCATTCTGCATGTTCTACAACAGCATGGCTTCGTAGACTCAGAGTGAATGTGTTGGCATACCTGCAGTCCAGATCTGTCTCCAATTGAAAATGTATGACCAGTCATGAAAAGGAGAATCAAACAACTACGATCACAGACTACTGAGCTTCTGAAGTCTTGTATCAAGCGAGACTGGACAAAAGTTTTGCTTGCAAAACTTTAACAATTAGTATTCTCAATTCCCAACCAATGAAACATTGTAATTAAAAGGAAGGTTGATGTGACATAGGGTTAAACATGCCTCTATCCCAACTTTTTTGAAGTGTGTTGCATGCAGCCATCAAAATCAAAATGTGTTCATATTTACAAAATACATTTACGTTGGTCAGTGAAAACTTTGGAAATATTTTCTTTGAACTTTTGTCAATTACATAACAGTTAAAGAGAATGAAGAAATCACAGATTCTTGATTTTATTGCATTTTACAAAATGTCCCAACTTCTCTGGAATTGGGGTTGAAATCCCAGTTATTACCTTAACTGTCTGTTTCTTGGAAATATCTTGGCAAACAGCTAATAACAATTGTGGAAAAACAATATTTCCAGTAAGAAGAAAAACAAACACTCCCTCCAAAATCTTTAAGTAAGGAAATGACAGCTATTGTACTAAACTGAGTTTAGCTGAAATACATACCAATAACCTGAAGGGGGAATCAGCGATCCACCATCAAATGAACAGAGCCAGCCAGCAAGAAGATAAAATATAAATATAATAATATAAATGTACATATTACAAAATATGGCAGCGCTAAAGTAATTTTCACTTTAATTTCTGCTATCAAATGAAATTAAATGACCATAAAATACGTTTTTTTTTTTTTTCTTTGCGTTCATTAAATGTCACAATCTGGCACTACATCGTGAGTGCATGTATCTCTAAATGCAGTTGTGCAGGACCCTCTTCTAGACCCACACACAATACAAAACAAAATTCCTCTACTTCCAGTCTCTGCAAAATAGGAATACTTTTTACAAAACTTCATTTCCAAACACATGCTGCTGGCTCTCTCTTCATAACATTGGGCTTAAGGTCCCTTGACTCTGGAGGCTGTCTTTGTATTTCATTGAAATCATTTGAGGATTCTCTAGCATGACATCTAACTTCATTTTTCCCCTACTTTTGTAGTTTACACAAAAAATTATCTTGAACCACTTACGTTAAAACTACTGCAAAAGATTGATACAAGATACAAGTTATTCAAAGAGTTTAACACATGAAAACAGTGAATGTTGGTGTATAAGGTATGTATAATTTGCATAGGCTACCTTTTTTCTTAGAGTATAAATTATGATCATTAAATCTAATAATGCTTCACTTTGTCATACAGGTTCTACCGGTACGGCGAGACAAAACCAATAAAACCCATTACAAACGAGGCATTTGTTGCATTCAGTGGGGACATATTTACTGATTAAAATGACTTATACTGTGTTTTTACGAGTTGCGTTGCGTATCTCGCCGCTTAAACATAAAACCATGTCTGCATTTGTGATCGGAGAAACGACAAGCGCTACTCGCATTTGAATCATCAGTGGCAAATTTGTATGCTACTCTGCAGGTTCAGGAAACAGTCCTCCATAAAATGTGTCATACCCTGCGGGCTTGAGTGAGGAACGGCAGGCAGACTTGAGAATGGCGCGGCCGGCGGGCTTGCAGCAACCACATGTGACGACCCCGGGCTGGACTCCGCTTCGTCCACGGTGAAAGCCGATCCGGCGATCCACAGCGCGATGTTGATGTATTTCCTCACTGACCAGCACGGATCAGCTCTAAGCATGACGAAGGCCACGGATCAGCTCTAAGCATGATTTAAGTGATTTCTTGATTCAACAGGTCTGGCAGTAATCAGGCCTGGGTGTGGCTAGTGACATTTAACTCAGCTTTCTAAAATAATGTGGTTAATCACAGTTCTTTCATGATTTATTAGGAGGGGGCAATTAATTTTTCACGTAGGGACAGGTATGTTTGGACAGCTTTTTTCCCTTAATAAATGAAATCATCATTTTTTGGCATAAAAGAAAAATCTATAATTTTGACCGATACAATGTATTTTTGGCTATTGCTACGAATATACCCGTGTGACTTAAGACTAGTGTTGTGGTCCAGGGTCACATATATATGTGTATATATATGTGTGTGTGTGTGTGTGTGTGTGTGTGTACACAAGGTAACTTCTTGAATTAGATGTGCTGCTCTCAACCTTTCCTGAGGATGGTACTCCCCTAGTTATGCTTGGAGACTTCAACATCCACCTAGATAATCCTCAGGCTGCAGACTTCCACACTCTGCTTGCCTCTTTTGATCTTAAGAGAGTGTTAGCTACTCACAAATCAGGCAACCAACTGGTGTGGCACAAATCAAAAAATCCTACTGACCTTAATGTGTATCAGTCACTCCTCTCTTCCTTCTCTGCTAATGTCCCTCCTTTGTCCTCCTCCTCCCCCTCCTTCATCAACTCTAACAGCTGACGACTTTGCCACGTTCTTCATTAATAAAATTACAACCATCAGTGCACAATTTTCCACACCGCAATCTGTCAAGCGCATCTTACCAGCAAACATACACTTGTTCACATCCTTCTCTTCACTCTCTGAGGCAGAAGTCTCCAAACTCAACCTTTCTAATCATTCTACTACTTGTCCTTGATCCTATTCCATCTCATCTCCTTCAAGCCATTTCTCTTGCAGTTGTACCTGCATTCACTCACATCATTAACACATCCCTTCACACTGGTGTTTTTCCCTCAGCATTTAGACATGCTCGTATAACCCCACTACTTAAGAAACCCACCCTTAACCCATCTCTTTTAAAGAACTACAGACTGGTTTCCATTCTTCCTTTCATTGCAAAAACACTTGAACGAGCTGTGTTCTACCAAGTCTCTGCCTTTCTCACACAGAACAACCTCCTCGACAGCAACCAGTCTGGTTTTAGAAGTGGACATTCAACCGAGACTGCCTCGCTCTCTGTTGTTGAAGCCCTAAGACTGGCAAGAGTGGATTCCAAATCTTCTATACTTATCTTGCTGGATCTGTCCGCTGCTTTTGACACGGTTAACCACCAGATTCTCCTT
>NW_015542345.1:1506545-1512208 GCF_001515605.1 Sinocyclocheilus anshuiensis | reverse complement strand
TGCAGATTTGCTTTATTCAACATCAAGAAGATCAGGCCCTTTCTTTCGGAACATGCTTCACAACTCCTTGTTCAAGCTCTTGTTCTGTCCAGGCTGGACTATTGCAATGCTCTCTTGGCAGATCTTCCTTTTTTTTTCACTGAATTCATGAATATCATTATGTAAGACAAAAAGATACAGGTGCTTTACAAAATCAGTTTAATAAGACTGAATAGAAAGTTAGCTTTTCCTGTGATAAGGGCTGTGACATCTGAACCTAATACTTGTATATTACAGGTTTCCTTGACAACTGATTGTCTAGGCAATTGTTAAATTGCAGTTTCAGGCATTATAAAATGTCCAGTTTAACAACACTGATATTTGAAATGTGTCTCCTACTTTTGTAGTGGTGTTGCTAAAGTGGTTAGAGGGCTGGGGTTGTGTGTGTGTTTTCTATAAAGCAAAGTGTGTGTGTGTGTGTGTGTGTGTTTTCTATAAAGCAAAATGTGTGTGTGTGTGTTTGCTATAAAGCAAAATGTGCGTGTGTGTGTGTGTGTGTCTGTTTTCTATAAAGCAAAGTGTGTGTGTGTGTGTTTTCTATAAAACAATGTGTGTGTGTTTGTGTATGTGTGTGTGTTCTCTATAAAGCAAAGTGTGTGTGTGTGTGTGTGTATGTGTGTGTGTGTGTGTGTGTGTGTGTGTGTGTTTCTATAAAGCAAAATGTGTGTGTGTGTGTGTTTTCTATAAAGCAAAATGTGTTTAACAACCGGTTTTGTTTTGCAGATTTTCTTTAGCACTTTTTAGCTTTTGTGTCCACTGTTTTGGTAAGTCTTATTCAGTCAAGTTCTATAATTACAGTTTGTGAAGATGTCTGATTGTCTCTGTACTTGTTTTAGTTGGTGGCTTTAGCAGTGGAGGTTTTCCTGGATATTATGAGCCTGGCCTCCCTATGCAGGATGATGTGAAGCCACAAAGTTCCAGCTGGTAAGGCCAAGGAGATGCATCAGATCCCATCAGGCCACTAAGATCCAAGAATATCACTTACAGTGCTGCTGTTACGGGTGTATATAGCAGTCTAAGCCATAGTCCTCAAACTGGCTCCTATGGCTCTGGTCCAATAACAAGTGTATATAACCTTGCTTCTGAATATGATGCTAGAAGGCAAACTCAAGGCTCACTGATATCTTCAGCTGGTAGTGGCAGGTTTGATTCTGGTTCTCTGGCCACTGGACTGAATACAAGTGTGAACAGTGTGTCCAAGCCAGCACAGCTTAATTATCAAACTCTTGTGCAGACTAGTAATGAATCGATGGCCTCTAGTAATCAGCAACCAGTGCAGACTGGCTCCCAGTCCAGTGGCCAACAGTTAGCTAGTTCTTAGTCCTTTGTCAAGCCCCAGAGAAGTAGACTTCAAGTTGTTTCCAAACTATTTTCTGGTAGCAGGACAATCCTGACCTCAAGTTTTGGCCAGCAGTCAGTTCAAGCCAGTTACCAGTCTTTTTCCCAGCCCAGTAGCCCATTGTCAGCACAAACCAGGTACCAGGATGTGTCCCAGCCTAGTGGACAACCAGGAAAAGCTCTTTACCAGGCTCCATCACAACCCAGCGGCCTGCAGTCAGTACAAGCCGGCTACCAGTCAGCTAAAGCTCATTACCAATCTGTGTTCCAGCCCAGTAGCCTGCAGTTAGCACAAGCTCGCTACCAGTCTGAGTACCAGCCCAGCATTGAACAACCAGGACAGGCTCATTACCAGACTGTGTTACAACCAAGTGGCCTGCAGTCAGCACACAGCAGCTACCAGTCAGCTAAAGCCCGTCATCAGTCTGTGTCCCAGCCAAGTGGCTTGCAATCCGCACAAGCCAGCTACCAGTCAGTGCACTCCAGGTTTCAGGCACCAATTTATAAGCCCACATCTCAGTTGGCCCACACTGGGTTTCAGCTCTCTATGCCAGAAGAGTCAAGTTTCCAGTCTCTCTTCAGTCTTGATTCCCAGCCCCTGGAGCAAGCCAGTAATGTGTTTATTCCTTCTGGCTTTGAGACTTTGTTGCTGTCTCTTCAACATGGCTTTCAGGATCCAAAACCACTGCTTTCCCAACCTACTCAAAGCAAAAGTTTGTCTTCAGGTGTGAGGCATTTGCAACAAGTGAATTCATGCATAACTGATGTCTTTCATGGATTAATGTTTTTTTTTTTTTTTTCTCAAAATAACACTAAATGTGGGTTTGGTCTTCACTGGCTTTATCAATTTAAATGTGCAGTAGACTCGATTGTGGTCTACAAACTATATATGGACTAAAGTTTTCACTGTAATTTCCACTATCAAATAAAACACCATAAATATCTATTACTTGCATTAAGACGGTGACAGTCTGACACTACAGTGCCCCCTTTTCTAAGACCTGTCAGACCCACACACACGATGCAAAAACATGACTTAAGTTTTCATTAATTAGTTCCCCACAGGATTTTACATTCAAATTAGAAGCAAACATTGGCAAAATTATTGGAGATTATTTATTAAAACATTAAACAAATACACCAGGGCTGTCCAAACTCGGTCCTGGAGGGCCTGTGTCCTGCAGAGTTTAGCTCAAACCCTAATCAAACACCTGAACCAGCTAAGCAAGCTCTTATTAGGCATAGAAACTTCCAGTCAGGTGTGTTGAGGTATGTTGGAGCTAAACTCTGCAGGACACCGGCCCTCCAGGACCGAGTTTGGACAGCCCTGAAATACACTGAGTACAATGACGGTAGTTCATTTATCTGTTTTTGATATTCTTATCACTGTAGAATAACAATACTGTTTTTTTCTTTTGTTTTCTCCCACAGCTGTTTAGAGACCAGGACAAAGATCCCTCTGGTCAAAAGTAATCTAAAGACATCTCACATGTTATGCGTTCGTTGCAACAAAGGTGTCTTGACCAGGGTCTTTTGGTAGCTTTTGAAGCCTAGTGTACTTGACTGAAAAGACTTCTAATATTAGACTGAAGCTTTTTAATTACTTCATACATTCATTTTGGCTTCAGTTTGATTGCCTTTAAATGGAGCTTAATGTCAGTATCAATACAGTGATAAAAAGTACAAATGAAATGGTGTAAACTCATCACACAGGATTAAAACAAAACTTAATTTCACAACACATTTTATGCTGCCGACACTCTCTTTATAACCTTGGATTTAAGATCCCTTGACTCTTGAGGCTGTCTTTGTGTTTCATTGAAATCATGAGTTTTTTCTAGCGCAAGTGTGCGTGTGAACATTTAACTGCATTTTTTCCACATTCATAGTTTACACATAAATGATCATCATCTTGAACCCCTTAAGTTAAAACTACTGCAAAAGAAGCTATGATCACGTTTACGGTCAGCCATGACACTTCAGTGCCATTTACATTGATGCTGAGATGCAGAAAACAAACAAAATACTTTGTCTACATTAATTAACATGACATACCACAGACTGAAACTGAGTATACAAGTTATTTAAAGAGGTTTCTACTGCGTTTGAAATGGCCCATAGGAGATGCCGTCTCTATGGAAACATCTGATCTCCATATAAAGTGCGCTGCTTAAAAACAGTTACACAAGGCATATTATTTCAAATTGAAACAAAAACAATTCATATCCACACCACGTATGGCACCAGAACAATCATGTCAATACTATCCATAAGCTTGGCCTAGTAAAACCAACGCACTTAGGGTCCAAGTTTTCAGCAATTCACAAAATGTCAAGCAAAATGCATCGGACAATAAAAGGATATGATATTAATAATACAAAATGGGGAGAATTAAGTTTAAAAATTAAAAGCATCTGAATGTGAGGAATTCAAGAACATGGTCGAAACAATGCACAAATCTCCCTGTGGAACATAATTCAGAAATTAAAAACAGAAATATTCCAGACATGCTGTTGATTGCATGAATATAATATAATAAAGGTACACAACAATAATAGAATAATAGAATATAATTTCAAAATTCCCAGGCTTATGGAATTGTGGGCAGAGTTTGCTCCATGTTAAAAGTCTGTATAATTATCCCATATATTTCCATTGCAAATGAATTTCTTGAAATTATTTTGTTTTGTTTTTACAAACCAAGGGACATATCAAAATATTTTTGAAGTATTCAACAGCTTGCCAGATGATTTGAATAGTGTTCATGTTGCATTTAAAATGAAACATTCCATTAAAGTTGTGTTAATTTTTTTCAAGATTTTCAAACTATCAGCTCATAGTTTATGAAACATTTCATTTGCCATTGATTTAATACTGCTCTATCCTTTCAAGGTGCAATCTTTGTGAGTATTATTTAGTAGGTCATGTGATCTAACGCGAGGCAGTTCAACTCCATGTGAATAAGCTTTTTCTTAGTATACTGATAATTTTAAGTGTACACTCTTTTTTCTAAATTTTTACAAATGAAAAAATTACTGAGAGCACCTTTTTAACCTTCATGGTCAACTCTCTTTTTCTCTTTAAAGAGGAATGTAAACTTAAAAAACAATCCAGTATAATTCAAAAAGCAAACATTAGTGGTGACGTACTGTAAAATCATCTTAAGTTTTCCAGAGAAAATGACAGTCATTGCACAATTCTGTCTTTAGATGCACTACACAGCAATAACCTGCAGGGGCAGCAACAATACAGAATCCATGAGCAGAGCCAGGAGCAAAGCACAGGCTGTAGAGGTGGGACGTCCGGTCCTTGAACTGGCCAGAAACTAGTTGCACCTCCAGATGGCTCAACGTTAGCAGAGATGAAAATGTCCTTCATGGCCAAGAAAAATAAGCCATGATGTAAAAATAATAATTCTAATAATAATTAAAAAAAAACCTCAGAGGACTGTGAGAACAACGGTGCCCTCTTTAATAGCGTCCTTAGTCTCGTTAATCGATCAAGACTTTCGTATCGCAGAAGTTGAAAAAGAATAAAAGAGAACTGAACTCTGCTGAATAAAACATACAGGCGCGTACAAGTACAGATTCTGAAAGACAAAAGTACAACTGATAAGGTTTGCTGTTCAATATTCATAGTTTGGAGGAGTTCTCCACAGTTTTGTCCATAGGTATTGTACAGAAAGAGTACGGAATGGCTGCGTGCTAGTCCTCAATGCATATAACATCGCTAGGTTTGCCTGATTTCAAATCAGGTGTGGTCACATCTCGCAGAGCATCACTGGACTTCTTCTCTAGGTGGCTGGTTGGGGTCGGAGGTCCGTTTGAGGACACTAAGAAGAAGAAAACAGAAGCATGATATTTCTATATATTAAATTTATTTAAAGGGGTCATATGATGCGATTTCAAGTTTTCCCTGAGGGAATACATCAACTTCGCGCTGTGGATCGTCGGATCGGCTTTTACCGTGGACGAAGCGGAGTCCAGCCCGGGGTCGTCACATGTGGTTGCCGCAAGCCCGCCCGTCGCGCCGTTCCCAAGCCCACCGACCGCCGCTCACTCAAGCCTCATGTCATGATTATGAAGGTGTCATGTCAGTCTTACGCACACCCCTTCAAGTAAAGTGTTACCCGCGAGTTTTGAGCAGTGTAGAGTAGCGTTTGTAGTTTGCCATTTCTCTGATCACAAATGCAGACATGGTTTTATGTTTATGCGGCGCGATGCAATGCAATGCGTAAAAAGACAGTATAAGTCATTATAATCCGTAATTATGTCCCCACTGAATGC
>NW_015542345.1:1499568-1506221 GCF_001515605.1 Sinocyclocheilus anshuiensis | reverse complement strand
TGTGGAAAATAATGTGTTTTTTTAACTTTAAACTGCATAAACACATTTCATTACACCAAATACACAAAATAATGTTCTTTTTAGCAACATCATATGACCCCTTTAATTACTTTCTCAGTCAACTAAATCTTATTCTCAGACTGCTTGCCCACAGTGTTATATTAGTATTATTTGTATACTATTATAGAATGTATTAATATTTAGATTTAGCTTTTGTCTTGATATTTTCATTATTTACTAATTAATTTTAGTAATTTCGTCATGTGCTTGTCATTGTATTAATATTTTGATTTACATTCTAAATGTAAAAGAATAGCAGAGTCCATGCAACTACTATAACAAAAACAACACATACATACATATAATAAACAGAATGTAATCGTTTATTTTATTTTATTTTATTTTATTTAACCAGGCAAGTCAATTAAGTTCTTATTTTCAATTACAGCCTGAGAGGAGAATTAATATCTCCTGAGAAACATACAACAAACATACATTACAGTACATAAAACACATATATATATATATATATATATTAAAACAAAGAATCTCAGTTAAAACATTTATAGGTTGAGGTAAGAGCACTGGCTAGTAATTTTTCAAATGCACATACCGGAATAATATGCACATACTGCATTATATCGTGCTTTGGTGTGGACGTTGATACAGTTATCGCTACAGTTATCTTTATAGTTATTGTCTTGGTGAGAACAGGCCTTAAATGATGACAAATTGTTCATTTTTGGGTGAACTGTTCCTTTAACCAGACCACTAGGTTTTTGATTATATGCGCTCTTCATTTCAAAGCTAATGTAGTCCACTAACCGCTGACGTACGGCCCCAGGGGCATCTGGCTGTAGTTCACCATCGCAGTGCCTCCAGGTCCACGGAACCCTCCGGCAAAACCGCTATTATACATCTGAGAACAGCCGAAAGAGCCCTGAGGGAAAGGCTGGGGAGGGGAGATGAAACAGAACATTCTTATATGAAGGTTCATCCACATGAGGCCCATCTATTATTCATCTTATATGGATTACACATATGGCAAAAGACGTGTCACGCTGACCTGCTGAGGTGGCGGCTCGTTGCCCCGGCTGGTGAGTCTGCTGAGGATGCCCCGCTCTGACATCTGGAGCCGGGCGGACACGGGTGGGACCCGCGAAAGCATGGAGGGCAACCGCGTCACATCAGCCTTCATATCGCTTAACAGCTCCTCCAGCTGATTCAACACTGAAACAACACCAGTGAACATCAAAGAAAAAAAGGTTGTTTTGTTTTGAAATAAATTAATATTCACTTTGCACTTAAAGTATTCATTATTACTAAAAGTATTCAGCTAGGATCCATTAAATCGATTAAAAGTGACAGTAAAGACATTTATAATGTTGAATTTTTTCAATTAATCAAAGAATCCCCCAAAAAAACAAAGCATTCACAAAACTATTAATCAGCACAACTGTTTTTAACTTTTTTTTTTTAAACATTAATAATTTTACTTGGCATGGATGCATTAAATTGATCAAATAGGTAGTAAAGACATTTAGAATATTACAAAAGATCTATATTTCAAATAAATGTTCTTTTAAACTTTCTTTTTTAAAAGTATACTGGAAAAAATGCATCACATTAAGCAGCACAACATAATAATATTGATAATAATAAGAAATGTTTCTTCAGCAGCAAATCAGCATATTAAAATGATGAAGGCTCATGTGACACTGAAGACTGAAGAAAGGCTGCTAATAATTCAGCTTTGCCATCAGAGGAATTAATTACATTTTAAAATATATGACAGAAACAGTTTTTTTTTTTTAACTGTATTACTATTTCACTCTATTGTTGTTTTTACTGTACTTTTGATCAAATAAATCCAGCCTTGGAGAACATAAGAGAATTGACAAATCGTTTGAACAGTAATGTACATTTAGTTTATGTTTGGTTGATAAAGCTATTGTTATTAACAGCAAGCAACATGGGGCAGTTCCAAGCATTAGGGTGTTTATTATATTTTTAGAAAATGACCTTTGTGCAGCACAGCATTGGCTGGCTTGTTACCAGCCAGTGACTCTTTGGAGAGGTGCTGATGGGACTCAGCCAGGCACTCCACCTCTGTGAAACGTGTGTTGAGGGCCATGGTGGGGTGACTGGGATCCTGAGTCATATTCAGGTATGCCGCGCGCCGAAGCTGCTCCTCAATTACCAAAGCCTGTTCCAGGAGCTAAAATGTGAATGAAGAATGTGTGAATATAAAGATTATTTTGAATGAATTCAAATAAAACACACAATAACGTGTACCTTAAAACGTCTGGCAAGAAATTTATTCTTCATTTCTAAGTAGTTCCCTTTGTGCATTTCAGTCTTGAAAGGCTCATTGAGGATGGTGTACCGTGGGTCGTTCTGAATGTCCTGCCAGCGGGCATAGCCATGTCTGAGAGCGCCTGGTTAAAGATTTGCTGCATATACTGAAAATGCTTTACTCAATATTACAATGAAGCACACAACCTGAAGTGGCAAAGATCTTGTACTGGAAAACAGCACTTTAAATGCTGAATAAGTTGGGTGAAATATTTTTGAATATATATACAGTGGTGGCCAAAATGATTAGAACACCAGCATTTTCTTCAGCTAAAAAATGGTTTAAAGTCAGTTATTTCTGCTGCTTTTGCTGTAGTGTGTCAGTAGGAAATATCAGTTTACATTTCCAGACATTCATTTTGCCATTAATTGTAATAATCCAGTCAGTAATTATTTTTTTTTTAGAATAAAAAATGAATACTTTTATTCAGTTTATTCACTTTTATTCATGCATTGAGTTGATCAAAAAAGTAAAGACATTTATAATGTTACAAAATATTTCTATTTCAAATAAATGCTGTTCTTTAGAACCTTCTATTCATTAAATAATCACTTCATAATCAATTGAAATGTTTGGTCTCCTTGTAATTCTCCATTCTATTTATTCAAACAGGCACATCACAATCATTTATGTTCACAACTTCATAAAAGTCCTAAAGAAAAAAAAGAAACCAAAAGAAAAGAAAAGAACAAAAACATTTTGAGATTATTAAAGGAATAATAAGACCGCTCAAATGCGCAATGGAAGGAACAGTGAGGATACGTTACGATGCCAGCTAGCAGCCAGTAGTCATGGCGACGGTGCCAGATGTCGTACATTTTGCCAGATGACACAGCTGCGCGTTCCTCGTTCTGCCATAGCGTGTGTAATTCTGAACACACATAAACACTCAGGCACATCCATGCATTCTTTATCTCTCCTATCATTCACCAGTTTTTAATCTGCTGTCCATGATACAATACGTGACCAATGTGTTGACGCCCGTTGAAGCGAGACAGCAAATCAGAACAACGTCAATAAGACTACAACTCACCTGTGAATCCTCCATCTGCGATGTTAAACATGAAACGAGTCTTGATGCTGTTCTTGTCATCTCTGTGGCTCTCATCCACGTCGTCCCTCGTGTCTTTCTCTCCATTCAGTTGGTTCTCAGGGGGGTCTTCAGATTTTAAATCATCAGGAATGGCTGCAAAAACTAGAGTTTGACAAAGCAGAGAGGCTGGTACTCTACTTTCCATGAATAGGGTACACATTGGTGTTCAGTTCATTTTTTTAAGCCTTAAGGTTTAGATCTTTTTATTATTAAACTGACATAGAAATCTCATTCCTATTTGTACACAAATTTTAGCATTGACAACGTGTCAAGCTTTCATTAATGGGAACAATACATTTATCTAAAAAACTTTATTTTATATTTTTATTTGATCATTTATCAAATGTATATTTATTTTCTAAATGTTGTCTATTAAATTTGGATGTCTGTCTAATTTTTAAAGCTAGAAAAATACATAAATCACAAAAAATCATCTAAACTTAGACATTATTTGATAACAGGGGTTCTGTGCATAAAAAATGCACAGAAAATGAATAAAACAAAACATTTAACAAACAACATTTTCTGAAGTTTGAGCACCTCCTTTGACTGACATTTACATTTGTTGAAAAAAAAAAGGTTTAGGCCCAGTTTTGTACCCATTTAGTGGAAAATGTGTTTTTTAAGGTGCCAATTTGAAGATAAAATGGATCTGGAATCTCGACCACTCCTTTTATTCTGTTTCTGGAAGTATAATAAACAAATACCACAAATACTGACCTGGTTTTTGCTCCTTATCATCTATTTTTGCTGGGCTGGGTTTATTTTCCCCTCTCTCCGGAGAAGTTTCTTTCCCTTTACCACAGTCTTGAATAAACAAAATATTTTAATATTTTGTTTATTGAGAGAAATGTTTTATAGAATCATTATATGCATGGTCTAGAACCCTCACCTAAAGGTGTCTGATTGGCTGACTGCTCACTAGGTTTATTAAGCGGCGATGGCTCTGAATGGACAATTGGGGTGTCATTCTTCTCGCTCTCTTCCATTCCTTTTCCTTCTGGACTTCCACTTTTTGGTTCTTCTCCCTCGTTAGTTTTCTCTGGTACAGTGGAGGGTTCTGGCATAACTGGCTGCTGTAAGAAGATAGAGATTTTAATAAGGACAAGAGAAATAAAAAACAGAAAAAAATATATTTCTGGATGACTTCAGTCTGACCTCAGGGTCCAGCGATTTGGTACTCCCTGGTTCTGTAATCTCCTTGTCTTCTTGAGAACCGGACACTGACCCTGTCTTTTCTGTAAAAACAAATATTATTGTCTCGTTAACCACAAACAACCAGCATTTCATTGAGTAGTGAACATACACACACACACACACACACACACACACACACACACACACACACACACACACACACACACACACACTAGGGCTGGGTTTTGGGACAAATTTCATGATTCGATTTGCTTTTGATTCCCAAGTTTGTGATTCGATTTCGATCTGATTCGATATCAATTATTTTGGATATATATCAGGTACAATATATAGCAAATTTTCTCAAGGGAAAAAAAAAACTAACGAGTCAGGTTGTAATACATGTCAGGTTGTAATACTAACTTTACAATTACATAATTATATTTCTTCAATTTGTTTTTTGAAATATAAACATTTAAATGGTGGCTGTCATAAAAACTTGACAAATTTATTCAGTAAATATTGAAAAACAGTAAAAATTATAATGAATATGTCATATGGTGCATATATTCAGTATAATGAGGTAAATGTGACGTTATGTGACATTCTGTTGTTTACAAGCTGTTATATCGACTTCTTTCCGTGGTTGAAACACTGATTGAGTGACAGATTTTATTGTTTGAACATTGTAAAACAAAATTACAGAATTTGAAATCTGAGACTTTGTTTTATATAAAAAGTAACAAAACACAAAGCTTACTGTGATTTATTGGATGGGAGGCATGCTACAATGTTCCGTTCATTAACTGAAAACAGGCCTGACTAATCGATTTTTGGGATTTAAGAATCGATAATGTTTCGTAAAGATGAGAATCGATTAAAAATGAGAAATATATATTTTTTACCCAGCCCTAACGCATGCACGCGCGCACGCGCACACGCACACGCACACGCACACACACACACACACACACACACACACACACACACACATACACACACACACACGTTGGTATTGGTGGTTTACGGGACTCTGCATAGGCATAATGGTTGTTATACTGTACAAACTGTATTTTTTATCGCCCTACACCAACCCTACACCTGAACCTACCCTTTACAGAAAACTTTGTGCATGTTTAGATTTTCAACAAAAAAAAAAAAAAACACCATTTAGTATGTTTTCTAAGCCTTTTGAATTACAGTACAGGGCAGTGTCCTCATAAACCACCCAAACCAGTGCACACTTTCACACACCTGAAGGAACAGGTGTGCTGGGTTGAGTCGGAACCGGACTGGCAGGAACAGGCGTATTGGGGTCCGATGAGACACTTTCAGTAAGTTTTTTCAGCTCCAATCCCACAGGAATCAAATCTGGTGTACTAAACTTCCCATTCACATGCTCAAACTCCTGAACCTATACACACATTCAAAGTGTTTTGTGTCAAATGTAATCAAATTTAAGCTGCTATTTTATTATTTTATATATATTATTTTATACAAAATAAGTTAAAATGCTCAATTAAAGGCACAATATGTAATTTTCGCCGCTAGAGGGCAATAGACAAAGGCGTAGTTTGATGACGCCGTGACTGAGTGTGGAATCATGGGAGTTGTCGTCTTCATCCCCACAGCCAATGCAATCCGACGGGACTCGGGCAGAAATCTTGTTCATGGATGAGCTAATGATTTATTAACGTAGTAGAATGAAGCAGGGTGAGGCTGAAAGCCGTCGAAGCGAAACGAGGCCGCTGAACGAGCGCGACACGCGGCTCGAAAGCAGCGGAGCTTTTATTATGTCACAGTCGACCACTTCCGCTTCTTCCGGTCGTGCGTATGTGGGGGAAAAAAGCAGCGCTGTTTTATCATACTAGATACCTTTGAAAGTTCTGTTATAATGCTACTCTGTGCGGTCGTCACCGGTCTATTAAAACGCACAACATATTGAAGCGTCTTTGGTGTTTCCATATTTTCTACAAAACAAAACCGGAAATCGAGGGTGTATGACGTCATTGGCAGGCGACACAATGACACTATAGACACGCTCCGTGTCACTAGTTAAAATTGCTT
>NW_015542345.1:1488122-1497100 GCF_001515605.1 Sinocyclocheilus anshuiensis | reverse complement strand
AATATATAACACTGTTCTAGTGGTTTTTGGATATTTTAATAAAAAAATCTTACATATTGTGCCTTTAAGTACATAATGCCATAGAATGTTAAAGTACATAATTTTAATTAATCATAAATAAACAAATCAACTTCAAATTAGATATTTATATCCATCAAGTTAAAAACCAGTGCACATAAAATGCAGTAAGTAGTTCAACACCTTCTTGCGGACCAGAGACATGACACCAATCCGGGTGAGAACATGTTGGCGGGATAGGCCTTCCCTCGGGACTCCATCTGCAAATGTCTCTGCTCCATCTGCCCCTGGCTCACACAGGTGCCTCATGAACAGAGATACATAAGCCCTGAAAAACACACAAAGAAGAACATAATTTCACCATAAACCGGCCACGACCAGGTGCTCCTCGCAAGATTTCTGACAGAGCAGTGAAAAAATTTATCAGAAGAGTTTTCTGAGATCTTTAGAAAGACCTGGAATTAGCAGGTACAACTGTTTCAAAGAAAACAATAATTAATGCACTCAACCGCCATGGCCTGCATGCACGCTCACCACACAAGGCTCTGTTGCTGAAGAAAAAGCATGGTGAAGCTCGTTTAAAGTTTGCTACACCACATATGAACAAGCCTGTGAAATACTGGGAGAATATAGTCTGGTCAGATGAGACCTTTCGAGAGTTGAAGACTCTGTGGAAGAATGGGCCAAAATCACACCTGAGCAATGCATGCGACTAGTTTCTCCATACAGGAGGCGTCTTGAAGCTGTCATTAACAACAAAGGCTTTTGTACAAAGTAATAAATACATTTCAGTAAGCGTGTTCAATACTTTTTCTCTGGGTCATTCCATTTAATTACACAGAACTTAATTTCTGAACTTATTTGTTTTGTTTTCTTTGTATGTATGGTATACTTGGGTTCCCTAATATATATATATATATATACAAACTATAACAGAGAAACACACACATACCTGAACTCCTTCTCACTTTTCCCTCTCAGGTCACGGACCAGCCAGTGAGAGTTGAAGGCATCTTGTGGGGGCATACCCCAGCGCATAATCGCATTCAGGAAGGCTTTCCGCTGCCGGGCGTTAAATCCCAAAACCTGAAATCCCAAAGGTAAATAGCCAAAGCTTCGCCTGAAGCAAGGAATTACGCACAAACTCTCTCTTTTCACAATATTGTAAGAAGATTTACCTCTATGTTTCCACTAACTCTAGCCAGCAGCGGTGGCAATGGTTTGTCCCGATCGCTCTTCAACTGTCTGCGAGATTGTCTGCGTCCTCCTGGAGGTGCGTACCAAGTGCGATGAAAGTCAGTAAGATTTTTTAATGTTTTTGAAAGAAGTATCTTATGCTCATCAAGGCTACTCTTATTTCATAAAAATGTACAATATTACGTGAAATAAATTTAAAATAACTGTGGTCCATGTTAGTTTTAGTCATTACTCCAGTCTTCAGTGTCACATGATCCTTCAGAAATCATTCTAATATTGCTGATTTATTGCTGAAGAAACATTTATTTTTAAATTGATATATTTTATAACATTATAAATTTAATGCATTCTTGCTGAATATAAGTTTATATTTCTTTCAGAGTATAAAAATCATACTGACCCCAAAGTTTTAAACATTAGAGTGCATGTGTGTTTATACATATATGATGATGCCTACCTTCAGGACGTTCCTCAAAATCTTCATCCTCATCCTCGGACCCGACGGAGTACTCAGATTGATTATCTGAAAGATCATCGTGCCACTCTGAGAACAGGATTGAGATGAATTGTTTGTAAACTCATATGCACAGTTTTATGCTGCGTTATAGCACAGTCAGCATCTGTGTTTGGGTACCTTGGTCCTCCTGAGAGGCGTCATTATAGTTGACCTGTTTGCGGATGCGTTTCCCTTTGCCCAGGTTCCGGGCTAAATTCTCCTGCTGCTGCTCGTAATGGTGCCTCAAGAGCTTCTCCCAGTAGTCTGGATCAACATTCTCTTCCTGCTTAATAATCTCCCTCTGGACCTCTTCCTGCAAGAACACACACACACAAATGCAGATCATATATCACGGGCCTATTATTGACTTTAATTAATCTAATTATATTTATTGTATACTAACAATAATCCTTTAACATCTGGGATTTGTATATGACATAATATAATTACTTTTTTGTAATTATTTAGTCCCTTTATGAAGTTGGATGAAGCTTTTCCTTCATAATGCAGGGTTTTGTTCCAACACAGACTTACAAAAAGGACTGTGGTGGTGCAATGGTACAGTGATGGTATCAGATGATTAACAGTACATTGATATTATACTGAATGATTACAATATGCATATACCATGGTACTCCAAGGTACTTCAAAGCATACTATGCTCTATACAAATTCACACAAATCCACAAAATTTGACCTTTTGGACTTACTGTCTGTCATTCTGCCATTGCTAAAATCTGATCAGTTTGTTCTGACAGCTGTGCATCTACATGGGTTGCTATAGTAAGGATGTTAGCACCAGCACAATCCCAGGAGATTTTCTCATACCGAAAGTCGCTGTCAGTTTGAAATGAGGATGGAAAACTGGAAATTTTGCTTTTGCCCATGTCTATAATGACATCTCCCTTCAGGCGCATAAGAGAACAAGCGACAATTTACACATTCATGTCCAAAACCACTGACACTCACTCAGCATTCACTAGTGAATGTCACAAAAAAAGAAAAAGAGAGTGAAAATGAGCACATTCGAACACAGCTCCAAATGTTGTGTACTTTGTGTAACATTACATACCGCTCAAAAGTTTGGGTCAATACGATTTTTAAATGTTTTTGAAATGATAGGTTATATTTATTTGATAAAATACACAAAATACAGTAAAATTGTGAAATATTATTACAACTTAACATTTTTATATATTTTAAAATGCAATTTATTCCTGTGATGGCAAAGTGAAATTTTCAGCATCATTACTCCAGTCTTCAGTGTCACTTGATCCTTCAGAAATTATTCTTATATGATGATTTGCTGCACAAGAAACATTTCTTCTTATAATCAAAGTTGAAAACAGTTGTGCTGCTTAATGTGGTATATATTTTCAAGCATACTTTATGAACAGAAAGTTCAAATATAAATATAAATCTTCTACAACATTATAAATATATTTACTGCCAATTTTGATCAATCTAATGCATCCTTACACAGTATTAATGTCTTTCGAAAAAATTGTACAGACCCCAAACTTTTGAATGGTAAGTGTATGCATCAGGTCAAAGTTTAAAGAAAAAAATAAAACGGGTTAAACATTGCATCGGAAGCTTTTTGTCTTTTCAGACTACAATCTGATTGCCTGCCTGAACAAAGCCATAGTGCTGCTGCCCCTAAACACAATACTAACTCCAAAACAACAGTCCAAGAAGCTTTTGTAAAATCTGAAACTTGCATGGCTATGCCTTCTTGAGCATAGAAGAGTGAAAGAAAATGTAGTCTAAGGTATTCATTTTGAAAGGATTGACTAGCATTCATCTTTGATCCCTTGCTTAATAGAAAAAGGCATGAGGAACAGACAGTAAAGCATCTGTATCTCACCTCTCCGTCCTCCTCTCTCACAACATACTGAGCCACCTTGAATGAGCTCAGGTACTCGTTCATGTTCTGGATCTCTGTGTCTTCGGTGGCATCCTGGCTACGGTCCAGCAGTTTGGAAATGGCGTTATCATCGTAGTGGATCACACTGCCCTCATCTCCTTCTTTATTATCTCCTGCTGAAGAGATTTAGGACATGAACTACTGGAATCCACAAAGTGTCTAAATGTTTATCTTAAACCACTTCAGCTCACCCATCGCTTTGGCAGCTTCCACGTCATCTTTAAAAAGCTCCTCAGTGCCAAACTTGAGGATGTCGTCTAGTTCCTGTTTGGACATGGAGCCCGTCTTAGAGCCCAAGCCGGGACGCACCACCAGATGGGTTAACATCATCTTTCGCTTGGCTACCTGGGTAATACGCTCCTCTACGGATGCCCGAGTTACAAAGCGATAGATCATCACCTTTTTATTTTGCCCGATACGATGTGCCCTGCTAAAGGCCTGCAAGGACAAAGAGAAAAGACAGATGAAAAGAAAGTGAAAGAAGAACACAGCAAGAAAAATAAAATCAATGATTAAATAATAGAGAGCTATAGATAAACACAGCATCGAAGTTTGTAATATAATATCTATTTATAACACAATGTATCACACACACATACATATATACTTCACTTTAAAGGGGTCATCGGATGCCCATTTTCCACAAGTTGATATGATTCTTTAGGGTCTTAATGAAAAGTCTGTAACATAGTTTGGTTAAAATTTCTCAATGGTAGTGTAAAAAACACCTTTTTTACCCTGTCAAAAACAGCTCTTTTCAGATCAAGCCGTTTTTGTAGCATTTTCCTTTAAATGTTAATGAGCTCTGCTGACCCCGCCCCTCTCTTCGGAGCTGCTCTCTGAGGGACTGTTTACTTTAGCTGCATTCATCATGAAACTTGCTAATTAGCACATTATTAGGAAAGGCGATGTAATCCACTGCGTCTTCAGCAGCTCAGATGTCGGGAGTAAATGACGACTGCCAACAACAAAACACCTAAATCGCTTAGGAGTCATTCTTGTCTACACCTGCTCTGGCGGTGAAACAATGGCGGACTGATGACAGCTCACTCAGGGCGGGTCTAAGGTAAAACGCCAGTCCAGTCTGTGCTGAAACGCTACTGTCAATCAAACTATCGTGTGAGGGGCCTGTTTTTGTGACATCACACAGACAGGCATCTGAGATCGGCTCGATTTGAAAAAGGGGTAAAGATTTTAGTAGATTAAAAAAACACTGGGTGGATTTTTATCATTATAGGGTGGTTGTGTACACACACTGCCAACACACATTTCAGTTCAAACAACTTGTAAAAGTGCATGTAGTATCCGATGACCCCTTTAACCAACTTCATCCTAGTGAAAAATAAATTTACTAAAATGGATTTGAAATACATTTATTTCATGCTAAGTATACTACAAAAAACATTTACATATTTATGTACTTAATAAAAATACCCTGCAATTGCACTTTTGGTATATTAAACTTTTTTTGTACAACTAACAACTAATTTTGTACTTCATGCACTTTAATTGTGCGGAAGTAGTGACGAGTATATTTGATACACTTTACACTTTAAATATATTGCATTTAAAGACCGATATAATTCAAAGATCATACAGTCCTCAGTGACGAGTATATTTGATACACTTTACACTTTAAATATATTGCATTTAAAGACCGATATTATTCAAAGATCATACAGTCCTCATCAATATAGTGACATTAAAACACATTTTAGACTTAATATTAAGAAATGTGCATTGTGCACAAGTAGTACTCCAAAAAAGTTTAATTATAATTTTTATATCAGTAAGTCTCGAGTGATATGTTAGTAAATATGTTAATAGATTTGAACTATACTTTGTATGAAATAAATTTATTTTAAATATATTTATTTTTTTACTAGGGAAGTGTAGCTACTTTTTGTTAGTAGCTTGTAGTCCAGCTAAATACTTTTTAAAAGAGTACATTAACTACTTTAAATTATAAGTCACAGTTCAAAGTAGCTTTCCCAGCACTGGTGTTTGCATTACCTGAATATCATTGTGTGGGTTCCAGTCAGAGTCATATATGATCACAGTATCTGCAGTTGCCAGATTAATACCCAATCCTCCAGCACGTGTAGACAGCAGAAAACAGAACTGCTGAGCCCCGGGTGCTGCACACAGGGTGACAGACAGTCAGTATGAATGCCTTAGTATCCACTATCCCCCCCACACACAGACATCACTGCGGCTTCACTGCTGGCATCCTCACCGTTAAAGCGATCGATGGCCTCCTGTCGCAGCCCCCCTGTGATGCTCCCATCAATACGCTCGTATTTATATCCCTCAAACTCCAGGAAGTCCTCTAGCAGATCTAGCATCTTTGTCATCTGAGAGAGGGATCAACAGTGCAGGATAAGACACAAACAGGAGGATAACAGAGATATCCAACAAAGAGAAAAATGGCAGCGTTAAGCAAAATGTTAAGCAAACTCAGCTTGCCAGCTCATACTTAATTCCATCTATGCAAAATACAACAACAAGAGGGGACAGAAACACAACCCTCCTCTTTAATCAAGCTTAAAGGACATACAACATGCCATAACATTAATATGTATGTTTATTTTCAAGCACTTGGGAAATAAAAGGGTGGCAAAATGTCTTGTCGAGACACCCTCCCTTTACCAGTGCCATTCATCAAATTAATGGATGCAGAGATTCCACAGGCAATTTAAAATGGGAGGGAAAAGAGTCTAAGGACTAAAAAATAAAGCGGAGATAAATATAGGCCCCGCCTTTTCATTTGTCAACTCCATTTAAAAGATGAATGAGCTCCGCTCTTATTTTCTATTCACAGTTTACCATCTAATTAATCTTCCACTGAAATAAAGGCAAGACTGCCACATATTTAAGTTTTTTTTTGTTATTCACAGGGTATTCTAAGCTCTAAAAGAGGAAATAAGTACCATGCACTATACCTGAGAGAAGATGAGAACCCTGTGCCCTTCATCTTTCAGTTTTTTGAGCATCTTCTGAAGCAGGGTGAGTTTTCCTGAGGATTTCACCAGGAGGTTGCCATCATAAGAACCATTGGGTAAGACTGGAGCTTCCTGCATACATAAAAATGAAAACATACAAAAGACTTGACAAATGTTAATTAAATATTCAAGTTGTTTTATAGACTATAGTATAAACCGTTCAAAAGTTTGGGGTTTTACAATTATTTTTATGATACTCACCAAGGCTGCATTTATTTGATCAAAAATACAGGACAGTAACTCACTCACATTGTGAAATATTAATAAAATTCAAAATTACAGTTTTCTCTTTCATTTATTTTTTAAATATAATTTCTGTGATGAATTTTCACCAGTCATTACTCCAGTCTTCAGTGTCACATGATCCATCAGAAATCATTCCAATATGCTTATCTGGTGCTCATTAATCATTTATTTTTTATCAATGTGTAAAATAGCTGTGATGCTTTATATTTTTGTGGAAAAAATTTCAGGATTCTTTGATGAATAGAAGGTCTAAATGAACAGAATTTATTTGAAAGAGAAATCTTTTGTAACTGTCACTTTTCATCAGTATAATAAAAGTATTCATTTTTAAAAATTTGAAGGATCCCAAACTTTTGAATGGTAGTTTACTTCCAATTTTATGTTTTGTTACAAGACACCATCTGCAGCAACCGTTAAAACATCTCAGAAAACAAGAAGGGTGCTCGGCACCAAAACGCTTGCATGATATTGCTATGCAATTGTTAAGGTGGTCTATGTCTTTTAGCTCAGTAGAATATGGTTGCTTGAGTGTTTTGGGTTCAAATCAAAAGACCTCAGTGTCTATGATATTCTGGTTCCAAAATATGGCTCAGGTCCCTCCAGTGTAAGTATGAGATTGTTTTATTATCCACCAAGTGAAGTCTATTAATGCAGGAAAGCACATCTCTTTAAGCCACTTCATTTGGGGTAACATTCACATCTATAATTTTGAAAAACCCTTAACTTCAAGTATAAGCAACAGCAAAAGTGGTGCTTGCCTTAGCAAACATTATTAATAGTCAGCAGGCAATGTGTCTAAGAGTAAACAACTTCAAAATCACATAACTTTTTTTTGTCCTTGAACATGAGAATGTAAGATAAGACCGGTATTATGCATCAAATTCACTGCAGACATAAGAAACAATACACTCTCTTACAAAAGTCTTTAAATAGATCTTATAAAACAGAAAATGTATTGCCATTACATGTGCTAACAACAAACCACTGCAGTGATATAAACTGTGGGCCTCCATATGTTCTCCTCCCCTCCCCTCCTCACCATTGCAGCCACTGGAAACAGGTAGGGATGGTTGCAGCATTTCTTCAAGTCCATCATGATGTTAAGAAGAGACACCTGGTTCCCTCCTCCCTTGGAATTCAATGCCTCAAAGTTCCGTGTTAAAATGAACTTGTAGTATTTCCTGTGAGAGAGAAAAAAACATGAAATTATCTTGCATGGGAAACAATGAAATATGATACTGAGTGATAATAAATTGATGTTTATTCAATAATTTAGCATTAGGAACAGAGAATTTAAGACTGACTTCTGCATTGGGCTGAGCTCTACTCGCACTATAAGCTCAGTTTTTGACGGCATGTTTTTAAACACATCTGCCTTCAGTCTCCTGAGCATGTGTGGCCCCAGCAGGTCGTGTAGTTTCTTAATCTGGTCCTCTTTCGAGATGTCCGCAAACTCCTCCAGAAAGCCCTCCAGGTTACTGCGCACAACAACATTTTCATTTGGATATAAGGGGAGATAGAATTCACTTCCATCAAATCATATGAAAAACATGTTCCAATCTAAGCCCCGTAATCGCACTGCGGGGGATCATTATTCTACGAGCGGATCTACAGTATGAATCACCAGGTGAATCATGCAGTCTGCAATCTTACTTGAAGCGCTCTGGGGTGAGAAAGTTGAGCAGGTGAAAAAGCTCTTCGAGATTGTTCTGCAAAGGGGTTCCTGTCAGGAGCAGCTTATAGTAGATTTTGTAGCCATTCAGAATTCTGAAAAACTGAGCATTGATTTATTGATTATAATCCATGAAGTAACCATGACATTTCTATTATATTAATAATAATATTAAAGTATAAGGTGGGGTCATAAGTCTGAGACAATAAAAAATATGTGATTCAAAATCTAACTGAAAATAATAAACCTGAAATTATTTTTTCACTAAAATGTTACATTTTTAAATTTTTCTTATATTTCCTTCAATTTCCCAAAATTCTTATTTCTAAATTTCTTATGTTATTATCGTGAACAATGTACCTCAAAGAAAACATTATATATATATATATATATATATATATATATATATGACCCTGGACC
>NW_015542345.1:1486478-1487818 GCF_001515605.1 Sinocyclocheilus anshuiensis | reverse complement strand
ACTAATCAAAAATTAAGTTTTGATATATTTACAGTAGGAAATTTACAAAATATCTTCATGGATCTTTACTTAATATCCTAGTGATTTTTGGTCAATGTATTGTTGGCTATTGCTACATACATACATATATATGTATATATATATATATATATATACTGTATATTATAACTTCATAATTGTTATTTATATGATGATGTCATAAATCTTTCCTTGAATTCTGTACCTTTGACTGGTTATTCTTCAGTCGGTGGGCTTCATCCACAACCAAACAGGCCCAGGTAATGGAGCCAAGCATTGCCTGATCAATGGTGATCAGTTCATATGACGTCAGCAGGACATGAAACTTTATCGGTGCGTCCTTCTGTGATGAGAAACTCTGATCAGAAACATTGAACCTCTGAATGAAACCTTTCAAAAATTAGGATGCTTTTTAAATTGTTTGGATGCTGAAATATGTAATCAGGTATATGTTAAAGAATGACATAAATCAGCTTTGGTTTTGGTGCAAAATACTGTTTTGAATGGGACACGGAATAAGGCATCAAAATGTCTATCAGGTTAGTCCACAGCACTCTCTCACCTTCATGCGGAAAACCTTACGACCTGATTTGACGGTGCTGTCCTCGAAGGTAAATTCATTCTCACGTATGACAGCCCTGCTGTCTTTGTCCCCTATGTAAGTCACAACGTAGAAATTCGGAGCCCACATCTCAAACTCTCTCTCCCAGTTGATGATGGTGGAGAGTGGCGCACTGACCAGAAAGGGCCCTTTGGAGTGACCCTAAAACAAGCAACTCAGTTACACTCTGTTCCCTTCTTCTCTCAAATGCATTTGAAAAAAAGTTCAATTGGCGCCCAGACCTCTTTGTAGAGTGAGTACAGGAACACTATAGTCTGCACAGTCTTGCCAAGCCCCATTTCATCAGCCAAGATTGTGTCGGTTCCTTGGGCCCAAGAGAATCGCAACCAGTTCAGGCCTTCCAGTTGGTATGGGTGCAAAGTTCCCCCTGTGTCATCAATGTACCATGGCTGCTGTTCAAACTTGATGGTTGGCTGTGACCAATGACACATAAATAGGAGAGAATGATAAATGAAAAAATAACTGAAAAAGTGTCAAATCATAAAGCAAAATAAATTCAGCCATATATCCATTAAGCAAAATAGCAACTGCACTCACATCCACAACTGGAGTGTCTGGTGGAGGTTCTCTCCTCTTTCCTCCCTCTTTGAGTCTCTTTCCCTTTCTGAACAGCAGGGGGTGATGGCTTTCACCGAGCACATGATCCCTGGTCAAATCAGAGTGAGTGTATAGCACTTTTCACACACTTTATGTCCCATTT
>NW_015542345.1:1467472-1486001 GCF_001515605.1 Sinocyclocheilus anshuiensis | reverse complement strand
GTAATGTAATTTTGGGGGGGGGGGAAAGTTTTATCTAATTATAAATGGCAAAATTACTATTCCATAAACAAGTTGTACATATACAATATTACACATATTTCTATTCAAAATATTAGAAAATGTTATGAAATACTACTTGGACAGTTGAATTACTGAAATAAATTAACTTTTCCACGACATTCTAATTTATTGAGATGCACCTGTAGAGCATGAATTAATATTCTAAATTTATGGTAAATAGGTTTATCATTAACTATTAACCAACATTTAGTCCTAAACTAGCTACTAACTAGAGAGAAAGCTTAATCCCAGCTTACCCAAGTTTTTGTTTTATTTTATAAATGCTGTCTATTTAATTGTTGCAGAAATTGCAGGCTTCATATCAAATTAATATAAAATATAAAATATATAGCTTGAATTTCTGAGGCTGATGATCAACATTTTACTGACCATTTAAAAAAATGCATTTATTAATGCTTCAGGCACTACAGTATTTAATACCATCTTCATGGAAAGCTCTGCATGTGTGTTTGTGCTCATTTAAAACAACTTTAAATTTAAGTGACGTGGCTTACCTGTGGTCCCAGTAGGCTTGTTTAAAGCTGTCATAATCTGGGAGGTCAAAGTCATCAGCCTCCCAGGTGCACTGATCATACGGCAAATCTCTCCACTTAATCAGGTAGTGTACATCTCCATCCTTATCAAAACTTAAATTTACACAACACAGTCTTAAAGCATATAATTATATCATAATTTTCTGCATGAAAAGTATGTTGTCTGAAGTATCGCATTAGCACTAGTAACTGTGGTCCACCATACCTGTGGTTGAGGAGCCGGTGAATGATCATCCACTCCGGCTTGATGCCGTAACGGTAGAATCGTTCCTCCATGGCTGCATACTGAGGGTCTTTGCTCCTCCTCTTCTCACTGTTAAGTTCCTCCTCCCCAGAGCCATAGTCGTATGGTGGTGGTTCGTCCATGTCGTTCTTCCGCTGGTAGTTACGGTACATTACTGAGTGATATAGCTCCAACTGCATCAAGGGAAAAAAACAGAGATCAGAGATAAAGGAACAAGCCAAAAGAACATGCATGATTTAATGATTTAATGAAGCTGGCTCTGTGTAGGTAATGTGGGAATCCCACCTGTAGTTCGCTGACCCAGGAGCAGTGCCAGTAGGACAGCCCAGCCCATTTCACAAACAGCTGCCTCTCTGGACGACCCTTCAGGGGCATTTTGGCCAAACCATCCACCTTCTCTCCATCTCGCCCAAAGGGAACCTCAGGTGGTAGAGGAGGATCGCTCCACGCCCAGTGCAGAATCTTCTGGACTTTGCCTTTTAGCGGTGGACACTAGAGAAAATATGGATGCACAATAGGGCTGCACGATTAATCACATGCGATATTTAACGCGCATCTTGTCAGTAAAGCCGGTTCTGTAATCAGCGGTAAATCTCCATCACCTGCGGGCTTTCACATTGAGCAGTCCATATTCGCGTGATTTTTTGCGCAGCTCCTCAGTGAACAACGGCTCTGTGTAGTTAATGCTGCTCAACGTGAAAGCCCGCAGGTGATGGAGATTTACCGCTGATTACAGAACCGGCTTTCTGACAAGATGCGCGTTAAATATCGCATGCGATTAATCGTGCAGCCCTAATGCACAATGTTCAAAACAATACATGCCTTTATTTGGGCTTTAATAGTTTGATTTCAGCCAGGTTTAAAATGTCATGAAAGTGCTTTTTCATAAAACTGCATTAAATTGATCTAAATTCATCAAAGTAAATTCCTATTCATCAAAGAATCCATATAAAATGTATCATGGTTCCCATAAAAACATTAAGCAGCATAACTGTTTTCAACTTTGATAATTATAAGAAATGTTTCTTGAGCACCAAATCAGCATCAAATGATTTCTGAAGGATCATGTGACGCTGAAGACTAGAGCTGTTGAATGTTCAGCTTTGCCATCAATGGAATAAATTACATTTTAAAATATGTTAAAATAGAACTTTTAAATTCTAATAATATTTCACAATATAACTGTACTTTTGGTTAAATAATAGAGCCTTAATGAGCATTAAAATGTCTTTTACAAGTTTTGTATTATTTTCAGCTATTTTAAAAACTCTTCAGAATGATTTTAACTGAACCGACCCATGCAGACGTTTCTCACCATGCATCGTGGACACAGCCATTCTCCATTGGGAATTTCAGGAAGTGGTGGGTTGAGACAGTGGATGTGGTAGGAGGAAGGGCAGGTGTCACAGCACAGCAGCTCTCCTCCGTCCTTACACACTCTGCAGAACTCCATGTGGTCATCTTCCTCCTCACCAGCAACCTCGTCTTCCTCCTCCTCATCATCTTTGGCCTCCCACTGAATGCCTTCTTTTTCCTGAGAGATGAGGCAGTGAACTGTCAGTCTGAATAGCACAGGTTCTGTGGTGTTGAATATACTAGAATGTATTTTTTTGCAAGTATATGCTTGTGGTGAAGCAAGGAGGGATTTCCTCACGCAGTGGGGGCAGCTCCATTTGCCCTCAGGGGCTTTCTCCAGTTCTGGATCCAGACACACCAGGTGATATGCTCTGGGACAGGTGTCACATAGAATGATCTCTCCTCCCTGCTGACAAACCTCACAGTAATCTTGATGGTCTGTCTCGTAGCCGTCTCCATCCTCTCCTACATTGACAATAGAGTTTAAAGAGAAACCTAAACGGTTTACTGAACAGAAGTACTGTGCAATTTTAATACAAAACTTCACAATTTTAACAACAATATTTCAATACATCAGTATCTCTAAAAGTAATTTTATTTAGCAAGGACACATTAAATTGATTCTGTTATTTTGAACGTTCTATTCATCAAAGAATCCTTGAAAGAATGTACCATGGTTGACAAAAATATTAAGCAGCACAGCTGTTTTCAACTGTGATAGATAATCAGCATATTAGAATGATTTCTGAAGGATCATGTGACACTGAAGACTGTAGTAATGGCTATAATAATATATAATAAAAATATTAATAGAAACTATAATAGTTCAATACTAAAATAACTGTTGTGAAGGGTAGTGCAATAATATAATAATAATAGTAGTAAATTTACTTTTTCTTTTTTTTCGTCCTTGGCGGGCTGACTTCTTTTTGGGTGCCGCTGAACTGTCTGAGCGTACAGAGGCACTGTGAATGCTGATGTCATCAAAGTCTGAAAAGTCATCCAGGAAATCCTCCTCGCTCTGAGTAATAAGACAGTTTATGCAAAAGGCACAATAAGTCTTCATCAAAAATGAAAAGGTCATAACTTGGAAAACAACTTCAATAATAACCCAATAAAACTGGGTGGAACAAGAACAATGGGAAAGTATATCTATACAAATGATCCATGAATTGTTCTGGGAAGTGGAAAAGCTAAACAATTATTCGATTCTCTCTCAATTGAAAAGCTATGGGGCATCTTTCCATGTGATACACATTAAGCCCTAGAAAGATTTCAGTGAAAGCATGTTCTCACCGAAGAGCCTTTTTTCCTTTTTCCACCCTGGCCTGCTTTCGATTTGGACTTCTTCTGTTTCCCTTTCTTTTTTGTTTCTTTCACTGGCTTACTTTTTTTTTTAGCACCAGGCCCTGCAATGCAGTCCAGATGAGATAAACAAAACAGAAATGTTTTTTGTGAGATCTGAGAACAATACTCCTTTCTTCAGACATACATAAAACACATTCTACGTTTGCAAATCTGTATTTTGTAAAGAAGCTAGTTACATATGCCCACTTAAAGCTAAAGTATAAAACATTTTGATGTTAAAATATTTCCTATAATATGAAATTGCACACTTTGAAGTTTGAAAGTTACACTAAAAGCATTTTTGAGAGTGAAAAACCAAACACATTTGAATAAAGAACTGCCAGCAGCCAATCATTAATCATGTTACATGCAGTATGTAAACAATGTGAAAACCTACACTAACTGCTTTGGAAATCCGATCCTAGATATAAACCCCTATATAAGATCAACAAAAAGAACATTACGTTACCCTTTCCCTCTTTGGTTTTGGCTTTTTTGATTGGGCCAGATGGTGAGATCTGTTGGATACTTCTAATACAGATGGGCGGAGCCACATTGACAGTTTCCACAGCAGCAGCTACAGCAGCCGCTACAGCAGTTGCAGAGGTGCCTTTGAAAGGGTTGTTTGCACTGAACTCTCTCCACTTTGCTCCAAGCACCGTCATCATTTTTGACATGGGGATCTTGGGGTTCTTCTTGGCAATGAGAGGTCTAACCACAGAAAAAAGAGATTTGTGACCAATTTTAAAGCAATAAGCTACGAGAGGCCATGCATTGTGGTGATTTTACCTCAAGTACTGAATGTTCTCAGGCACTATGAATCAGAAATCGGAAGTATATACTAAAAGAGTCTCTATCACATCAAATATTACACTGGTTACAGTAGACATGCATGGTGTGGGTCTGACAGTACATCTTGTTTCAATGCCTGTTATTAGAAAACCTGTCATCATAATGTCATTAATTCATACAGGCATGAGCATTTGCCAGAAGGAATGTTTTAAAATAGAACAAGACATCTTGACAGCAGGGCAATAGAATGTCCATGCAGAAGAAAAACTGAAATCCTACCTAAGAAACTGGCTGAAGGCTTTGTAGTTGGTTATGGTTTTATAGTCGTCCTCTGAGAAGACATACTGCACATCTTCAAGACCCCACTCTTGCATCAGCTGACTGGATGACTTTGGCTCCTGGTGTCACATGAGAAATTGTTATTCATTTATTCTCTCGGCTAATAGAGCATAATAGAACTTTTCTAAGTGAGAACCTTTAAGTTTCCATCATCGTCATCATCGTCGTCCTCATCATCATCTTTCTTTCGCTGTTTTGTTTTCCTCTCCTTCTTCTGTTTGGGCTTTTTCTTTTTCTTCTTCAGGGAGCTGAAGGTGCTGCTCTCACTTCCTGACCTGTGACCATGATCCTCTCTGTCTAACATGTCATCTAGCCCACTAGGAAGCCCCTGTGAGCACAGGCAGAGACATTATAGGAAAAGAAGATGAAGCACTCATGTAAAAATTAATGGGAGAATTGTAACGCTCAATATGGTGGCTGTAGGAATGAAAGTGCAGCCTTTCAGTAAAGAGCTAAACTCCTTTTTGGTGGAATCTGAACATACACATTAGATGGACCCAACTGAAAAATACCTTTCAGTTTTTTGCAAGATTTTAGCATGAAGCATAATTTATGGTACCATTAATGTCAGATTTTATTGCTGATTTTATGTTATTGAAACTTGATCATAACAAACAAATTTCCAAATTCATAGTAGCAAGTGTGTATTTATTTCCTTAATGGTAACCGAAATGGCTCGGGTTACTCAACGTAACCTTGGTTCCCTGAAAGGAGGGAACTAGACATTGTGTAATCTCTAGGGGAAATCCCTTTCTCCAAACTTTCCTAAAGCCTCAACGTATCACACTATTGCATTGCAATAGCCAATGGCGTTCGAGCGCTGCTACTACAGATAGGAATATGGTATTACAGAAGCATCCTAACTAAAAAAAATAAAAATACTAAAAACTCTTTAACCCCACGGAGTCCTAACTTCAACCTTTTGGAATCCAACTCTAAAAACACATTACATTCGCCCTTTTAATGAATGGCATTACATATATTAATTATATAAGCCAAAGAGAAGTGACATTTGATGGTGGAGAGACTTTTGGATGATGTGTTGTGCTCTGATGATAAAATACTTGTAAATAATTACAGACTCCCACTACACATGATTTTTCAGGTAGTTGTGCCAAGATGTGCCTCACAGGACCACAGTGCTACATATAGACAGACATATAATCCTATAAATAAAGAAATATATACATATAGGATATATACAGTATATAGTCAACCAATTGCGACCAATGTTACAGAGACCAATGCACCATCATGGAGCATTATTACCAGTCATTCTGCAAGTTAAAAGTATGCAGTTGTTTCTCCATTTTGGTTTTATGTTTACCTCAGCAGATGGTTGCGCATGGTTGGTTGTTTGGTAACAGGCCTGACAGTTGAATATCGAACTCGATGGAGCAGTTTAAGATTTCTTAAACTAAGCATAAGATAAAATTTTGTAAGATAAGAATCCTAAATCAAGTTAAGATTTGCTTATGTAATACAAATTTGTGAAAAATCCATAATTATCATATCTTAAGACCTAAGATAGGAAGTTTATCTAATATACCCCCTTGTACTGTAAAATAAAAAAGATTATTTAAATATTATGATTACTGTTATATTTAACACCAACAATAATAATATGATGTAATTAATACTATACTCATTTCCCCATTCATAGAAAAAACAGCCTGGTAGTGTTACCTAGATAGTCACCAAGTGAACTGACTTGTCCTAAAGAGACTTTTGTGCTGACCTGTCAAAAATAGTGCACAATTTCAGTTTTTAGAAGCAAAAGCAAATATAACTCTACTTGTAGGAGGCATGAAACGGAGTTCCTTCTAATTGGGTAAGACCTCCCATCCACAGAATTTAAATAAAAACAGGCTTTTACTATGGCCTAACTATTGATTAATGTAAAATCAACTCCACATTTTCAATAAAGGAAAAACCAGATCATTATGACACTATTATTAGTAACATCTGGAAGCAGGGAAACCGATCAAAATTATCATACTGCTAGGGAACACACATATTTCAGTGGGTGAATTACACTGTCTGTGTGTGTGTGTGTGTGTGTTTGTGTGTGTATGATTGGAGAAAGCCTTTTGCTGTGTTGCAGCTGTGCACTGGCTGGCAGACGTCTCTCCGGCGCAGGGTAGGCCAGCACTGCCGCAGAGTGAACAAGCTCCACCGGCAGCAGTTCTGAGCTGCCATGGAAACCAAACTGTGCAGTGTTGGAGGTGGGGGGTGTAGGGGGAGCTCTCTCTACTGCAGCAGCCAATGGAACAGCGCCATCCAATCAGATGCGTTTGCATAACGAGCTTGTTATGGAGAGTCCCCATGGTTGCAGTGCCTGTGTTCTAGGGCCCGTCTAGACAAATCTCAATCATGTACATGGGGGAGGGAGAAAGTGAGAGAGGAAGGAGAGGGAGTGAAAAGGGAGGGGTGCTCATGCAAGAGGCAATGAGTAGAACCGCTAAAGAGCTTCACAGCTGGAGCTAAAAGGTCTCCCAAAATCCAAACCACAATTTTCTGACAATGAACCTCAAAAGGCAAAAATATCCGATGTAAATAATGTGTGGTTTTCAGGCTGACACATCGAAAATGCAGTAATTAGGGAGAGTTTGGCTAAAAATGACAATTTTGTCATCATTTACTTACCTTCGTGTTGTTACAAACCTGTTTGAGTTTCTTCTGTGGAACACAAAATATAAGTTTTAGGCAGATTATCATTTCCATGCATAAGATATCATTGGTTCTTTTGTCTTGTGACCATTCACAATACATTTTAATGTTAAATCTAATTGGATGCAAATTAGTTTTGTGACCTACCGTGGATTATTACAATTTCAGGCTTTTCCACACACATAGTTATTGTATTGCTTTACAAGTTGGAAATAGCAAATGAGTTAAATACAACTTCTTTATTAATTAATCTTATTTTCTAGTACAAATATCTAAACATACATAAAACAATAAATATTTTCTGAAGTAATATCACATTATACATTATGTTTTCAGAGAAAATATCTTGAATTGAGCTTATTTTCCGCTTGCCATTTTTTGGTAACACTTTACAAATAAGGTCCCATTAGTTAATGTTAGTGAATGCATTAACTAACAATCTGTAATGCATTTGTAATTTATAAATGGTTTAGAAGTATTTTTTATTGTTAATTAATGTTAACTAAAGTTAACTAACAGTACTTATTTTAATATGTTACCTTTTTTCTTCTTTAAACATAAAACTAACCAAATTTATTTAGGTTTATGCTTTTGCTATAAATGTTTTACTATCTTCTGACTGACATTTCAATATTTTGTCTAGAAAACAACACAATATTAATACTAACATTTTACAAAATTGTAAGACTTTTTATTTTGCAGTGCAAAATAGATATTTTATGCTACTTTTTGTAGTTTGACAGCCCCAGTAACTATTCACTTTTTTAGAATGTATGGAGAAAAAAGCAGCGTGAAGTCTCTGCCTCAGAAGAAAGCCAGTCATTCGAGTTTGGAACCACATGGAACCACATGAGAGTAAGAAAATGATGAAAGAATCTGCATTTTTGGGTGAACTATGCCTTTAAATGCTGCATTTTCTGTGGGAAAGAACTGCAAAACAGTGTCAGGTATCTTTAGGATCTTTTTTCCCCAAAACATCCTCAACATCTTCAACACACCAGACCAGAAAAAAAAAACGCTCATTTGTACTACTGAAATGTCACTTATCATTGTTTACATCTGACAAAGCACCAATTCTCACTCTCCCGTTACAATCTCTAGACTCTCCACAGTCTATCAGGCTCCGGCGCAGGTGGCCGGCTTTGGCGAGCTAAGCTGTTAGACTTACGGACAGCAGAAGGGCAGGCGGCGGTTTTGACCCGCATTGATTTGAGCCCGTGTCTGACACAGCACTGCAGGGAGAGCATGACTGACACCAAGCAGGGCTCTTAGCTGCTGAGGGGAGACCTCTCTGCCCTCTCCACGGCACATTTACCACCGCTGAGAAGGAGGGAGGGTTGCTTGAGAGAAAGGCTGAATCTGTGCAAGGAGGCAGATAAAGTGAGAGTGGGCTAGGGAGGAGAAAGAGTGGAATCCCTCTCATTATCTCAATGGCAAATACAGTCAGCTGGGGGGACTGTGACCGACTGACCTGTCAAATGTTTTATCTCTCGCTAAAAATACGACAAAATACACCTAGGTCAGGCAAGTTGTTTCATACTGATCATTCAACTCATAGGAGCAGCATTTATGCCACGGCCTTGCAGACAAAAGCACACCTGGCCTTTTTTTATGTTTTTTTATGAGTACTGTGATGTAAAGTAGGCTGAAGTCAGATCAGGGCGCTACTTGTTGTGTGGATGGTCTAATGTCAGCCTAACTTTTCTGGGAGGGAGCCCTGAAAATATTTTTAATAGGACAGTGGAACACAAAAGAAGATATATTTAAAAAATACATTTAAAAGTGAGTTTTTTTTATCCACACAATGAAAATCAATGGTGTTCTGTGTTATTTTGGACCCCACTGATTTTCATTGTCTGGACAGTTATCAAAACATCTTCCTTTACATTCCACAGACAAAAGTCAGTCTTATGTGTTTGGAACAACAAGAGTGAGTAGCGATGACATAATTTTCATTTTTGCATGAATTATCCCTTTTAGTGTGTGTTAAATTGGAACTGTTTCAATTTTTCCCCGTTCATAAAAAAAATTAAAACAAAAACAAAAAACATTGGAAGTTTCAGTAATGATAAGTTGAGCAAACAAGTAGTATCTGACTGTTTTCACATCAGAAATCTGGTGACACATTTACAGTAAATGATCACGACGCTGATAAAAAAAACAAAGATTCTAGAAATGCTAGAAATGCACATTTAGCCTAACAAATCTATGCCACATGAAAATAACTTACATTCTGATGATGTGATGACGACATCTATTTCAGCCACACTTCAATCAATTAGATAGCAATTAAAAGGCTCCTTACCTCCTTCTTCTTCTTTTTCTTAACTTTGGGTTCCTTTCCTTCCATTATCTTGCTGGGTTTCTTCTTTTTATGTTGTTTAACCGAATCATCCTCAGAGAAGAACCTCTCTAAGGGTGTCAGGGGAACACTCCTCCGACGTTCACCTTCCTCATCCTCATCTGAGAAATAACACAAGAGGTTCACACTTATGGGATTCATGCATACACTGCACCACCCCCAACTATCTATCTATCTATCTATCTATCTACAGTTAGGTCCATATATATTTGGACTGAATAGGCTACAATGGTAGCCATGGTAGTAAGATTCCATTTAAGTAAATAAATGTATTCATTTACTATTTGTTTATTTATTTATTTGACATATTTACAGGTTAATGTGGTATATTGATGGTATTAGATGGTAATATTATTGTAGTTAGATCATGGTATATTTCCAAAAACAACATTGTATAGTTTATTAAAATGTGACGTTACATGTAAAATTTATGAATGATTATATTAAATGACCGATAACATGGTAAATTGCTACTATGATGTGAATCCAACAAAAACATGGTATTGTCATGGTGCATGTACCAAAATGTTGTACTCTTTTCTTTTCTTTTTTTTATAAAAAAATTAGGATTTTTTTTCTAAAAGCCTAAAAGGCTTATCAGTTAAATATATAATTATTATATAATTAAACAATTGTAATTATTTATTATATTAAAAAAAATGTTTTTTTTTAGATTTTGTATATATACATACACTTAGGTCCATATATATTTGGACACTGACACAATTTTTATATTTTTGGCTCTGTATGCCACCAGAATAGAATTAAAATGAAACAATCAAGATGAAATTGTAGGGCAGACTTTAAAGGGATAGTTCACCCAAAAATGAAAATTCTGTCATTAATTACTCGCCCTCATGTCATTCTAAACCCATAAGACCTCCGTTCATCTTCGGAACACAAATTAAGATATTTTTGATGAGTTCTGAGAGCTCTCTGTCCCTCCCATAGACAGCAATGTAATTAACACGATCAACGTCCAGAAACGTAGCAAGGAGATCGGTAAAATATTCCATGTGACATCAGGGGTTCAACCGTGGCTGCGCCACGCGGATACGTTGTTTTCATAAATAAACTCATGGACATCACCAAAGACCGGGTTTCCTCCTCTGTGATGCTTTGCCAGGCCTTTAATGCAGCTGACTTCAGTTGTTGTTTGTTTGTGGGCATTTCTGCCTTTAGTTTTGTCTTCAGCAAGTGAAATGCATGCTCAATCGGGTTGAAATCGGGAGATTGACTTGGCCATTACAGAATATTCAATTTTTTACCATCAAAAACTCCTGGGTTGCTTTTGCAGTAAATTTGAGGTAATTTCCACTTGTACTATAAAGTGCCGTCCAAACAACTTTGCTGCATTTGACTGAATCTGAGCAGAGAGTAAATCCATATACACTTCAGAATTCATCCGGCTGCTTCGGTCTTCTGTCACGTCATCAATAACACCAGTAACCCAGTGCCACTGGAAGCCATGCATGCTCATGCCATCACACTGCTCCACCATGTTTCACAGATGATGTTGTATGCTTTGGATCATGAGCTGTTCCAAACCTTCATACTTTTTTCTTCCCATCATTCTGGTACAGGTTGATCTTGATTTCAGCTGTCCAAGGAATGCTTTTCCAGAAGTGGTCTGGCTTTTTTTAGATGTTTTTTTTTGGCAAAGTCTAATAATCTGGCCTTGTTTGCACCTTGTAGTGAACCCTCTGTATTTGCTCTCGTGAAGTCTTCACTTGATAGTAGACTTTGACAGTGACACGCCTACTGTACCTCCTGGAGAGTGTTCTTCTCTTGGCTGGAATGTTGTGAAAGGGTTTTTCTTTACCATAGAGAGGATCCTCCGATCATCCACCGGGCCTTTTTATGTTGCCAGTGCATTCTTTGTTTCTCAGAATGTACCAAACTGTTGATTTGGCCACTCTGAATGTTCCTGCTATCTCTCTGATGGATTTGTTTTGTTTTTGAAGCCTAACAATTGTCTGTTTCACTTGTATGGAGAGATCCTTTGACCACATGATGTGGGTTCATATCAACAGACTGCTCCACCATGTTTCACAGATGATGTGTGTGCTTTGATCATGAGCTTTTCCAAGCTTTCTCCAGACTTCTTTCTTCCTGTCATTTTGGTACAGCTTGATGTTAATTTCAGTCATCCAACGAATGCTTTTCCAGGAGTGCTCTGGCTTTTTTAGATGTTTTTTGTCAAAGTCTAGTCTGGCCTTGTTTGCAGCTTGTGGTGAAGCCTCTGTGTTTGCTCTGGTGAAGTCTTCTCTTGATTGTAGACTTTGACAGAGACACGTCTGCCTCCTGGAGAGTGCTCTTCTCTTGGCTGGATGTTGTGAAAGGGTTTTTCTTTACCATAGAGAGGATCCTCCGATCATCCACCGGGCCTTTTTATGTTGCCAGTGCATTCTTTGTTTCTCAGAATGTACCAAACTGTTGATTTGGCCACTCTGAATGTTCCTGCTATCTCTCTGATGGATTTGTTTTGTTTTTGAAGCCTAACAATTGTCTGTTTCACTTGTATGGAGAGATCCTTTGACCACATGATGTGGGTTCATATCAACAGCTTCCAAATGCAAATGGCACACTTAAGAGTCAACTCCAGACCTTTTACCTGCTTAATTGATGTAGAAATAACGAAAGTTATAAAACATAAAACAGCTTTTGAGTCAACTGTCCAAATACTTATGGTCTCTTGAAAAAGGGGTGAGGTACTTATTAAAGAGCTGTAATTCCTTAATCTTAAACTTTCCTCCAATTTTGATGCGAATACTCTCAAATTAAAGATCAGAGTGTGCACCTATCTTCTATCTCTTTCTGTCTGTTCTGCTGGGTTTGCCTGTAAAGAGAAGTCTCCTTCACTCCATTAGATGAAAAGCAAAGATTTTTGTTGACACACTGATAGGGGAGCGAAAGGAGAGAGGTGAGGTCTCTGCCACCAGCTGAACTGTGAATCTCTCACTGTAAACAAAAAACTACTGTCTGGCAGCGCATATTCACTGTAACACTTCAATGATGCCACGCTGTCAAAAAGGCTAAGCGCAAGGGAAAAAAAGACATCAGGAAGGCATCGTCTGCAAACCGGAGCACTACGGTGCAACTCCTGCCGCCTGTCTATCATCAGCTCAGACGGCGGCCTATGAAATATGCAGCGCGTGTGGTGGAGTCAATCAGCTAAAGTCCTGTCCCGCGGCCCACCACGCCCCGTGGGATCTGCCGGAGATGGGGCTTTCCCAGCCTCTTGGATGCTATCCTCGAAATCCACTTAACCTTCATTTAGCTGCCACTGTTTGAGGACTTCAGCTCTGGTGAGAGCAGCCCCTGCACGGTTCAAGCCTCGCTTGCAGCCCTATAGGGCATTTTGGGTATTTACTCAAGTAAAATACAGAGCTCCCCATCTCTCTGTCAGCCGCTGGGAGGTTTTTTCTTATTTCAATCTTCTGCCGCACATTCGCATTGCAGTTGCCTGCGAGATGACGGATATTTAGGGCAGTGCGTCTGCAGTACATCTCACAGGGAGGCTCTTTCATGTCGGCAGAATATGTCTGCTGCCTGCCAGGCGCATCAAGCTCACATCTCGTCTTCATTCATGTCTCACTTACAGTCATGGTGATGCAACACAGCACTCTTGAAGTGAGGATATCTGCCAAAGGTTTTACATTGTCAACTTACTTTTAAGCTTTTTAGATTTTGTCATTATGAAGATTCATATTTTTAGTCTATATATGAATAGTTTGAAGTATATGTATTTTTTAATATTAAGGCACTTTATCCTGTTCTTGGTGAAATTTCATATTTTTATTCAGTATATGCATACTAATAAGCTGAAGTGTATATATATTTTTTTCAATCCAATCCAATTCCAATTTAATATGCAAAGAAAATGTATGAATAATAAATCATCTGTAGCCTGATTTCCCCAAAACTGTAGCTCTATTTTTGCATCCCAGACTCGCTGTAATAGGCAGTCACGTTTTGTGCCATGTTCCCGAGTAAGCAGAGCCTCAGCCAGGAATCGCCAGGTGCTTAAAAGCTGTGCTGCTGCCATTCGCTACTGGTAGCGGGCCTAAAAATCTCCCAACTGCAGCCCCACATTTGTGTGTCAGCTAGGCACGGACATTAGGGTAACTTTGACCTTGCAACAAGGGCTGGGTCAGTGCCGCACTCCATTAGAGATGGGATTCACGGCCGGTCTCGCTGTTAGGAAGAGGAACGTTTACAGGAAAACGCATTAGCTGTTTGACAGACTGCGTATGTTAATAATGCCCCCACCGTTAATGTGATGAGACAGCATGGTTGGAGCACCCCCTCATTGAGACCTTCAAGTTTTATAGGCCGTGTCTAACTTTCTGAAGACTATATCCATTCTCAAGGTCCCAAGGCTGATTCACAAACCTTTGCTCTGCTTTGCAAAGAGATACAGCGGCAAACATTGCAAGTACACAAGCAAAGTAGTCTAAAATGAATGTCCTAATAACCTATAAAACAAGAACAAAGCCACTGTAATTGAGTTTAGATGCTATAATTATTTTATTCCAGCATGCATATGCTACACTGCAGTAATTTGTTGGTAAAATTTGCAAGATGTTTGAATTTGACACACAGTGTGGAGTCTGATGCAAAGACTGATGACACATAGGCATAAGCATGTGATGCAACAATGATTTACACGCACGCACAAACTCTAGCAAAGACGAAGGGGTGTCAGCTTTCACAGTGCAGCTTCCAAAAATAGCCCCCACTGAACAGAGCAGCTCATGATAATCTTTCAGTTTCAAAGATAAGACTATGTAAAAGAAAACCAGACTTCGAATGGTGGAAATCAAGAAGGGGGCAGAAAACACTCAAATGACTTTGGCTCAGCTTCACCCTAATGCGTCCTAATGAGGATCCACATAAAAAGAAACTCTTGCTAGCATTGTTGGATTATGAAACGGCACTAACAAGAACAGGGCAGAAAATATAGAATGTTTTTCATTATGACTATGATAATTATTTTCTTTTAAGAATGACTTAAAGGGATAGTCCACCAAGACCATACTATCATTTACTCGTCCTCATGTCGTTCCAAACCTGTACGAGTTTCTTTCTTTTGCAGACAAAATTTTAAAGAATTTTTTGAAGACATTTGTCAATATAATTCAAGTCAGTGAGGTCCATAACAACATTTTTATTCCATGGACAAAACACTGAAACAGTTTTCAAAATATCTTATTTTTTTTGTGATTCACATTAAAATTATTAAGTTGTACAGTTTTCAAACGATGTAAGATTTAGTAAATTACAGAATTTAATTTGTGGGTAAACTATCCATTGAATCTGCTATTGATTTTGCAACACCTCTCTGGAGCCAATCCACTCCTTTGTTCCTGACAGGCACACAAGGAATATGGACTCATGTTGCAACAATTTAAAACTAACGGATTAAAATGTGCATATCTTAACAGAAGCGATGCACATCCATTAACCAAATCCAATGGAAGTGAAATAACATTAAAAACCATGCAATTATTGAGCATACCATTGAATTTTTTATCATGTTTCGTCTTAACATTTTTATAAATCATCTGTTTGTCTCTTTATATCTGCGGTTAGGGCATGCACTAGTGATCCCTTTATTGCTCCTGGCTGGGGGCAGCAGCCATGTGTTCTGCAGTGTTTGGATCATGCAGTGAACAGTCTTGATTGCAAATCTCACTTTGATATCCTACAATACAAACTGCATTCTTAATATACATCCTATTACTTTACTTATGCATGTTAGATTCACTATAATTAATTTAAAATATGCTTTTTCTTTACAGATAAGCTCAAGATGAACTGGATTGATTGTATGGGTATTATTATGCGGTGGTTCGCAATTAAATAACTTAATAGCTCATTTCACATCTTAAAAATTAGCTACATTTATTAATCTCACCAAAACATTCATCAACTAACTCGTTATAATTTCAGCAAAGGAACCAGTGATGATGTTCTGGCCTGCACTCAAAGCAATCACAGTGAATGGGACTAAACAGCATAACCCAAAATCCTGGCCAGTCCTGCACTGCATAGATTTCTCATTTTTAGCACATGCGGGGGCTAACTGTCTACACGGAAAGAGCACACTGGCTCATTAATTATTTCTCAATTATTAATTCTTCTGCATATTGCACATTATTTCAAATCGTTTACAGCCCTCAGCAGCATTCATCTCAGCCATGTTACCGCCTCGTAAAAAAAAGAAGGTAAGTACGCGATTGGGGTGCAAATGAGATACTCGTGCTCAGGTCTGTCACGTGATTAATTCACGACTAATTCAGAGGCAGCCTAGACTGGGCTGTGTGAGCGAAAAACTATAAACATATTGATTTTATTGAACCGAGGGCCGTGAATGTATACAAGGCATGCAGGCAGAACGGAGTCTTAACTACACAGGCTTCTCCATTACACCACTGAGAACCCAGCTCTCACAACCAATGGAGACCAATCTATCATTAAAAAAATAATAAGACTGATGAGATGCATGCCCTTCACCTACACAGGAAGCATAAACAGAGTGAAATCATAAGGATACAGTAGTCACCAGCAGCGATTAACCCGTTGATAAGGTTGGGTTTGGAGTTAACCTTGAATGCAAAGGGAAGCATAATAATTGTTTGAGAAAGATATATGCAGCATCAACATAAAGTGTCACTTTTCAACTACAATTTTCTGTAAAGCAGCTGATGCACAAAGCATCAGTTTCATACATTCATTTAAATTAAGCAAAGGCCCTTCTTTTAGCAAACACTCCACAGGTCTACACTTTAGAAAACATTTGATTGTAAAAGAAACCAAATGTAAAAATTGTAAACCTGCTAATCTACAGTACAACCACTCACTTACTAACTAAATAAATACATAATGTAAAAGATATTTCATTTTATTATAAATGAATGAAAATAAGTAAAAAGTATTTTTATAATTGTCTTTTAGTCATCTTGTAATTGATAACTAAATACTAAGGAGGACAATTCTGATCAACTCTATCAATATCAGTGCATTTTACAGCAACAAACACATTAATAATAAATCAAATAGGTTTGTATATTAATATCATACAATGTAATGCCACATACCTTTAGGAAGCCTAAAATATAAAATCACCAAACCTATCAAATCCTAGTTAAGTTCTGATAATCAGTTTTACTGTAAATTTAACAAACCTTTTGTAAGATACTATGAAGGCTGTCTTTGCTAAAGTATGTGCCCCTCAAACCAAACAGACCACAGAGGCAGTGGATCATTGTAGCTGATGTTTTCCTGTCACACGTGGCTCTATCAAGCACATGCACTACTTTTACAAGACAGTGACCACAGAGTAGCACTATCACCATCAGCTCTTTAATATCCCTTAGAGAAACACCTATAACACCTTTTCGGGAAACTGTTTGTTTAGATCGGTTCTAAACAATGTATAAATCCCCACAGCTCCGTCTTGCCTACTATTTTTACAACGAGACTGCAGCATTGCCATGCACCAGACTTTATATTAAAACAGTCCATCAGGTTTAGAAATCATTGTGCACAGTGGCTGCAATATCAGAGCAGCCTGACTGGGAAGGGAAAAAAAGACAGTGGGTGCATGCATAACTCATTTATATGCAAAGAAAAATGCGCATGTAAAAACAAACAGCCAGATGATGTTATACGAACAGCTACAGAGAACGATTTTATCTCAAAGAGAATCGCAAACAGATGGTCTGCCGGCGGACAGCCGCGCTTTAGTGACTCAAATACAGTCGGACAGTGTCCGGTGTGAGAAAAGAAGCTACTGAGACTATAATAAATCGCACGCGCGTCAAGCCCCTCTTCATCCGCATTCAACTAGGCGTAGCAGCGCAGTTGTGAAGGGCAGAACTCTCCCTCCCCTGTGACTCTTTACCCCCTCACCTGGCACATCGTCCTCAAAATCCACATCGTCTTGCCCCTCATCTTCATTGCTTAGCGATCCGGGCATCTTTACCGCATAACAAGAAAATCACATCCGAGATACAGGAATAAAGTCCTGAAACTTAACCCTCTGAATGCTCAGATTTTCAGCTTCAGAGGAGACGTCTACTGAAGGTGAGGCTAATTTTCTTTTAATATGCTCTCAATAAAATAAAAGATGGCTGCCTAGTTAAAAAAAATATTTCCCTTTCTCCCTCTTCTCTATCCAAATCCTCCAGCCTGAAAATAAGAAAGAGACAAAAATGGAACACACATGCCCAGATTGTGACGTCTGGTCGGTTGCCATGGCAATCCATCCCATAGTTTGCCGACACAACTAGTTAATGCTCTTCGCCTGGTCACCGGTTTAACTAGTAGTGAGAGCGACGGTGGTCGCATTGCCCTTTTCCCGCTCAAGTTCGAGGAATGTGAGGTTATACAGGGAGACGTACGGGAGAAAGTTCCCTCACAATCCCTTTCTGTCAGACGAGGGAAGAGCATAATAGGAGCTGGAAAAAGGATTTTGTTTTCCTGCTTTTTTATTTTTCAAATTTAGGTCGGACGAATTGAATATCCAAGGTCACGGCTGAACGTACATCTTTGACGACTTAGTTTAGAGATGTTTAAAAGGGACTTAAAGGTGCAGTTCACTCAGAAAACAATTGCCATTTACTCACCGTGTGTCCCACAGAAAAAGACTTACAGCCTCGGTCAACAGTCGCTTTCATTTAATTTTCTTGACATACACTGAAAGTACACGGTGACTGGGGCATTCTACCTCATTTTGGGCGAACTAAAGCATGGTGAAGCCAGGTTTGTTTTATTTAAATGAAACGCTATTCTTTTCGA
>NW_015542345.1:1437804-1467185 GCF_001515605.1 Sinocyclocheilus anshuiensis | reverse complement strand
GGGGGCTCTCTGAAACGTCTAATTCGTTTTCGTGAAACTGCTTCGGGACAACCCGCGAATCACGAGCCGTTGCCAAGGATACGGCAGCGAGACGCTCTATGTAATCAAGCCAGACAAAGACATTTAAAATAACCTCCGCTACACGATGCAAAACTCATTCAAAATCATATAAAACCCTAATGAAACAAAAATAAATTAGCATAAACGGACCTAATCAGATTTGCTTGGTCTCCCAGTCTAGTTCTTAAGACATTAAGCTGGCCCAAACAGTTGAGCCCAAGCTTGGTAGACCAGCTAAAACTAGCAACCATTTTAGACTGGTATAGATGTTTCAGCATATCATGCAGGTTTTTCCCGATTAAAAGAACTCTGAACCTTGCAAGTGCACAAATTTTGTTGCTATGGAAATTATTGGTCCTGTCTGACTGGTGGTAGATAAATCCTATATGCTTTAGTGCAGTAAAATAAATAAATAAATAGATAAAGACTTCTTAGGCTCTAAAAATAGAAAGAAAACGCAATTATAATTCAAATGGATTTATCCAGTACTCTCTCTTTTCCTGTCAGCAAAATACAATGTTTTGAACATACTGCAATGAACACACCAGAAATAAGGAAATTGGTTTCTTTTGAAATTTTATTGAATTTACAAAAGAGTGGCATGGATTTAATCTTCATCCTCCTCCTCCTCATCCTGGTTGATCTGGAAGTAGCGCAGTTCATAGCTCTCCTTGGTGTTCGCTACTACACGCAGCCAGTCACGCAGGTTGTTCTTCTTGAGATACTTCTTGGTAAGATACTTCAGGTACCTGAAAACAACAAACAGTTAAGTTTTACATATTCCATATTGTTTCAACTGAGTTTCAAATGAGATGGTAATACGGTCATAAACACTGCAACAATACCTGAGATGTTTCAATGTGCATTCAAAAATTACAAATACAGGTAATTCCGAACTCACTATAAATATAGATACAGGTTTTATAACTAACTGCTTTGTATTCACACCACTTGGCTTACAGAGTAAAACAAAAGACCCATAAATTCTGCCTTGTGTAACAATCACTATAGTTGTCAAAAATATCTTAATTGAAAGGTAGATAAAGGCTCCAATTATAAGGTGTAAAATTAGTAGTAGTGGTTCTCCTAACAGCTTTTAAGGCCCTTCTCATCAGATCTTGCTTCTCAAACAAATATTCAACAAGGACAAGAAGTAAATGACAATAATAAAGCTGGCAAAGAAAGAAGCATTTCCCATGGCTTTCATGTGTTTTATAGTAAAGCTCCAAGCAGCCTGTTCCAGTAAGCGGACAGGAATTCAGCATCAAATTAAATGCATGATTATAGTCTATATAACATAAAAGCAAAAAATAAGAATAATTTGAGAGTACCTAAACAAAAACATACATTTGATCACAAGCGGCAAGTACGCTTCAGTTCATCATTAAAGAAATTAAGGACAAATGTAAAAAAAAAAAAAAAAAACTCAAACCATTAATGGAACTGGCAGTACAATACTGCGCACTTTCAATTTGCAAAACATGTGGGCTGTTAGTCACAATGATGACATGCACACGTCTTGCAAACACTGCACTCTGGTGTGCACACGTATGATTCAACAGATTTCTGACTGTGTGGATGGACACGGACTGATTTATGGAGAGAAAACAATGTTCATTAACACGTCTATTCAATTTAGACTACTAAAACTGATATCAAGATGGCAGACAATTTCTTTAGGCATACATACTTAAAATACTTATTGCACCTTTCAATTCACCTTTAATAATCATCAAACATTTTACATCACAATACAGCAGTGAAACAACAGCTTGCATGCAACTGCAATCCATGGAAAAACTGGGAATGACAGTATCCACACTGTGAGAAAAATAAGATCTTAAAGGGATAGTTCACCCAAAAATGAAAATTATGTCATTAATTCAGGGCTCGACAATAAGGACTGCCCGATGGCCCGGGGCCAGCGTGAAAGACGTTCGGGACAGTAGACGGATTTGTCACTTGCCCGATCGGGCCACTGCAGCATCGTCACGACATTTTATAATTTGCATGTGTTTTTAAGACTTGTTAATTAAAAAAATTCAAGCGATTAAAAAGCATTTGTGTGCGAAAGACAACTCCTTTCAGTACTCGCGTGCTGTGTTCTGTGTGAACAGCGCGTGCACAGACAGCCGCATCTCTGACACGCGTGAGCCACCTGAACGGGCAAATACATACAGAAGTATGTCAAAATACCCCTCTTGGCAAGTAACTTTGTAGCTTTAACAATGATTAATCTATATTGAATTTATACACTGGAGTACAGATGCACCGATCGACCATCCATTTTTTGTTTTATTTCAGACTATCTTCTGTTCCGTGCTTGCACATAAACTGCACTGCAATCATTTTCCCAAATGCCATGTGTGGAAATATTACGTTATTATTATAATTAGTCTGTAAACGACCATTGACAGTGGCCAGAGATGCTGAAGACAGACACAAACACGAGAAAATACTGTAGCAGGCAGAACAAGATCACTGTTCACGATGCGCGAAATATAGAAAGAGAATCTCAACATTGAATGTTATATGAATGTGTTTCTGAGGGGAACGGAACTGACTGTTTTCACAAATGGCGTTTTCTTTTCATTTGGTCTCCGTATGATGCATTTAAATTAGTGTTAATACGCGCAGCGCTGCTGTGTTTACAGCAGTAACCAAGGAAACGCTGTATCGCTGTACCATAAGCACCGCTTGCTGTCAGAGAGTGAATCTGCGTCTCATTCAGCCCACCTGCTGTTACTGTTTCATACAGTTTTATGAAGCATAATTTCACAAAGCTAAAGTCAGGTTATTCTGTTTTTGCTTCAGATTATGAAATGATACAGTCTAATATAGCCCGCCGGTCTGTGTGGGTTCATGAGATTTTGGGCGCGCGAAAACAGCTCGGTGAGTATCACCGTTTGGTCCAAGAACTGAAGTTGGACGGAAGCCGGTTCAAGGAGTACTTTCGTATGAGCAGGGCACAATTTGAAGTGTTGCTTCAGAAAATCGGACCTCCTATTACAAGGCGAGACACAAATTACTGGGAAGCCATCAGCTCGGAAGAACGTCTCTCCATTTGTCAGAGGTAACCTATGCGCATAGGTGAAAGAATTATTATGCTTACATTGCAACTTTTTTATTTTATTTCAGGTATCTATCAACAGGAGACTCATTCCGATCAATAGCTTTCAGCTACAGGGTGGGTTACTGCACAGTGGCAAGAATTGTAAAAGATGTGTGTGAGGCAATATGGTCTGGCATGGTCCAGGAATACATGCCTTTCCCTGAACAACACCACTGGAAGAAGATCGCTGAAGACTTCCATAGGCTATGGAACTTCCCCCACTGCCTGGGAGCAATTGATGGGAAGCATGTTGCAATACAGGCCCCATCATCAACAGGGTCCATGTATTACAATTACAAAGGGAGCTTCTCCATCGTCCTCCTAGCAGTAGTTGATGCCAGGTACCTTTTCCGGATGGTGGATGTGGGGGCATATGGGAAAAGCAGTGATGGTGGGACCCTCTGTGCCTCTGACTTTGGTAAGGCCCTCCACCTTGACCTGCCAGAGGATGCACCTTTACCAAGAGCAGAAGACCTCCAACCTGTGCCACATGTATTTGTGGGTGATGAGGCTTTTCCTCTGAAGAAGAACCTTCTCCGACCCTATCCAGGAAAACACCTTGACAGGGAGAAGCGTGTGTTCAATTACCGTCTTTCCCGTGCAAGGAGGATGGTAGAGTGCACATTTGGGATCCTTGCTGCTCAATGGAGACTCTACCACAGAGTGCTTGGTGTTTCACCAAAAGTTGCTGATGCAGTGGTGAAGGCCACTTGCATCCTTCACAATTTCCTTCGCTTTGAGGATGCTGGTGAAGAGGAAGGAAGTTGTGTCCCCCTGCCATTAGAGCAGCAGCTTGCTATGCAGCCCATCCAGCGAGTAGGCAGCAACAACGCCTCTAGGGAAGCACTAGAAATTAGACAGATGTACACCACCTACTTCTCTTCTCCTGCAGGTGAAGTTAGCATGGCAGCATTCTGTCCTCTAATGCCTTGTAATGACTCCCAATACCATCAAGACAACCTTTAGCATGAATATCAGGACCACTACCATCAGTAACATCAACATCAGGACCACCACCAGTAGTATCAAGAAAGGAAATTTATATGGACAACAGGATTAGTCCGTTTAAAAAAACAAAAACAAAACAACTGAAGCAAGAAAATTATTCTGACTGCCAGATATTAACGTTACATGTATAACGTTACATTTTAACAAACAAAACGGTTTGCAAGCTAGGCTACATAGCTTTTTCCTTATTTCCTAATTAGTTGTCTAGGTAACTGCTGCTTACCTGGTAGACCCACGGCAAAGGAAATGTTCCTCCAGGCATTATTCTTCAAATTTACATTGTGGTAGTCCGGGGAAGTCATCTGGTAGAGACATGGATGCTCAGAAACCAGCAATATTAATTTCTCCTCCATTTTTCCAGTTGTTGTGCTTGTTGACACGTCGTTGTAACAAAATGACTGTTGTGACAGTTGATCGGTGTGGAATTTGCCCCGCCCCTCCTGCACTCTGATTGGTTAGCTGACTAGAAAGTGACAGTGATGAGTGCAGCGTTTTATCCAAAGTTGAACATTCTTCAACTCTCGGCGCAAGAAAAAAAACGCCCGAACGCTCAGCGCTCAGCACGAAAAAGACGCTCAGCGCTCGGCACGCTCCTGGCGTTTTAAAAAACGCGGCGCTCCCATTGAGAACAACTGAAAAAACACGCTAGCCGCGGGGAAAAACGCTTTGGTGGACACAGGGCCCTAGGCGCTTTTTGTGGCGCAGCGTTTTTTCAGTTGAGACGCTTTGGTTGCTATGATACGGAATATCCGCTAAACTGTTATGTCAGACGTGTTCCATAAGCGCCACCTGCTGTCAGAGAGTGAATCTGCGTCTCATTCAGCCTGTCTGCGTTTTCGGTTTCATACAGATGTTTTATGCAGCATAATTTCACAATGCTAAAGTCAGGCTATTCTGTTTTTGCTTCAGATTTTGAAATTATACAGTCTAATATAAATCAAATATTTTTTTCCAATTCATGATTAAAATGCAGTGGTTGCCTCTAATTTCAAATTTGTTCATTTGTTCTTAGTTACTGGCTGTCACTTGTCTTTAATAATGTTTAAACTATATTTATGTTTATTTTTGGCTAGTGATTTTTGCTGTGGTATCGAAATTGAAATAGAGAATTGTAACATTTAATTGGTATCTAAAATAATGGTGTCATATAAGCTTATTAGAATACAAGATAACATATCAAAAACAATGATAACAGCAACTATTTTGTTTTTTGTGGCAGGGCCAGTGAAAATGTTGGCAGGGCAAGTAAAAATTTGAACTACTGGTCCGACCGGGCCAGTAGAAAAAAATTATTAGCGTTGATCCCTGTAATTACTCACCCTTATGTTGTTCCAAACCCATAAGACCTTCATTCATCTTCGGAAAACAAATTAAGAAATGTTTGATGAATTCTGAGAGATCTCTGACCCTCCCATAGATTACTACATTTTCGTGTCAATCCATGTTCATACTAAAAACAATACGCTGTTACTTTAATTCAGCGCTTGCAGCGCAGCAATAGACTCGTGGAGTCTAGCAATAGGTGTGGAAGCGATCTCGGCTCTGCCGCAGACGCACTGCCGGACCGCAACAGTGTGCAGTGAACGCTTTAATCCGTTAACATGAGCGCGGAAAAAATACACACCACATACGCACTGCAAACTGAGTATTGTGAACCTGGCATTATGTATGTGCGCTGCGAGTTTGCATGAGCGCACGGTCTTCAGGAGAGCGCTGAATGGTTAAACACTGGCAAGAATTAAAAAGTAATGCAATTTATAAACTTTAGTGACGATGTGACACTACCTCGATTGTGCAAGTGACAATTCCTGTGTCAACTGTGCAGCTCGCTTATAGACAGACGCGATGTGTGGTGATTTGAAGCCATTTGCATATTTTTGAGAGAGAAAGAGCGCGCGCGGTGATTCACTCACGCTATTTGTGAAGTTACATCTCACACAAGGTTTTCAAATTACTTTATAAGTTATTTAATGAAGAAATATAGCATTATAATTATTTCACCCGCACCGGACAGAGACTGAGATGGTGCCGCTGCATGTCGTGCCAAACCTCTCATGGCAGTGTCGTCAGCTTGAGATCAGTTTTTTGAGATCTGCCTTTTTAGAGACCGCCGATCAATCATCCCAAAGCGATTATCTAGCAGCCCTAGTAAGGACATTGGTAAAATAATCCATGTGACATCAGTGGTTCAACCGTAATTTTACGAAGCTACGAGAATACTTTTTGTGCGCAAAGAAAATAAAAATAACTTTATTTAACAATTCGTCTCCTCCATGTCACCATGGTGCCATTTTAGAGATTTACATCTTAGCCATTTACGTTGTTTTCGTTCAGATCAAGGCATAAACAACGTATCCCCGTGGCGCAGCTGACACAGAACAGCATACGTTGTTTACGTAAAAATTACGGTTGAACCACTGATGTCACATGGATTATTTTAACGATGTCCTTGCTACATTTCTGGGCCTTGACCGTGGTAGTATGCTTGCTGTCTATGGGAGGGTCAGAGATCTCTCAGAATTCATCAAAAATATCTTAATTTGTGTCCCGAAGATGAACGGAGGTCTTACGGTTTTGGAACGACATGAGGGTGAGTAATTAATGACAGAATTTTCATTTTTGGGTGAACTAACCCTTTAAACAAAACTGCACTGGAAATAACAACAAATGGATGATAATTACAATAAACTGTTTAAATTTAGTTTTTCTGTTTGGTAATGCATAAGCTGAATTTCTCAGTTCCATAATCTTAATGATATCTTAACTTTTAACTGAACTAAAACTTCAATATTATAGCCTCAGAGAAATAACAGCAATAAACTAATAGTTAGCAGCCGTTCACATGCATTTGGATCTCTAATCCCAGACTTACCTCTTAGAGAAGGGAACCTCGGATGTTACTGTAATTTTGCTCTTGCTCCTTTCAATGGAGACTACGCCACCACCCAAGTTACCAGATTTACCATTTACTTTGATGCGCTCCTGAAGGAACTGTTCCTGCAGAGAGACAAATAACACATGCCCATCGGATCATATAGAAATATAACTACAAAGACATGAGCCCATTCTGATCCTTGTGCAGCTGTGATACATTTAACAGTTATTGTTCTTTTAGCAGTTTTTTGATGGGAAAAAATACGTTTTTATTATTTTTAGTAATAAAACTAAAAGTAAAAAAAAAATCAGACTAGACAATTATGGACACATTTGACGATCAGCATGAAGTCCACTATGCAACATTTTCTGGCCAATAACAGAATGGAAGAAACTGACAAAACTAAAAGTTACGTTTTGTTATGGCGTGTCGTTTAGGGGTAGTTCAAACTGAAATGGATCTCAATGATATATCAACACAAAAAACGTAAAATATGGCACCCATAAAGAACGCAGGAAAAAATAGTGATGTGCACATTGTATTCTTTATAATCAGAATTTCGACAAGTCTGCAGAAAAGTATTAGGCTCAAATATTGAAGGAGGCAGAAAATACAGCTTTGCATGTGTACAGTTTGGCAAAACACCCAAAATGGCTTTTTGGTCAGGTAATCTGATTGGAGATTTCCAGTTCTGTGTGCACTCGGCATCAGATGATCAGTTTAAACTTACAAAGTTAGCAGCATCCATGATGCCATCCTCCACAGGGTGGGTGCAGTCCAGGGTGAACTTTAGGACCTGCTTTTTCTTTTTCCCACCCTTGGTCACTGGCTTTTTCTGTAAGATACAAAAAGATACATATGGATGAAATCAATGACAATCAGTGTTGACAGTAAAAGAATTGTAAGTGCTGAATTCATAATAAATAAAAAAAAAATACATCTACACTAAAGATTTGCTTTAAAGGTTTCTACTATCATTCATCAAAATGAGCTCTAGCAAAACTGGAATCTGACAGTATACGTGACAACGACCTATGCGTACACATTTAAAGGCAATAACGAAATATATTCGAAAACGTTGGGGAAAATAATATTAAATTAAAGCTTCAACACAGCCATATCATGTTTGGGCTACGCTAGCTTCGTGGTTTCGAGTCTTTGCTGGAGAAACTGATTTATAAACAAAATACCAAAAACACAGTTTCTCTAAATTTTCAATCTATAAATTATTATCAAACGCACAAAGTATATTCGCATCGGTTCTACAGGAAATGCTAATCAGCTAACTGGTGGTTGGTTGCTACAACGTGGTTGTTCACGAACAGGCCTCGCTCCAAACGTCCAGTAAACAAACGCTTTAAAAAACAACACTGATGCACATATGCTTTCGTTAACCAAATTAATCAAAGGCTCAATGGTTCATCTTTAATCTCCACTGGTTTCTGCAGGCCTAAAGATACGTGACGCACTGTATTTTATCGTTTTTCAGAAACTTGCTCGTACTCACAATCGGGGCCATGGCCGAAAGTTTGGCAGAAAGGGAGAGGAGAAGGAGCGCATGCGCATTGAAAGCTTCCTGTTATAATCTATTCCAGACCTAATCGATAGAATCCGTTGTGCGGAAATTGATTCGTACAATCACTGGATCATGACAATAATTGTACCTGATTATATTTTATCCAAATTATTTTTTTTTTTTTTTGAGTAAAAATTAGATGGATCCAATCAAGATTAAACATATATACAAAATTGCTCTTTACATGTAATTGAGATTAATTATTTAGATATTGTCATATTGTAAACCCCTCAAATTATCAAATGGGTAATTTGTCATATATTTCTAATATTAAAGAGAGAGCAAATTAGAGTTATTCTAATATATATTAAAAAAAAACAATTTAATTTGTTCATTTGTTCATTGTTAATTTGTAATATATTAAAGAGAGAGCGAATGAGTTATTCTAATATATATATATATATATATATATATATACACACAATCCACAAGTATGTCTATTTTTATAAAGTTATTCTTTTAAATTCTGAAGATTTTCTATTGCAACAGATTACAATGTCCTGCTGTAGGAATTTGTATTTTGTACAAGACTAATAATGTGTGTCCCACATTACATTGTCATTTAGCAGATGCTTTAATCCAAAGCGACTTACAAATGAGGACAATAGAAGCAATCAAAATCAACAAAGGAGCAATGATACGCAAGTGCTTTAACAAGTCTGCATGAAACTGCATTACCAGATGCAGTGTCCCAATTTACCTGAAAGAGCCTGAAGAAAAATGGGTACTTGACATTGCACGAATTATACAGAAAATCTGAAACTTCTTGAAAATATTAACATATGAACCTCTTTAGTAATAACAATAACTGAAGAGACCATTGATATTCCATTGCACAAAGAGTAGAATTATTTTTGCTGCCCTCCTACCAGGGTGCACAGGACAACCCCCTCAGTCTCCCTTTGTATCCAGTTCCCCTCCCCTCCACCACAGTCAGCTGCTTGGCATCAGGCTCCTGTTGAAGAGTCCCAGCATTACTGTCATTCCGGCTGTAGATAGTGGTCAAGACTATAGTGTTAACCCACTGGCCCTTCCTGACACAAGCCAAATTTACTGCATCAACTACTGTGCTCTGCTTGTAGAGAGGAAGTGAGAACTGTCTTCACATGCACTTAAGCCACTCAGGGAGAAATAATACAGAGTCTTGCTGGCCACATTATGGATTCCCCAACACCACTAATAACATTGCAGTATGTTTGGAATAATGTATATGCAAACTAATATCGGATAGCACCAATTTTTTTGGATAAGGTAAGGTGCTTTTTTGGGAAATTGCATAGTGTTACTGGATTGTTTTGTCTCTATAAAAGCCAAATGTTCAAGTAAAATAATGTGAAAGACAGATTTGCATGGAGAATTTCATAGCACTATTTATTTATCAATATAGCACATAGTTTATGTCAGAGCACTAGCCTGTCAAAAGTAAACATTCAACATGTGCACTATATGAAATTTAAGATCATAAGGTGACGTGCAGAGATCTATTTCTGATCAGAATGAGCTGTCTTGCACTCTTTTAGTTTTGTGTTATATATCATGCAAGCTGTTTAATGATGCTTTATTTGTGAATGTTTGCCTCTTATCCATTCTGAAAAATTTGCCAGGAAAATAAGTCATAATATAATAATAATAATAATAATAATAATAATAATAATAATAATAATAATAATGTACCTACCATAATTAACAATGATTTTTTGTTCTCAGAAAATGAAGAAAAAAAAACATTGCTGAAACTAACTGAACTAAATTGCTGAAACTGAACTATTAAAAATGAGCTTTTACATGTAATGCCACAATAACTTTAAAAATTAGCCTATAATATCCCAGCTAACAGATATTGTTCTCAGAACTTTGGCTAACGTTCTCTCAAAGTTATGAACAAACATTAATAGAATGGTTGTTCATAGGTTTCAGGTCTTTAATAACACTCAAAGTGTTAGCACAACGTTTATTTATATATCGTTCATGTAACTTTTTTCAAAACATTCAAAACCTTCAGAGAACGTTCAAAAGTAGCATTTGGTTCCATAATGTTTGCAAAATGATCAAATTGACCTAACCCTAACAAAAAAAAAATGTTTTTAAACATTTTAAAAACTAGACATTTTAAACATCCCAAGAAAATTCAGAAATAACGTTTCCAAACCTAAATGGAGCATATTTTCATTTATATAAAACTTTTTGAATTTGAAGATCAGGGTAAATTATTTTGTCTTCTGAGAAACATCTTCTGTAGCTTCTGAAGGGCAGTACTAAATGAAAAAAATATGATATTTAGGCAAAATAAGAAAAATGTACACATCTCTCTCTAAGAGGTAAGGCTCTTAAAGGGTTAGTTCACCGCAAAATGAAAATTATGCTGTGTTTTACTCACCCCCGAAGCATCCTAGGTGTATATGACTTTCTTCTTTCAGACGAATCCAGTCGGAGTTATATAAAAAATTGTCTTTGATCTTTCAAGCTCTATCGTTGTACTCAGCGGGTGTTGCATTCCTTCGGTTCAAAAGACGTGAAATAAAAAGCACCCTTCCACAAAAAAAAGTGTCTCACACGGCTCCGGGGGGTGAACAAAGGCCTCCTGTCGCTGACCTCATACGTCATTCCCCCGGAACTGCTTCCGTGTAGGACTGTTGGCGCAAGCTACATTAAAGTGATTATTACGTTTTGAATATGGATATTTTTCTTACAAAAACGCATTGATTCGCTACAGGAGGCCTTTGTTCACCCCCAGCAGCCGTGTGAGACACTTTTTTTTGTGGAAGGGTGCTTTTTATTTCACGTCTTTTGAACCGAAGGAATGCAACACCCGCTGAGTACAACGATAGAGCTTGAAAGATCAAAGACAATTTTTAATATAACTCCGACTGGATTCATCTGAAAGAAGAAAGTCATATACACCTAAAATGCTTCGGGGGTGAGTGAAACGCAGCATAATTTTCATTTTGCGATGAACTAACCCTTTAATGCATGGTTTTTCCTTCTGGAGCATCAGTGAGCGTTTGAACCTTCTGTAATAGTTTAATATGAGTCCCTCAGTTGTCCTCAATGTGAAAAGATGGATCTCAAAATCATACAGTAACTTTTGGAAAAGTTTCAAATATGCAGAAGATGCTGGAAAACCAAAGAATGCGAAGGAGCTGGGGGATTTTTCTGAAGCACAGCAGGCAGTTGAACTTGTGGAGTATATATAAACATCTGTTATGTGAAATAGCTTATTCAGGGGCCCGTTTCAGAAAGGAGGTTAAGTGAAAACTCTGAGTATGTTAACCCTGAAATGAGGGAAACTCTGGGTTTTCCGTTTCAAAATGGGATGTTTGTCAAACCCGAGAAAGCAGGGTAATTCAAGCCCGTTTCTGAAAGAGAGGTAATTTATACTCAAGAGTCGGTTTCCGTGGTAAATTACTCTATGAACCTAACCAGGGGTGCTTTTCCCAAAAGCATCATTAGCTAACTTTGGTTGTTAGTTCCATTGAACTCTATTGGTAACGACGGAACTTGCGACCATAGTTGCTTTTGGGAAACGCACCCCTGGTCGGGAGCAGGTTTTCTTTGGTAAACCCAGAGTTTCTTACTGTCTCCTCCCCCTTTTTAAAGGAGTCATATGATGTTGGTAAAAAGAACATTATTTTGTGTATTTGGTGTACTGAAATGTGTTTATGTGGTTTAAGGTTAAAAAAACACATTATTTTCCACATACTGTACATTATTGTTTCTCCTCTATGCCCCGCCTTTCTGAAACGCGTCGATTTTTACAAAGCTCATCGTTCTGAAAAGCGAGGTGTGCTCTGATTGGCCAGCTATCCAGTGCGTTGTGATTGGCCGAATTCCTCAAGCTTGTGACGGAAATGTTACGCCCCTTACCATACTGTGATGCCGTGTACCAGCACGACGAGACAAAACCAATAAAACCACATTATAACCGAGGCATTTGTAGCATCCAGTGGGAACATAATTACGGATTATAATGACTTATACTTAGTCTTTGCAACTTTAGGGATCTTATCTATTCACGAACAGCTTGTAACACTCCAAAGAGAAGAGAAAACTTGAAATCGCATCATATGACCCCTTTAAAGCGTAAGCGATAAATACCTCATTCACTCATTCACACTGCAAAAACGCTTTTCGTACTGAGTATTTTTGTCTTATTTCAATTACAAATATCAAAAAATTCTTACGTTAAGATGCAATTTCTATAGATGAAAAATGATATAAGGTATTTAGTCATGTTTCCTGGGGGAAACGAGTGCATTTTAAGTGCATTTTACGTAAAACTTGTAAAATTGTCCGCCATAGGGTAAGAAAAATAATCTTAATGCAAACGGAAACAAGCATATTTTTTATTTCTTAACCCACTGGCAGATAATTAGCAAAATAAGAAAAATGCACTTAAATTATTAATGGAAATATTCCCCCTATGGAAACAAGACTAAATACCTTATATCTTTTTTATGTAGAAAATGCATCTTGATTTAAGAATATTTAGATATTTTGACTGGAAACAATAAGACAAAAATTCAAAAATTCTAAGTAAGAAAAGCATTTTTTGCAGTCCAGGTATTAATTGCGCATAATTTCATCATGCAGACATGGTCAAAGTGACAAAAATGGCATCTCCTTTTATACAGGATCCCGTAGACAAGGAGGCTGAATAAATTCGTAGGGAGTTTTTTTTTTTTTTTTGCCATATTCACATGCATATTTATTTGAGCGGCAGCAATTTAAATGGTAGTTTTCTTTAAAACATCAGAGATGCAGAGCACATTAGTAAGGCCGCTGTATGCAGACCGATAAAGAAAGTGTGCGTCGCTCTTACGCTCTTTCTGAGAATTTTTTCTTGGTCACAAATCTATCAAAGAGGAGTTTGACTGGACTGTAGGTCAGTGTTGTAGAAATCGGTTTAAATGAGGCTAATCTGATAAATGATGTTCACTTGATAACATCTTGCTGCGACCTCTGGAAGTAACCCAATAATTAGAATTTCCTTTAGGATTTCCAGTGTGATTGGATGCATTGATGACACGCAAATTCCCACCATCGCACCTTCTGAAAATGAATCAGATTACTGTATGGAAGGATGCCAGATGGAGGGGCGAGATATATGCCATAACCACAACCACAGCTGTTAAATAAACACAAATTATTTACAATTTATTTGGTCATCTTTATTTTCTACAAATACAAAAGCAACAGTTATTGTTTTTCCTTTTGAATTTTTAAATTCTTCTACTTGACCATCTCCTCTTCATGTCAGTGGTGCTGGTGTAGGTTCCCTATCGATACTTCACTCGTACTGCGTCTGTTTAAGATGCTTGGGGAAAACTCCTTTTTTTCCGATGACTGAAGCCTTTCAATAACGCAGTGTAACTGCACGGCCATTGGTTCGTGCAGTGAATAAAAAACGAACCAATGGCTAGGCAGCGGTGCTGCACGAGCCTATGGCGGTAAAGCCCGCCAAAGCCCGCCAGAATGGGCGGGGGTCATCTGGCTATATAAGTGGCACATCGCCATAGGATCATCAGATTATTCTCCTTCAGCGACGACTACTAGATCTTCGCTCTACGAGACTACGAAGCCTTCACTGTGCAACTCCAATTCGTTTCAGCGGCGTGGTCTTCACCTCGGTTCAGAGCGAGGATGCACACGTCCTACGTGCTGAGGTGTTGAATTTGCTGGCAAAAGGAGCTGTAGAAACGTTTCCCCCAGCCGAGAGCGAGTCAGGCTTCTACAGCCGTTACTTCCTCGTCTCCAAGAAGGATGGCAGCCTAAGGCCCATTCTCGATCTCAGGTGTCTGAATCGCGCCCTCATGTGACGGTTGTTCAGGATGATTACATTGAAACAGATCCTCTCACAAGTATGCCCAGGGGACTGGTTCTTTTCGCTGGACCTGAAAGACTCTTACTTTCACATCCAGATAGCCCCCCGCCACAGACGATTCTTGAGATTCGCCTTTGAGGGAGTGGCTTATCAATACACGGTCCTTCCCTTTGGACTGTCCCTAGCTCCTCGCACTTTTACGAAGTGCATGGATGTGGCTCTTTCCCCGCTGAGACAGACAGGAATACGCATTCTGAATTACCTCGACGACTGGCTCATTCTGGCCTAGACGGAGGACGAGCTACTATCCCACAGTACCCTCCTCCTCAGCCACTTAGAATGCCTGGGACTCAGGGTCAATTTTGCCAAGAGCGAGCTGTCCCCCAGCCAACGGATATCGTTCCTGGGAACAGTTTTAGACTCTGCCCAAATGAGGGCGATAGCCGTGCCAGAACGTGCGCTGGCCATTCATTCAGCTCGCGGCCTCATTCAGAGTTGGAGCCTCTCGCCCTCTCGAGGTGTTTCAGAGGATGCTAGGCCTCATGGCCTCTGTGTCTCTGGTACTACAGTTTAAATATAGGTAAAATATACCTGTGACATGTCAGTTATGCACTGAGGAAAACACAACGTCTCAAATGCATTAAACAGCACAGATATATTCGCTGTTTGTCATGGTGGATCGATTTGATCCATGATCGACATTAAGGTCTGCTTAAGAATAAGACAATAAGTCCACAAATTAGTGAGATTGTGTGAATTTAATTTGTCGTTAATAGAACCGCTTTAGCCCCAATAGATTTGTTATATTATTTCAAATCAGATTTTGGACTTTAATCCCCGCTTTTCCTCAGGTCTCTGTGGTGTTGTTGTGATCCGTCATATTCACGCAGCAGTGGTGATGAGAGAGCGCGCTTGAGAAACAGTTTAGAGAGGAGAAATCAATCTACATATAAAATATTGGTCACAGATTATTGGTCACTTTCTAAATAATAAAAGTATAGCGCATCCACTAGTAATTATATATAAATGAATCGGTTTTTACCGATGCAAATATGTTAGAAACGATGCATCGCGATACAAATGCCAACTTGTAGCCGACGCACACTTTTTAAACCGATGCATCCCATCGTTAACTTTTTATGCCGATGCACCGAGCGAATCGGTGAATCTTCCCATCCCTAATATAAATACTAAATTTAATTTCTACCTTTTTTAGCGTCTCTATACAGACGCTAGTGCCCTCTCGCGCTACTGACGTGGCTACCATAACTGCTTTATGAAAACCTTTAGCTTTGATATTTTTATGATCTTAAAGTGCCCCTATTATGCCCCCTATTATTTCTAAGGTTCCTAATATTGTTTTGGGAGACAATACCATGTTGGTATTCTTGTGGGGAAAAAAACACATGCAAGTCCTGTCACCGACAGCCAGTTTAGTTTCACTTTTCTTTTTGTTTTCGTTTTAAAAGCTTGTTATCTTTGCTGTTTACCTCACGTTACCCTATGGAGGCGTTCTTTATTTTTTTTGTTTTTTATTTATTTGATTCCTCACCATTTAAACATTCTGTAATTTATTAGTCAGTATATAATATAGCATGTGGAGCCATGCCCCATCTTATTCGTTTTTGTTAATAAATGTTATGTAAGCTAGTTTGTCATTATAGCCTACTGTTTTATTGTTGTTGTGCTTTTTAATTAAAAATAACAATGAATCAATCTTTTGTTTTAGTCTTATAAAGTGAAAGGTGTATAGATATAAGCAAAACAGACATTATCTTTTCTTGTAAAATGTGACACCAAGATTGCGAATTCGAATTATAACACAGCAAAAGAGGAATTCCCATTCACAAAATTCAAATCACAAATAATACTGATGAAAAAGAATGGGTTGAATGTTGAACACTCGTTACCATATAACAATAAACTATGATAAAAGTTCATCAGCATGCATTGATTAATGCCATGTTGTCCATCCATCCATCCCATCCATCATTCCATGGGCTCACGCCCGTTGGTGTCCAATGCCCGTCTGACGCTCCATTTCCACTGTGCAAGGTCCTGTGCCATCCTGCTAAGAGAGTGGATGTCCCTCTGACACCATTCTTTGATGTCATTCAACCACTGTCTTCCTCTCCGTGTCTGTCCATCCATGATCCCAAACGCCACACACTTCACCAGTTGCTTGTCCTTCATCCTGCAGATATGTCCAAACAGGCTGAGCTTCCTCTCCATGATGAGTTGTACAATGTTCCTCGTGTTTCCAACTCGTCTTTGCACCTCCACGTTTGTGATTTTCTGATGCCAGTGAATGTGCAAGATTCTATTGTAGCACTTCATTTCAAACGCCCACAGTAAATCTTTGTCTTTCTTCCTCAATGTCCATGTCTCACAAGCATACAGCAACACACTCATCACACATGTCCTGATTATGCTGATTTTGGTCTCTGTTCTGATATGCTTGCTGTTCCATATTGTCTTGAACCCTGCCTTTACTCCCGTTGCCCTTGCTATTCTCCTTTTGATCTCCTTGTTGTAATCGTTGTCCCAGGTCAGTAGACTACCCAGGTACACAAACTCTGTGACATTTTCAATACTTCTGCCCCTGATCTCCAGTTCCTCTTCTATGTCCTCTTGTCCAAACACCATTGTCATTGTCTTTTCAATGTTGATCTTTAATCCTGCGGCCTCTCCTGCTTCATTCATCCGATCCAGATTTCCTTGTAATTCAACTCTATCCTCCTCCAGTAGATCAATGTCATCTGCAAATTTGAGGTTGTTGATCTTGTTCCCATGGACTGATATTCCTGTGCCATTGTCTCTTACCGAGTCCATTACTCTTTCGAGGTACGAGATGAATATAGTTGGCGATATCGGATCACCTTGTCTTGTTCCGACCGTTGTTTTAAACCAATCGCCCATTTCTCCACCAACTCGCACCGCCGACTGCGAGATTTCACAGATGTTCTGCAGTATCTTGGCCAATCTTGCTCCGATTCCATATGACTTGAGTGTTGCCCAAGTGACGTCCTTTTTGATGGAGTCGAATGCCTTTCGGAAATCAATGAAACAGTTGATGATGTGTCATCCTTTACGTTTCGCCTTCTCTGCCATAAGCCTTAGAATCAGGATTTGATGTGTCGTGCATCTGTCTTTCCTGAATCCGGACTGCTCCTCTGACAGATGTGGTTACATATGCGCTTTCAATCTCTCCAGTAACACCATCATCAATACCTTACCCATGTGACTTAACAGAGCAATTGTCCTGTAGTTGCTGATTGTGTGTTTGTGTTAAAGGGGTCCTATTATGCTTTTTCACTTTTTCAACTTTTCTGTAATGTTGCTGTTTGAGCATAAAAAATATCTGCAAAGTTACAAAGTTCAAAGCCCACTTCAGAAGGAGATATTTTATTTCACTTTTCAAAAACTACAACTAACTAATTGTTTGAACTACAACGCATATTTTTCGGGATTTGTGATACGAATGTGGACGAATGGAACGAGATCTGGTTGAGCTGCACTAGAAAAGGCAATGAGTGTTATCACTATGTCGGAGACACGCTAGCTTTCCCAAGGCAGACGAACTTAGAGTGGTTACAATCATCCGGGTTTAAATTACGCTCAAATTGATTTGAGTTCGCCGCAGGGCCCGGTGCGACCGCACCAGTTGCACCCCCATAAGGACGACCCTGGTAAGAGGCATGACATTTCCAGACCAGGCGCCAAGTGGTGCCAATCACAACACACACTGGCCAAGCTAACCAATCACAGCACATTTCGTATTTCAGAAGGCGGGCTTTTATTTGATACAGTAACTATTCGAGCCGTTCATGCCAGACTGGGGAGAGAGGTGTTGTAGTAATGTAAAATATGTACAAAATAATGCGTTTTTCGAAAAACCTAGTATGAGAGCCAGTTCTAGTACACTCCCAAAACAAAAACAAGAGTTTTTAAAAGAGCATAATATAGGGTGACCATACGTGCCATTTTCCCAGGACACGTCCTTGCCAGGATTTGTTTTGGCTTTGTTTTTTCCTGTTTTCATGCTTGCTGAAGGTAATGATCGAAAAGTAGTTTGACCAATAACATGCAGGCATTGTACATAATGGACCAATCATGGTGTGTGTGAGAAGGTGGGATCTACAGTCAAAGCGATGCAATTACGCGTACATAGGATGTGTGTTCGACTTAAAAGCAGCGCGGCTCAGATCGATCAGTGTTTGACATCAAAGTACCTCGAGAGCATTTTGAAAGCATAAGGAACTGTCTGTATGGTATTTTGATGTCATACACTGATCGGTCTGCACACGCAAACAAAGCCAAAACCTAGATATTTTAGGCAATATAGAAATCCTGACCAGGACGCGTCCTGGGAAAATGGCACGTATGGTCACCCTAGCATAATAGGACCCCCTTTAAGTGCATTTTTGGGAAACGCACGTGAAACAATAACGAACGATCGTAAAATGACTCATAGAAAACGCTCTTAAGCGCTAAGATCAATCGTTATCGGGAAACCCGGCCCTGGTTGTTTGATGAGAAAAAGATGAAATGTAGTTGCAATAAAACGGGTTAAGAATCCCTACAACTGCAGCAGCAGAGGACTACTATTCTGCCGTGCGGAAAAACGAAAAAGGAGCCGTTTTCTCATTTTCTACTCTCAATATTAAATAAAAAATAAAATGACCAAAAGATACACGGACCTTAAAGCTTTACCTTGATTGAATTGTGTTTTTATAATTCATTTTTTAGATGCTGCTACGGTCTTTTTATTTTCTTTTTTGCCGTGGGATAGGCTACCATGAAAATGAATATTAGTTCAATAACTAATAGGCATGACCATTGGCATGTATAGACGCCCCATTCGACCACTCCAGGCACGTAGATGCGGCCGCCATCTTGGAACGGTCAACTTGACGTCATTCACCATTCTGTAGGTTCGCACAGAGCCGTTGAGCCGTTCTGTGCAGGATTGTGGCATCTTTCGAATATTCAGTGATTGCCATGGTGAATGACATCAAGTTGACCATTACAATATGGCAGACGGCTTACGTATAGTGGCCCATAGAAACAGTCGCTAATGAGGCATCTACGTATACATATCTATGATGCGGACGGCTTTTTGTCGGTGCTGTTGCCATGGTGAATCATAATTTCGGAGCTCCATTAATCATGACTTCTCATAGTCGTGGTGCACGTGCTAAACTCAGAGTCAACCTACTCAGAGTGGATTGAACTAACACAATTTAGCTGTTTTGAAACCAAAAACTCAGAGTTTCCCATCTCAGGGTAAGTCAACTCAGAGTTTAAGTTTCAACTCAGAGTTGGTTAAACCTCCTTATTGAAACAGGCCCCAGGACAGTACTAAATAAAAAATAACATGCAATTTTCACGAGCTCTCTTATTTTGTTAAAATTATTAACGTATTTCCATATTCTGCAAGGGGTTTGTAAACTTATGAGCACAACTGTGTATATATATATATATATAGTAGGGCAGGAAGAATAGGTTCCCATGCACCCGCTTGGCAGTTTTTTGGAACCCTAATGGTGTCTAGTTAAGAATTTTTGTTGTTGCCGAGGTCAACTAATGTCCCATTGGGTTCGTTTGGCGGCCATCTTGAAATGATGTCATCGCGAGTGGCGAAAAACACATATTTTGATAACTCCTGAACCGTACAACATACAAACACAAATGAACCAACTTTTTCATATAATTCTGACATCAGGAATCAAATGGAAAGGTCAATGACATGATACAACCACGCTTTATTGGTGGAAAAACTATTTTTCGGCTCAAAACAATGTAACTTTTGTTATTTTGTTCCGCAGTAGTTTCCTGCATTAGCCAAATTACACTGGATTTTCTCTTATGTCAATTGCAAGGTTGTTAAAAGGATGTCAATCACTCCAAGTGACATAGATGGCAATCTGATTAAACTAGCTAATTGAAAGCAAAAGTCATCAAAACCCCGTTTCAGTCTCCAGTCATCATTCTACGCCTCTTCAAACGTGACCCCGCTGGTGGTTTGTTTTTCAATATCTTTGCAATGAAAGTATAATCAAAACAAACCAGTATGTTAAAAATCTAAAATATAACCCAGAAAAATCTACACAAATCAAAGTAGAAATTGGCATGAACAGCAGCCCAATACTGCTACATCTAACTCCTCGTTTGCCATCGTAGCTACTCATTGGTTACTTTTAACTGCTACTTACTCATTTCAGATATCAATCGTCACCACTCAGCAAGATACAGCAAGAAGATTTAACATCTGATATGTATTATCCCCCTTTTTTACAACTGGAAATATGTTACTACTGTACATTGATAATATGGGTATATAAGTATTATATAGTACCGTCAAATTAACTTAGCTGCCAGATTGCTAGCTAACAGTAGGTAATGTTAGCTAGCTAATAGTTACTTAATAACAGTGGTGGAAGTAAATGTACTTAAACTATCAAAAGTAAAAGTACTCATTGTGCAGTAAAATGGTCGCTGTCAGTGTTTTACCATTATACAGTATATGATGTTTTTGGATTAATATTACTGCTGCATTAATGTGTGTTGCATTTTACTGCTGTAAATGTTTAAGGTTGAGCTAATAAGTACCTTGAATTTGTCATGAGTAGCAGACAGTAGTGATGGGACGATTGATCCCGAGGCTCCAATGCTCCGACGCAGTTTTCAAAGCACTATTGTATCACTAGTGATGGGACGACTGTGGGTCGAAATGTACATGCATTTTCTTCTTACACACATTTATTTTTTATCATTTGAATACATTTGCATAAGAGCAAAATGTATAAATGTGTGCGTAAAATATATTAATATAAGAGGTAAATATATGGATGTGTGCGTTAAAATATGACTATGAGAGCAAAAATGTATGAATGTGTGCATTAAAATATGACTATGAAAGCAAAAATGTATGAATGTGTGCGTTAAAATATGTGACTATGAGAGCAAACATATATGTATGTGAAAGGAGAATGTGTGTGAAAGTAGAAATGCATGTATGTGAAAGGAGAATATAAGTGTGTGAGAGCATATATATATGTGTGACCCTGGACCACAAAACCAGTCATAAGGGTCAATTTTTCGAAATTGAGATTTATACATCATATGAAAGCTGAATAAATAATAATAATAATAATAATAATAATAATAATAAGTATATGACAACATTTGGCCGAGATACAACTATTTGAAAATCTGTAATCTGAGGGTGCAAAAAAATCAAAATATTGAGAAAATCGCCTTTAAAGTTGTCCAAATGAAGTTCTTAGCAATGCATACTACTAATCAAAAAAGAAGTTTTGATATATTTACAGCAGGAAATGTACAAAATATCTTCATGGAACAGGATCTTTACTTAATATCCTAATGATTTTTGGCATAAAAGAAAAATCGATAAGTGTGTGTGTTTGTGTGTGTGTGTGTGTGTGTGTGTGAGTGTGTGTGACTTCTGTTTTTATCCATACTTTTTTTTTTTTTTTTAATATGCTGAATAATTACAATTATTTCAGGTATTTGCTGTTTTTCCAGATGGCAGGAGGAATCATCTTCTCTTATGATGAGCTGTTTGATCCAGACTATGCCAGCCTCCATCCCCTCGTCTGTCACCTGTGTCATGAGCAATACCACCAACCATGTCTTCTGGACTGCTACCACATCATCTGTGCCAGTTGTCTGCATGGCAGGGCCCATGACAATCGCCTCAATTGCCCCCTCTGTGGGTAAGTACAAGAATCAAATAGGAAAAGTGTACATGCATTACGCTTGACCAATTAAAGCAGCATATTTGCTCCTTGTGAAGATTTGTTGTTATAAAAAAAATTACCAAAACCCATTTTTATTAAACCAAAAGTTAAATAAGGACAATGTAGACACTGAAAAAGCTTCCCAGTTGCTTTATTGAGATCTCAGTACACAACAGGAACCTTTACCTCAAGGATTTTGGGGGTGAGGAAATGGAAATCGTGACAAAAGCATTCAGTCAGAACCAGCCACAGCAGACTGAAGTCAAGTTCCTCTATAATGGTTACATTTGACTCTCCACTTATTCTAGTTTTCTTCAAGCTGGATGTTGGGTTAATTCCAAAACATATCTAGTGCCAAACCTGAACTCCTGTAATCTTTCTTCGTACAACCCACCCATTATAGTTTTGTATACATAACTGTCAAGTCTTCTGTTCTGAAGAGTTGTCCAAGGTTTTGATGACAAACATATGTTCTTCCGATGGTTTGATTCGTTTCTTGGTGTTCACTTTTAAAATTAAAGGTTCCAAAAGGGGGTTTTGAAGTGATGCAATAGAAGCGCCATTTCCCCAAAGAAACTTTCTGTTAACAGTTCTTAGAATTTTTCCCCACTATACAGAACTTTATGTGTAATGGAAATGTTCCATGATCAATGCCGATAAGGAGGCTTTATTTTGTTGAATTAAATTAAAGCACAAATTCATGCAACATGCAACTAGCAGCTATCCTCTTAAGAGCAGCACAGGGCAGTTAGCATTAGGACAGCTGCAGAACGTCCACAGTGTTCTGATTTTAGCACCATAACAAGCACTCCACATGGTGGGCTCTCCGATCACATCACAGCATTGTCATTTGATAAAACAAGCATCTTGGCAAAGGTGTACGGTGCATTGATCCCACAGCTTATAACAATTGCACACAATCTGGTGCTGACCTATTTCATCGTGTTTAGAAGTGACTCAGAGATCTGCTATTTTTATGTGCTTCTTTACAATTTACAGAGAAAATCAGGAGACTGGTGGTGAAACGAATTAGTGATAGATGATATATCGACCAGGGAAATTAATCAGACAATATTTGGACATTTTGCATAATCAGCCAGAGTCATTTCCAAAAATCAACAGTCGGTTAGATCAGTTGAACCTTGAGTAAATATTGTGTAAAATGAGGATTTATTTACATTTTTGTTCATCTTACTTGCTATCATTAAATTATATAAAACGTTTTGGTCAGTAAGACTATGTAATGTTTTTGGAAAAAAGTCTGTTATGCTCAACAAAGCTACATTTATTTTATCAAACATCAAAACTTTAAACAGTTTACTTTCAATATATATATATATATATATATATATATGAAGACTTCGTTTTTTTAAGTTATCATGTTTTTATTGTGTTTTATTGTAATATATTTAATATATTTGTTGACAACTAACTAAGTAAGTCTGGATGGTTTCCCACTATATTGGTCTCATTAACGTCTGCCGATCCAACTACTGTACAAAAAACAATATGTTGTGAAGCTTGTTGTAACTAGCTCTAACTTCTCCCTGCTATATTTATCCACTGTTGCCCACTGCAAGCTTGCATTTGTGTCATCTAAGTAGCCTGGCTTTACAACACCAGAGTAATGGTGCCAGCAGTGTGTGGTTCAGTGGGTAAAAGCAGTGCTTCATTCAGCACTGCAGTCTACTACCACATCCTAACACAATAGAAATGCTGCAGTGCTGTTCCAAAATGAGGAACATTTTTATTGTTTAGATTCTATTATATTATAGGCTGTTTGTTTGTATGCGAGTGTGGCGGTGTAATCTTTCTCAGTTTAGTGTGAGTGTGGGATCTTGTTCTGCAGATAATGAACTTTTGTACTTTGCAGCACCACACACTCCCTCATGCAGTGTAATCTAGGAATTCACCACTTTGATGCTGTTACTGGCACAGAAAAGCTGATTATAATGAAAACAAGATAAATTAGTAGATTGATGGAGAGGCAGGATGTACATTTTTGTGTCAGTGTGTCATACAGTGGAGTCCAAAAGTCTGAGAACACGCTGAACACATTTGTTTTCCTTTTACCCTAAAAAGTTTTAGAATTTTGAAAATGTATTACAAAGAAAGGTTATTAAATAACAAAAGATTCTGGACTATTTCTAGGTCATTAGTTATATGTCAACAAATTTGTGACCATGACATTTATATTTAATTATACATGTAAATCTTATTTACATGTAATGCAGGCATTCCCAAACTTTTTTGTCATCTAAACATCTTTCATCTAATATATTTACTTGATGTATACCCTGAGATTTAAAAATAAATATTTAAGTCCTATCACATTTGCATGTTTATTCTCAGTTGGTTGTTATTCTAAAATGACCTATTTTAATTTTCCATTTTTATTATTTAATTAATGATTAGCTTTTTGTTAAACTCATGAAACTTAATGTTTAATGCACTTCATGTTATTAATTACAACGAATGGAATATATTTTCTTACTCCTGCATCCCTCCAGGCGCTACTTCATCGAAGCTAACATGCGCTCTGCCGGATGCGCTTTTATACTTCCTGGCGCTCACGTCACCCCGCTCGTGACGTCTCACTGCTCCATTGGACTGATTTTGTAATTGGTGTTAAACAGGTTAAATATGTGCTCAAATCATCACTGAAAATTGCAAGTCGAGGATAAAAATAGTCCAAAAGTAAAATCCATTCTTTTCTTCCAAGGAAAAACTTGCAGAGAGGAAAAAGGCCATGTTAAATGCAACTGAAAGGTAAATATTGTCCAAACAAATCCAGTAAGTCTAAACTGTCTATCAGTACGTTTACATGGACATCAGTAATCTGATTATTTACCTTATTCTAAATAAGTCAATATTATGATTATGGTGTTTACATGAGTTGCTTTTAGAATATTCCTTTCATGTTCCCGTTTTACATGTTATAGTACATAGTTCGATTAATGGCACACGTCATTACGTCACCACGCGACGCCATCCGACGTCCCCTCCGGAATTTCACGTATAAACATATAGTTCGTATTCGTGATGATGCCATGTACAGTTTTGCGTTTTTCATTTGTAACTTTATGAACGCTTCAAGTGCAGTTAATTATTTGTACGTGCATGCAAAATGCGGCGAAAAGTCCTACACGACGGTAATAATGTGATTAGGTGTTTACCATAGACTGTATAAAAACATGGATGTAATGTCCGTGACGTCATCCGTAGGTTTGCGAAGAGCGTTTTTGAAGCTCAAAGTGGGCGGAGGCGGCCGTCGCCATCTTGGCGGCGCGTCACTCCCGGATAATCGAAAATGGGCAAAGAGGCAGCAGCAATCCACCTGTCACTCAAGTGGCCACGCCCTTAATTATGCAGAACTTTAAGGCTTAATATAATTTAAACAGATGAGTTATAAAAAAATTCACCCCCCTCACAGTTGTCATGAAGGGCAAAATTAGCTATATAGACCAAAATCATTTTTTGAACCAGGCTGTAAACATGTTTTTTTTCTGCTGTAAAGTTGGGCGTTTTAACATGGGGAGTCTATGGGATTGATTCCCTGTTGCAGCCAGCCTCTAGCGGCCAGTTGACGAATTACAGTTTAAGTCACTTCCGTGTTGGCTTCACAAGAGAGAGCGGGAGGTTGCCACTTGGTGTTTACATGTCTATTCTGCACTTCAGTAATGTGACTAAAATAGGAATACTCCACATGTCTTAATTCGATTTCCGTTTACTTCAATTATGACTTTAGCCAGATTAAGGTAATCAAAAACGTCTCTAGGCATGGTATGTAACCATGGTTCGTAGACTTTTTTGTCATCTAAACATCTTTCATCTAATATATTTACTTGATGTATACCCTGAGATTTAAAAATAAATATTTAAGTCCTATCACATTTGCATGTTTATTCTCAGTTGGTTGTTATTCTAAAATGACCTATTTTAATTTTCCATTTTTATTATTTAATTAATGATTAGCTTTTTGTTAAACTCATGAAACTTAATGTTTAATGCACTTCATGTTATTAATTACAACGAATGGAATATATTTTCTTACTCTTTGTATTTTTATATCAATATGGTATGAGATTGTCATATTTAAATCAATGTGATAAATGACTTAGGTAAAACGTAATCTAAAAGTATTCTCATTACATTACCTAAAATGTGTAATGTAATGGATTACTTTACTACAATTTTTGTCATGCAATTTGAAATCAGTAACGGACTACAATTTCTAAGTAATGTACTATATGTATAAAATGTAGAATTAATTTATTTATTGCACAATTACTGAGCGGAGTTGATCTGTAAATTTTTAAGATGAATTAAATGGTTAAATTACTCAAATTAAGTAAAAAAAATTATAATAGGTGGCTATTAGATATTCAAATATGTTAACAAATTTAATAAGCATTAATTTATATGTTTCTTTGCAGATACCCCTCAGTCCTGATGGGAACAAATGCACTTCCCCCAGAGGACCGTTTGCTCAAGTTCCTGGTGGATAATTCGACAGACAGTGTAGTACGGTGTGCTAACTGTGACGTGGAGTGCAAAGCACAGGTGCCTGAACAATACATGCACTTCATTTATTGTGAGGCATCAGCAGTAATAGTAACGGCACATATTTTTGACTGAATGAGCATGTGCATATGTGCACAGGATGCAGGGGCCATGTATTACTGTAACACCTGCAGCCAGCCACTGTGTGGAGAGTGCAGAGTGCTCACACACAAAGCCAGGATGTTTTCCCAGCATGATATTGTGTCCCTGGCCAAACGCACCAAAGAGGGCCACCGCAAGTGCTGTGAGTTTTTTTCCATCATCTTTCCTCTAATACATATAGATTATTTTTGCCATCTAACTCTCATATAAAGGTAATCTTTAAAAGAATAGTTCACCCAAAAATGTAAATATGCTTAAGATTTTTCACACCCTCATGCAATCTAAAATGTAGATGAGTTTGTTTTTTCATTGGAACAGATTTGGAGAAATGACAGTGAATGGGTGCCGTCAGAATAATCCGCAAGTAATCCACATGACTTCAATCCATCAATGTTTTGTAAAGCAAAAAGCTGTGTGTTTGTAATAAACAAATTAAAGCTAAAATACAAGCTAAAATACTCATCTACACCTACACAGAGAAAATTTTCAGCAAATTTACAGTTTGTTTAGTGAAATAACATTAATAATGTTAAGTGTAGTATTTAGCAGATCTCAAAGTGAATATCCATTTTTCATATAGTTCATTATAATGCTATGGTGGCTAAATTTACTTTTGGCATTTAAAATTATTAATTTTAGTTCATTTGCTTAGACAATATGGTATGGAATTTTAATATTGATATATTTATAATTTATTTGTTATCAGCAGTTAACCAGAAAATAATTATTGGCTTATCAGTATAATTTCTTTCCCATAATTATCCTCATTCCCTAAAGGAATGCATTTAAAAAATGCATATATCATTGATTTATGTGTGTAAAGACAAAATAAATTCTTCCTCTGATGTTTTGCATTTTTACATCAGCGCTCCATGAAGAGCTGTACATCATGTTTTCGACAGAGAAAAAGTCCATGCTGTGCATCAAGTGTTTCAGAGACATGCAAATGTAAGACTTTTGCATTTGAATTATAAAAGAACAAAATATAAATGAAATGAATGTGATTATGATGAATATTTAACTTCATGATATAGTGAGGATCGCACTCACTGCATTGACATTGAGACTGCATACAGGCAGGGATGTGAAATACTGGATCAAGCTGTTCTGGTAAGTAAGTAAAAAAGTAAGTATGGATAGTTCCAGAAACTGCAAAATCATCTTATAAACTTTAAATCATTAACTGAAATGTGTATAATACCCATATCATCTTATACTCCTTACATTACAGAATGTACACTCCATTCTATACATAAAAAAAAAAAAAAAAAATTGATACTTTTATTTAGCAAGGATATAAAATTTATCAAATGTGACAGTAAAGAATTTTGAATTTTTATATTCATTAAAAATTTTTAATTGTGCTTTTTACAAAAATATTAAGCGGTACAACTTGTTTTGACGTTGATAATAATAAGAAATATTTATTGAGCAGCAAATCAGCATGTTAGAATGATTTCTGAAGGATCATGTGGCAATGAAGACTGGAGTAATGATGCTGAAAATTCAGCTTTGCTATCACAGGAATATATATTTTAAAATATATTCAAATTTTTAAAGTTATTTTAAACTGTATAATAATTTCACAATATCTCTGATTTTACTGTATTTTTTAACAAATACATGTAACCTTGGTGTATGTAAGAAACTTTGATCAGAAACATGAAACATTTTACCATAGTGTATTGTGTATATTGAAGATTATAATGCATGTCATTTTTTGAACACAGCTGAAACTCTTTTAAGGTGAACTAAAAAAGTTCTAGAAGCTGCTGGACCAACATCTGGGTCAAAGAGTACAGCCCCACTGTGGAGGGCCGACAAGTGGATACAGTTTGTACTTACCTCTTTTGGTCTGTAGGCAGTGAAGGAGCTGCAGACGTCAGCACGAGAGGCCATCGTATTGCTGAAGGCCATGCTGGGTGAAGTGCGGACAAGCGCTGAGGAGGAGGAAAGTGCTATCTGTACTCTGTTCAACAGCATGCAGGTGAGGTAACACTGCAGGAGGAGGCACACTGAGACCACAGACCAGAATAATGGGCCGCTGTGAGAGATGAAGAATTCTTTGACATAGATTGTGTCGTCCAAACCATATAATTTAACCCTCTACCGCATGGTGTAGCCATATGGCTCCTAGCATCTGGTCTCTCAACTGAGGTTGTTGAGACTATACTCCAGTCCAGAGCTCCCGCCACTAGGAAACAGTACGCCTTGAAGTGGAAACTTTTCGCTTCATGGTGCGGACAGCGACTGCAGGACCCAGTCAACTGCCCAATTGGTACAGTTCTGGAGTTTCTGCAGGAGCGATTCTCCGCAGGGTTATCTCCCTCCACTCTGAAGGTATATGTGGCGGCCATAGCTGCTTACCACGCCCATCTGGGTGGTCAGGTTTTGGAAAGACACCCACTTGTTACTCATTTCCTCTGTGGCATCCTGAGACTGAGGCCAGTACAGTGCACTAATGGTGCTTTTCGACTGAGTGGTACGACTCGGCTCGGCCC
>NW_015542345.1:1429242-1429636 GCF_001515605.1 Sinocyclocheilus anshuiensis | reverse complement strand
CAGAGCCTGCTCGGGGCCCACTAGTGTGGGGATGACCCCGTTGAAACGAGGCGGACGAGAACCGAACTGGATTCTGTAACCTTTCTCTACAATCTGCAGGACCCATTTTGAGATATTTGGTAGAAGTTTCCACGCTACCAGAAAATCTACTAAGGGAACCAACTTCTCGAGGCTCGCCTCTGGTATTATTAGAGGAGCCAGTTCGGTGCCCTGAAGCGAATGACCGGAAGGGAACGACCGACCTGACTGCTGTAGCACCCTCACTTGAGGGGGCGAGCTCTCCCGTGCCGTACCGTTGCCGGGCGGCAGCTGGGAATTTCGCTCGTCGGAGCTCACTGAGCCCGGAAGCACCGAGGGTGGCAGCGGTATCAATGAACCTCCATGAGGGCACTGA
>NW_015542345.1:1425573-1425850 GCF_001515605.1 Sinocyclocheilus anshuiensis | reverse complement strand
GCAGGGGTATCAATGAACCTCCGTGAGGGCACTGAGGAGGATTGGGCACCGTATACTGAGGAGTTATCCTTTCCTCCCCAGGTGGGGCTGCCCTCAGGGACTTGACAATGGTAAAACCATTTAGCCGAGGTCCTCTTAGACAAAATAACGGTCCGCAGATCCGTTTTCGGTCTAGAAGACCCCGACTGAGAGCATCGCCACAACCCCCGATCTTCTTGTGGAGGGGTGCGGGTTGCAACGCTCGTTTTTTTTTTTTGTTTTTTTTTAAGATTTGCGA
>NW_015542345.1:1425042-1425449 GCF_001515605.1 Sinocyclocheilus anshuiensis | reverse complement strand
ATGGTAGATTCTTAATCAGAGTATTGTCTTAATCGTATTAAAATCAGAGTATTGTTGTCCATGTAAACGTACTGATTTGAATAAATAAAATCTAAACAATTGTCTATTTTTCCATTTTTTTATCTTACAATTTGCGCTGTGGGCTGTACCATTAGCTAAACATATAGGCTACTATTTACAGACAAGCAGAATAGCCCAGAATATGAAAGCAAATTGCGCTAAATTGTACATTAAGTGTTTTGTGCCCCACTGAAAACCTTAAGAATATACTGGGCTGAATGGACGAAGACAGTGGTATAAATTAAAAAGCCCAAACTCGGTATATTTATTAACGGAGTGTCTATTTACACTAAGTGCAAATAGCCCGCCTTGTTGGCAGAGGCTATTTACACTAACTCCGCCAACCA
>NW_015542345.1:1421294-1424946 GCF_001515605.1 Sinocyclocheilus anshuiensis | reverse complement strand
TTTTTTTCTCCCTTTTCAAATCTCATATCACATCGGAAAGGCATTTATTTTCAATAAAAAATAAGGAAATAATCAAAAAGTTATAATTCAAGTTGTAAAAGTTTAAATCAAAAAGGTAGGTGTAGGGAGGGCTTTATTGACCCAATAAGGTGCATCCATTTAATAATTTGAATTAAAATTATAATTTACACTCAGTACGTTATTACTGCTTACTGTTTTATAATGTACTATAATACTGAGGTGCGGATAATTGCCACTATTTGCAATAAGTAGAATAAATAGCAGAAAATCCTGCTATTTTAACATAGTGTAAATATCTGCACTTAGTGTAAATAGCATATTGTTAAAAATACTGCTATTTTCACTTAGTGTAAATAGCATCCATCACTATTTGCACTTAGTGTAAATAGCATCCATCACTATTTGCACTTAGTGTAAATAGCCTCTATCGCTATTTGCACTTAGTGTAAATAGCATCTCGCTAAGAAAATATGCCATTTTCACTTAGTGTAAATAGCATCTAATTGCTATTTACACTTAGTGTAAATAGCCGCTGCCATTTATTAATACAATGTATAAATAAAGTATAAGACAGATGGCCAGAGGGCTGAGATTACCATCAGGAGGAAGACTCCCGGCGCTGAGAGGGTACATGGATGATGTGACAACCATCTTACAGACAGCACCATGTACAGCCCGGCTCCTCAAGTGCCTTGACGAGCTGATACAATGGGCTAGGATGAAAATTAAGCCCTCAAAGTCTAGGAGCCTTTCAATCGGGAAAGGGGTGAGGGACGACAGGACGGTGTTCATAGCAGGAGGGGAGAAGATACCATTGTTGAAAGAGCAACCCGTACGAAGTCTTGGAAGGGAGTATACGTCAGAGCTCTCCGACAGACAGATGGGGAAGTTGGTGCAGAAGCAGCTGAGAGAGGGGCTGGAAAAAATCGACAGCAGCCAGCTTCCGGGGAAACTGAAGGTATGGTGTTACAAGTTCACACTTTTCCAGCATGTGATGTGGCCTCTGAAGGTGTCCGAAATACCGTCATCCCTGGTTAGCAGGATGGGCACCATCTCCAACACCTACATCAGGAAGTGGTTGGGCCTCCCGCGCTGCTTCTCTGATACAGGCCTCTTCGGCAAGAATGCTCTTCAGCTTCCTTTGAAGTCCATCAACCTCGGATACAAGCAGGAGAAGACCCGTCTTGTATTCGAGCTAAAGGAATCCAGGGACGAAGCAGTGAAGAGCGCAGGGGTGACCATCCGCACTGGGCGCAGATAGAGGGCCCAGCAGGAGGTCGATCAAGCCATTAACAGACTACAACACAAGGAGGTCATGGGATGAGTCCAACACAGCTGAGCAGGGTTGGGCTGGGGAGAGCCAGTCCAGTTCTGGTCCAAAGCCACAAGGGAGCAGAGGAAGTACATGGTGGTGGAAGAGGTCTCACGAGTGGAACAGGACCGTTACCTCATTAAGGCTGTTTCCCAGGGCAAACAAAGAGAATGGACCCGCTGGGAGGATAGTACTAACAGGGTCATAACCTGGGCAGATATCTGGCGAACCCCGCAGTCGCGGCTCAGCTTCCTCGTGAGGGCAGTGTATGACACCCTCCCTTGTCCCCGAAATCTCTCGCAGTGGTTTGGAAGTGAGGACAAGTGCCCCCTGTGCAATGAAGCCAATGCAGGCCTTCGACATATCTTGTCGGGGTGTAACGTTGCATTGACGCAGGGCCGCTTTAGATGGCGGCATAATCAGGTGCTGAGGAAGTTGGCGGAGCTGTTGGAAAGATGTAGAGTCCGGGCAAATAGCTCTTCAGATCCCATTCGGCCAAACATCCCGTTCCTCAGACCAGGAGAAGGCGGGCAGAAGACAGTGGCGGGAAGGACAACATGTCTGCTCACTCCTGGGAAGGGATGGAAGATGCGTGTTGACCTGGGCACCCAGATTATCTTCCCAACAGAGATCACTCAGACAACATTAAGGCCAGATGCTGTGGTGTGGGCCACAGTGGCCAAGAAGGTCCTCATTACTGAGCTAACTGTGCCATGGGAAGAGGGAATACCAGCGGCGTACGAGTTCAAGTGGCTCAGTAATGAGGACCTTCTTGGCCACTGTGGCCAGGCGGAGGAGGCAGAGAAGGCAAGCTACTGGTTGTGGCTACGGAGGAGGGACAGGAATTGGGGCTCGGTACCCCAGTGAGGGCAGCTGCAGGGGGTGGCGGGGAGACGTTCCAATAAGCCACTGCCCCCCTACCGGGAGACGTACTGGATAGGGGGCAAAACGTCCGTGAATGGTGGCACCAGCTGATGACCCTGCAGCTGACCCCAAAAGGTGCACTGGAGGAGGTGCGGCAGGCAGAAATGTCAAGCAGGAAACACCATCTGTATATTGAAATAGGTTACTAGGTACAGGAAAGCAGATGAGAATATACTACGCTACACGTTAAACTGTTATCCTCCCGTAGGCTTAATGGAAGAAGATGGTGTAAAAGTATGGCCAAATTCGGTATACACCTTATTAATGTTGCTAACTATATTGCCTTGCCTACTGGGAAGTAGATGTGACCGGAATATGAACGCGACACGCAAAGTCTCAAGTTAAGCGTTTTCCTCCCTTTGAAAACCATTAGCCCTATTTGAAAATGCTTGATAAGGCTTAATGCATTAAGACAGTGATTAAAAAGCAAAGCATACCCCTTATTAATAAAGCATAGCCTACTATTTACACACAAGCAGAAGAGCCCAGAATATGAATGCAACGCACAAGTTTCACGTGAAGCGATTCCTCCCATAGAAAACTATCGACCATACACACACACACACACAACCACCGGGGGACTTTCTAAAATGCTTAAAGGCACAATATGTAATTTTCGCCGCTGGAGGGCGCGTATTCAAAATAAACAAATAGACAAAGGCATAGTCTGATGATGCCGTGACTGAGTGTGGAATCATGGGGTGAACGAGAATGTTCTGGAAAGTAATTTTGAGCCTCTCTGTGATGGTACCACGAGGCGTAGCTCACTAGCGGATATCAGACTTCTGGAGGGGATGTTGATTCGTAGTAGAGAGTGGAAGTAGGCGGGTGCTGAGCCTGTGGCTGTTCTATATGCAAGCATCAATGTCTTGAACTTGAAGGTGGATAGAATTTGCCCAGGAGGGCGGTAAATTACCACAACCTGGAGTTTTACAGGAGCTGTTATAGTGATCACATGAGATTCAAATGAGTTATAATTGCCTAGGGGAGAGTGGGTTGCGTATTTCCAATTGTTAGAAATATAAACAAGTATTACGCAAAACACTCACGTGCAGCCGTCTGTCTCTTCTGTTGACTAATCGCTTGGGAGTTGTCGTCTTCATGCCCACAGCCGATTCAATACGACGGGACTCGGGCAGAAATCATGTTCATGGATGAGCTAATGATTTATTAACATAGTAGAATGAAGCTGGGTGAGGCTGAAAGTCGTCGAAGCGAAACGAGGCCGTTGAACGAGCGTGACACACAGCTCGAAAGCAGCGGAGCTTTTATTATGCCACAGTCGACCGCTTCCACTCCTTCCGGTCGTGTGTATGTGCGGAAAAAAAAGCAGCGCTGTTTTATCATACTAGATACATTTGAAAGTTCTGTTATAATGCTACTCTGTGCGGTCGT
>NW_015542345.1:1401531-1421118 GCF_001515605.1 Sinocyclocheilus anshuiensis | reverse complement strand
TGGATTTAAACATTCTTTGAAACATTTGGGATAATGCAAGTACACAAGTCAGCAAAATATATAACACTGTTCTAGTGGTTTTCGGATATTTTAATAAAAAAAATCTTACATATTGTGCCTTTAACGCGGCTTAATGCATTAACACTGTGTTTTTAAAGGACCAGTAAACACATTATTAATAAAGCATATCATGTACAGACAAGCAGGTGAGTCCCGAATTAGAACGCAACATGTTTAATTACGCATTATTAAGCGTTTTCCTCCCAAGGTTTAATGCATTAACGTGACTTAATGCATTAAAACAGTTTTTAAATGACCAAACTCAATAAACATTATTAACATAGGCTAAAGCTTTATTCATAAACACCAGCCGCGAAAATCCGTCTACATATATCTCAGGGTAATGTTTGAACTGTAAAGGCTACATTTGAAAAACATTATACAGTAATTTGCTATGCTCCGCTATGCTCAGCTGCCACTTTCCACGGCCGCGGTTGTTATAAAAATAAAAAAAATTATAATTTCTTAAGTCACAGTTTAGTAAACTGAAAAAAGGAGAGAAATGGCAATTATTAATTTATGAAGTAACTGAAAAAAATGAAAAAATTAATGTTTGGTTTCATTTTTGCATTTGCACCATATGGTCTGAGAATTGAATTGTGAAGCATTACACGGACCCATAATCATAATAGTGGCTTATTTAGAATAAGGTATATAATTAGATTACTGATGTCCATGTAAACGTAGTCAGTGACAGTTTACCCACATGGCTTTGGCAGAACACAGAGTTGTGGTGTGAAGGTCTGTGTTGGAACAGCAGTTGCTTGGGTTGCGTTTCATGAGTCCAGTTATTTGTTGAGATTCCCCGTCCCTCCGTCCCCTTCCCATCATTGCCTGGAAGCTGGCTTGATGTCTTCCAGGAATTAAGCTATTTATGCCAGGCTGCAATCTAGGACTCAGCGTGTACATGTGTGCGTGTGTGTTTTATATCAGGGTCATGCAAGAGCAAACAAAGGACGAAATGCTAAAATAAGAATGATTTTTGGAAATATGCAGTGTTTTTTGTGTGGAAAAATTTATGTGTTGTGTATACATTGGCCCGGAGGGTACTAATATGTTTTTATTCTTCGTTTATTAAATGTCTGACAGTCAACATGAAGAGAAAGAGAAGGCACTAAAGAAACAGCTTTCTCACTTGGCCACCCTCTTGCCCACCCTTCAGGTACTTTAAAGAGATGGTTCATCCAAAAATATAAATTCTGTCATCATTTATTCACCTTAAAGGGTTCATATGATGCGATTTCAATTTTTCCTTTCTCTTTGGAGTGTTACAAGCTCTTGGTGCATAAAGAAGATCTGTAAAGTTGCAAAGACTAAAGTCTCAAATTCAAAGAGATATTCTTCATAAAAGTTAAGACTTATCCACGCCGTCCTAAAACGCCTCGTTTAAGCAAGCCCCCACATGTCTACGTCACGATGTGGGAAGATTTGCATAACGCCGCCCAAATGTTCACGCAAAGAATTTTTTAACCTTAAACCGCATAAACACATTTCATTACACCAAATACACAAAATAATGCTCTTTTTAGCAGCATCATTTGACCCTTTAATGTCGTTCCCAAACCATATGACTTTATATCTTATCTTTGTTCTCAGGTGCACCTGGTCAACTGCTCCGCTTTTCTCAGCTCAGCCAATAAATATGAGTTCTTAGATATGGGATATGTAAGTAGATCTATCTACTTAGGGATATGTAGATGTATTTATACTTTAATTGTTTTTTAAATACCCTACCAGTCAAAATTTGAAATAAAACTGTAATATTGTGAAATATTATTACAATTCAAAATAACTGTTTTGTATTTTAATATATTTTAAAAAGTATTCCTGTGATGGCCAAGCTGATTTTTCAGAAGCCATTACTCCAGTCTTTATTGTCACATGATCCTTCAGAAATCATTCTAATAGGCTGATTTAGTGCTCAAGAAACATTTCTTTATTGTTTAATAGGGCTGCAAAACGATTAATCGCAATTAATCGCATTCAAAATAAAAGTTTGTTTACATACTATATGTGTGTGTACTGTGTATATTTATTATGTATATATAAATACACACACATATATGCATATATTTTAAAAGATATTTGTATATATACTTATACTTGTATATAATTTATATGATATATAAATATAAATATTTTATATATAAATCATATTTTTCCTTAATATATTAATGTATGTGTGTATTTATATATACATAATAAATATACACAGTATGCACACATATAGTATGTAAATATAATACATACCATAATACAACCCTTAACAGCAGTTGATGGACAGACTGTGTAGCATTGTAAAGCTTCCTCACAAGCTTCGTCCTGTCCAGAGTAATAAGGTGAGTTCACAACCAAACATACTGACCATTGTGCAGATCTCTGACACTAAAGATGCATCGAACCTACAGATAAACACAGACTACCATGCTGAGTTTGCCCGCTGTCTGGAGCCTCTTCTGTTGTTGGGCCAGTGGAGGCCTGGCTCTGTAACTGCAGGAACTACCTTGAGTAACAGGTGAGCAGTTTATCTGTTACATCATTCATAGTATTATGCAAGAAATGTTATATGGCAGCACTGTTATTCTACCTCTGTTTGTTTGGCCTTGTACTGACTGTGTTCCTTACTTTGCTGAAATGCTTTTGAAAAATACATTTATGTATGATGGTGGTCTCATTTCAAATTTTGTGATATTTATAACTAGAAGAATTGTACTGTAAAAATCTAAACTGCACAACATTTTTGCAATCAATAAATTATAATTTGGATAACAATAAACAAACATTTTTTTTTGCTGGTAGGTTGAGTATTTTAATATAAAACAATATATTAATGTAAATATATAATAACTTACAGACTTTGATTCAAAAGTTTGGGGTCAATGCAATTTGTTTTTAAAGTAAAGACACAAACATATGAACTGATTTGAACATTGATAATAATAATAATAATAAATGTTTCTTGAGCATTAAATGAACAAATAATTTCTGAAAGATCATGTGACACTGAAGAAATATATATTAAAAAAGAAAGCAGTTATTTTAAATCACAATAATATTTCACAATATTACTGTTTTTACTAAGGGTGTAACGGTTCAAATTTCGTACGGTTCGGTACGTATTGCGGTTTTGGGGTCATATTTCGGTACGGTTCGGTATGGGGATAAGGGGAGTATTATTAGAAATTTCCACAAGAATACTCTACTGTCTGTTTGCTAAAAAAATAAAATAATAATAATAATAAATGTAAAAGTTTGCCTCAAGTAAAATTCATATTTCTATTAATATAATTGCAGTCCTTTCTAATGCACTCCATCATGCACGCACATCCTCAAGTCTTTCAAGTTTAACTCGACTGCTGATAAAACAAAAATTGTTTGTAAAATTGTTTGCAAAACAGAAACAAGCGCATTGATTTCAGTTCATTATATTTACATTGGAAATCAGTGTATTAGAGTGTGATTTGCCTAAAGCTTCCAATGACAGCAGTGAGGCTGATCACACAGGACGAAGTTCAAATCATAAATGAATCTAGAGATCCAAAAACTTAAAGGGGTCATGACATGGATTTTTTTTTTTTTTACTGTTTCTTGATGTTTACTTATAATGTTAATAAAGTTTTTTGCACAAAAAAAATAAAAAATAAAAATATGTAGAAAAATTATTCTTTTCAACCCTCATTCTGACATCTCTTTGAAACAACCAGTGTTTAAGGGGTGGGTCCTGTAAGGCTTGTCAGTAATTGGCTACTGTTATGATTGGCTAACGTCATTGCATAGGAAACAGTAACGCCCCTTCACTATTGCATGTAAGTGTTTTGACAACATAATCAAAATAAAACGGTCATTTCCAGACAAAGCAAATCATTTACTTACAGTTTGTGAGGCAGCTGCAGTCCGTTTCAACCGTTTCATCTTTCAACAAATGTTTCTTTGTGAACTCTCCATGTTAATGTGCCTCGTTTACAAAACAAAATGCTCTGAACGATCCTCTGACGTGATCTGGGGTGCCATTCAAAATAAACTATCCACTTGTCTCTTATGCTGGGAACCTTCTGATATCTGTACAAAGACGCGAACGAGCTTTTTAAACCAAATGCATCAAAGTGAATGTTCTTTCAGTCCATTTGTCCTATTGAAAGACCCAAGCGCATGGACTGTGTCAGAAAGTGAATACGTTTCTGTATACTGCATCCAGTGTAGACAAGATAGCGGCAGTGATTGTAATTTCTATTTGTTTGTGACGCGACACTCACATTCAGCATAATCAAGTGTCAGCCGTTAAAGTCCATGAAATAACAATTTACAATCTTTATTTTTTTAGCGCCCATTACTAGTCTTAAGATCAACAATTACCAATTAATTCGTGCACAAAAAATTGTTTGTCTTGGTAAATTTTAATCAAAATCTGATCATTTATTCCGCTCTGGAATGGAATGCCTTCTCTGATGACGTCAGTTTGACGGCTTGGGCCATGGCTTGGGCAGAATTTGCTTAACCACACCCCTCCAACCGTTTTCAGTTGAGACGCTGTGGTTGCTATGATACAGAATAGCTATGATACAGAATATCTACTGAAGTAATGGCAAACACATAGGGAATTAAATGTTTCTCCAAGCATTATTTTTTGTAACAATATATGGTAGTCCGGCAATTCAATCTGTTAAAGACATAAATACTCTGAGGCAAGCAATATTACCTTCATTGTTGTTCAGTCGTTGTACAAGCAGGGTGGTCGGTATTAGTCCCACCCCTTCTCCACTGTGATTGGTTAGCTGACTAGAAAGTGACAGCGATGAGCGCAGCGTTTTACCCAAAGTAGAACATTCTTGAACTCTCGGCGCTGAGAAAAAAACGCCCAAACGCTCAGCGCGAAAAAGATGCTCAGCGCTTGGCACGCTCCTGGCGTGTTAAAAAATGTGGCGCTCCCATTGAGAACAATTGAAAAAATACGCTAGCTGTGGGGAAAAGCGTTTTGGTGGACACACAGCCTTTAGTTTCCTGCAAGTGAGAGATGAGAAGAGGAGTGCAAAAATAAAACCCCACCCTCTACTCAATATTCCGTTTCAGTTGGAAATACGTCACCATACTGAAATAAAGTCGACAGTAACTTCCGGTTCACGCGGACTTTTAAGTGGCTGAACGCCAGTGGGCAGGGCCTATGTCGATGTGTTGCTCTGGAGGTGATGTTTATGCAAATGTTTGTGAATGTTTGCAAACGAGCTTAAAAAATACTTTGCTTATAATGAGAAGGACGTTTTTAGCTATGAAACTTGCTGGATGTTTTAATGGTACAAATACCTCTTATATGCCAAAAGATCAAGGCAAATTTGATTTCTCATGTCATGACCCCTTTAATAATATATTTGTTCATATAACAACACAGCAGCTACAATTAAGAGAGAATTCCACTAAATGCTTATAAATTTTAGTTTATTCATTTACACTGCTGCCATTTCATGGAGATAAACGTCTTCTTCTGCTGCACTTTGTTCCTGTAGCCACCCTTTAGTGGTTTGGCTGTGTGGTTGCAGAAAGACGCACAGACTTAGACACGAGAAAACGTGCTGTGCAATAAAGAAAGTTGTCACTCCAATGTGTATTTGAAGCCTTGTTTTTTCGCCAAAACATATCTTCCAAATCCTTTGTTAGAACTGAGATTAATCGCGGTACAAATGCGTACCAAACCGAGGGTGGCGAACTGTACAGTTCGGTGTTTTACAGAGAACCGTTGCACCTCTAGTTTTTACTGTTATTTTTGATCAAATAAATGCAGCCTTTATAAACTTAAAAGACTACTTTCAAAAACATTTTTGAAATATATATTTATATATATATTTATTATTTTTAATAAAGCATTGATGGGTCATCGATTTCCACGAAATCAGTGCCTTTTCCACTTGGAAAAATTTAAATATAAAATAAGTTTAATTAGCTTTTTTTTTTTTCAATATCCATGAAATGAAAACAGCTTAAAATGACAAGAAATTGTATCATTGAAATGGTATTATATACAAGAATATGTAATCTATTATTTTATGATTATTTTACTATTTTTCTGGTATTTTTGTCAACCCTGTTACAAACACAAGCATTACTACTATATTTTAATTAGAACTATGTGATAGTTCCCCTTCAGGAACTCGTGCATTCGCCAAAATAAAATATCGTTTGGCCAGCCTAGAAACAGGGGGCTCGTCCTAAAAATAATTAGACGAGCATTTTCTGAATCCAGACCACAGCCTTCATGACGGGGGCCTTCCGTTTTTCCCCGATCTAAGGGGAACGTCTCTAGGTTACGTATGTAACCATGGTTCCCCGAGGGAACGAGACGCTGCGTCTCTTTGCCATACTCCCTGCATCCCTCCAGGCGCTACTTCATCGAAGCTGGTTTGCGCTCTGCCGGATGCGCTTTTATACTTTCTGTTGCTTACGTCACCCCGCTCGTGACGTCTCGCTACTCCATTGGACTGATTTGACATGTGCTTCAGAACGCGGTCACGCAAGGGCGTTCCCAAAGCGACTTCGACGCAGCGTCTCGTTCCCTCAGGGAACCATGGTTACATACGTAACCTAGAGACGTTTTCACATATATGAGCAGCATTTCAGTCCCTCATTTAACTGGGATTGTTTCAAATTTGGGATTTTTAAAATTATTTTTATATTTGTCATTCAGCAGGAACATCCTAATTTTGGAGGGTAACTGCATGTCAATTTAGAAAAAATATATATTTTTACAAGAGAGATATTAAAAAAAGGGCTATGTCCAAAATAAAATATAATTCAAATTACGTTAAGTTAAAGTCAGTTCATTGTGCATTGTAATGTCCTAGAAGTGATGTCACTTGAATGTACATTGTTTTACAAGGTTTTTTTTATTAGGGTAACAGGGCTGATATGAAACAAGGGAACACCAATAAAATTATTTATAATTTATAGAAAAAATGTGTACTTATGCCAAAAACATTGCTTAGCAATGAGACTGTATTTAGAACAATATGCACATATGATTTTTATATAATTTTGACTTCATATTAAACGTCCTGCTGAAAAAGAAAAACCATAGTGAGGGACAGGCCAAAAACCTTACCCTAATCAGCATCAATGCTATTTACATTATTTATTTTTAATATTGAATTGACTTTTTTGATGTAATATTGATGAGAGAATACATAGTATTGTTTTATTTTTAAATCACAAATTTATTTGTTGTTATAATAATTATATGTTTGATTACTTCTTATGGACGCAAAAGACACTCATTTCGTGTACTCAGGTACTCAGTTACTGAATTCTGTCTAATGACTCAGAGCTGACAGCACACAACAGGAAGGAGACACTGGCATTACTCTGGTGCTTACTCAGCCGGTTATTAAGCTCCTAAACAGAGAAACATTTATGTAACTTTCCCTGACAAGCACCAGGTGGCAACTGTCCTGTTATAGCCAGAGTTAGTCCTGTGTCTGTGAGGTGCCAGGAGCTGAGGTGATAACATGAGGCACAGGGACACAGGAGCCAGACTTCCTGGAAAGCTCTCATTCCGGGAGAAGGGCTCAGAGAGTTATGCCACTGACTGGAGCACTTCAGAGCCTTATTCATAATATAGCTGCATATGAGTACTGTTTCCAGATCAGTTTGCAGTGAGAAAGATTAGTGCAGCAGAAGTGAACATGTGCAGTATCAGTGCAAATCTATACTAACAGAGCTTACGAAAGAAAGGGATGTCATCCTAAATTCCTATTCTCTGAATCCACCTCAGATCTAATTGAATTCCGGGTTGTGTCAAACTCCTGTTGCCATGGAGTGAACTATATGGAGTTTTTAGAAGCACTTTTCCAAGAAACCAGAGGAGAGGGATATCTGCTTAATGTCTGCATTGATTCCTGTCTATCTGCATAGTGTAGTAGCTATTTTCAGGGCTGGTGAATGTTAGCTGTGCAGTTCTAGCTTTTGAAACTAGTTCTGAGTTTGTTTGGCATGCCATAGTGCATACTGTTATACAACAGCCCCAAAAAGTATCTGGACATTAGTATTTGAGTTAGATAACAAAATATCAATCCATGATTAGCTTTTCTCGGGCCTAACTTGAATTAACTTGCCATTAAAACAATATTTTTTTTTACAGGAACTGTAGACATGTTCCATAAAGTTTGACACCAGAAAGAATCAAAAAGGAAATTGTATATATATTATCAAACAAAGGAACACAGGAACAACTGAATACAAACTAAACGTTCATGAAACTGAAACTAAGCATATCCGCAACAACACATATACAGCATATTAGTGCTGTCATTTAATGAAAAAAATTACAAATTAATTGCACAAAATAACTAATTATTCACACACTTTTCTGTAATTAATTGTGATTAATTGCATATTAATATACGTATATTTTTCATAATTTCACATCAAATCTCCAAAACAACATAAAGATGGTATATTTTAAATACGCGTTTAAACGTTTATTTCTTAGTCTATTATTAATGAAGGCCAGTATCACTGATACCAATTCTGCTACTGATGTCTCATTAATTGTAGCCATTCAACATTACAGTATAATTGAAAGCCATTGTTTTTAACAGTTAATAGGCTTTGAAAAATAGTGAACTTAATACAATATTCACATAAACTATAAATTGTAAACTATAAGCTGAATATAGAGTCTTTATTCAAGAAACAAAAGGTAATCATTGAAGAGCATCGAAGTTAATTCTCTTTTTCTTTTGTTCTGTGATTTACATCAATGACACAGACTGCAGCAGGTTTTCTCCCAACTCTTTACGGTTATTTAGGACTTTTTAACTAATTTAAAACCTTGTTTACGAGGTCACTCGCCAAAAATGCTGTCTGAAGCAGCTTTCTGTACATATGCACTTGTCGGATGCCTGCGTTCACAGAGAGCTGCTTTACAGACAGCACGCCAATACTGAATTAAATGGATAGGTAACCCAAAAATGAACATTTTGCAATTAATTATGTATTTTTTATATATATTTTTGATGAAATTCGAGAGCTTTCTTATCCTGCATAGACAACGCAACTGACATGTTTTATGGCCCAGAAAGGGCCTTGAAATTGTTGAATAAAGTCATTATTTTTGTTTTCTTTGCACACAAAAAGTATTCTCATTGCTTCATATTATTAAAGTTGAACCACTGATGTAAGAGACAATTTTAACGATGTCCTTACTAGCTTTCTGGGCCTTGAACGTATCAGTTGCGTTGCTGTCTATGCAGGGTCAGAAAGCTATCGGATTCCATCAAAAATAACTTTATTTGTGTTCCGAAGATGAACGAAGGTCTTACAGGTTTGAAACGTTATGAGGGTGAGTAATTACAGAATTTTCATTTTTGGGTGAACTACTGCTTTAAGTTCTCTTTTGCGTCTTATAGTGCTTGACAGCAGTCTGTACTGTACTGTTTACTGTAGCACTAGTCAAAGGATGCCAGGTAAAAAAAATGGGATGCTGTGTTAATTACGTTAAATATTTTTAATGAAATCAATTTAATGCATCCGTTTGATATTTTGTTATGTAATGCTATGTCATGCATTTTTAGGTCTGGCCTAAGCGTCTAAATATTTGTTGGAGCCATTGCAAAATATCAGTTCTAATCCTCTTAGTCCACTGTCATGATTAAAAGTTTCCATATTGAATTTTCATTGCCATGCCACACCATCTGCTGTTGCCACACGTTTACACAAAAGACTCAGCATTACAGCCTCGATGCATCTACACGGAATACCCAAGGTGATAAGAGATCAGAATGAATACAGCCATTCCGCCACAGCAGCCTCCATCTCTCCATAGAGAGTCCAATGACGCAAGTCCCTGTGACAACTTTCCACATCAATCATCCGTACCGTTCTCAGGTTTGTGAAGCCCTCCACCAAACAAACGTCCTCCCCCATCTGTCCCTGTGCCATCAGACATAGTACGGAGGTCAGGCTTCTTCCACTATTTTTAACAGAATTTCAAAGAAGTGTCTCGGATTCTGCTCGTAGCACAGAGCTCACACAACGGCGCTAGGCCATGGGAGCACTTTGTTCCTATGCTGCTGATGTCACGCCGGTGCCAGCATCTTAAATTGGTAAAAGTTCGGGGGTGGGACATTGTCACTTAGGCTCAGAGAACATACAGTGTCCAGACTCACTCGTAGGACCTCCGGTACGTGGAACTAGGAAAGAGAGATTAAACAAGCTTTGAAACTAAGGTAACTCTTTTTTTTCTCGATGTTTGCTTCGTTATGAGCTTTCAATAGGCTTTTCATTCTTAAGCTTTTAACTCCTGTTCCTGAACCTCAGGAATTTCTAACTAAGGTTTGTGAATGCAGAGGTGGGAATGCTGCATTTCTGTGCACCGTTAAATGTAGGTCAATGGTCATGAAGCTCTGAAAATGTGATAAGCAACAGAATCTCAGTTAAATTTTATTCAAAATAAGTCTGAATGTCAATGTTTTGATGGTTGTTTTTATATAATCTGTTATTGCTCTGCTTAAGATGTAGAACATTAAACTTTAGAAATCAGTGTTGGTATTGTTAACTAAATATATAAAAAAATGTTTATCTGAAATACAGCTGAAATAAAAGAAAATATATTAGGTTAAAAAAGCTAATCATGAATCTTAAACAAAGAGTAGAACTGTTGCCTTGGCTAACTGAAATAAATATGTTTAAGTAGAAGTCCTAAAATTACTAAAGCTTTAAAATTTAAATGTAATTTAATTAAAAATTATTTGATAATGTAAATAAAAATGAAAGCTAAGAAGAAAAATAAACTAATAAAATTAACATAATTGCTAAATTTAATATGCACTTCAAATAAAAACAAAACCCAAAATATTAATAAATAATAGAATATTAATAATAAATATATTTATAATATTCAATATTAATATTAAATAGTAATATTAAAACAACACTGCATTAGATGTTTATTTATTATAAATACAACCTCTTTATTAATCCTGTAAAATTTAGTTTTGGTTACATAAATAAATAATGAAGATAACAAATAGGTTTGTTTTGTTTGATGTGCGTTTAATTGTTTATTAACTGTTTATCAAAATTGTTACTAATTTAGTGTTGTTAAATGTACTGTTGTTTAAAAATCTTCATCTTCAAAAAATCTTCACGAGAGCATTGTTTAAACAAAAACCCAAAATAAGAATAAGAATGTTAACAGGATAGGTAAAATAATGTAATTTAATAAAGTGTTGTCATACTTGTCTCTCTCTCTTATCCTACCATAGGCTGTCCCCTCTGTCTATGTCGTGCCCGTCCCCTTCTCTCAGTGAAATGCCTTTTGGCCGCAGGCCCACCTTTCACCGAAACATTTGCACCAAAGTGCTGCTGGCTGAGGGCAGAGAGTCACCCTTCACTGAGCACTGCCGCAACTTTGAGAAGAGCTACAGGGTAAGAATTAGTCCTCATTCAGTAATAACTGCAGCCATATAGTCTTTTATAAAGATTTATGTTTTTTATTCTGTGTGTGTGTAAGGTCTGGATAAGTTAGTGTACTCCTAAACATTGACAAAGTTAAACAATTATTAGTCTTTTTAAAAACGAGTGTCAACTTTTTAATATGTTAGCCTCAAAATAATTGTTTAATGATTCATAATGATTTTAATGATTCTGTCATGCATACTATAAACATGATCTCCCTTACACTCTTTTATAAGTTTCTTTTATACCACATTAATTGTATTATTTCACAATTTTTGAATGCTGCTGCATTTCAGTTATTTGCAACCAAGAGAATAAAATGCTTTTTCATTCCATGCATGTATGCTCTAAACAATGTTTGTTTGTCTTTTTGGGGTCTCGTAAAATAACGGTTGTGTATATGTGTATTATTTTATTAATTCCATGCATTTTTAATGCGCCAGGTTCTTCAGACAGAGGTCCAGAGGCTGAAGGACGAGGTTCAGGAGATTCACAGAGACCTAACAAAACATCACTCTCTCATCAACACGGACACTATGGATGAGATCCTGGAAAGGTCTGTACTCATTGACGAACAGATCGTGTCTCAGTATTCTGCTGTGCAGACCCAGAGGGCCATATTTGAGGAGGTGAGGCTAAATTATAATTCCTGCAAAACCATTATTCTTTCAAAACACAGCAGCAGCTTAGCATATTCTGGATGTCTTTCTAGATATGGGATGTGACCTTTCAAAGAGTAACCAAAGAGCAAGAGATCTACGAAGGTGAGGAAAAACAAGAAGTTGTCTGTGCTGCCTCAGGGTTCATTTTACCATGCATGTTAAGCTGTTTCTTTCCACTAATTAGTCAACTAATTCATTTGGTAATTACAGCACAGCTCCATGACCTTCTGCAGCTGAAGCAAGAAAATTCCTACTTGACAACCATTGCACGACAAATTGGACCCTACATCTTATCCATAGCAAAAGTAAAAGAGCGTCTGGAACCCAGGTTGTTTTTTTGTTTTATTATTGAAATATTTATATATTATATTTGAATATTTTACTTCAGCATTCCATTTGCTTAAAGGAATAGTTCACCCAAAAATTAAAATTTGCTGGAAATGTACTCACCCTCAGGCTATCCAAGATGTAGATGAGTCTGTTTCCTCATCAGAACAGATTACATCACTTGCTCACCAATCAATCCTTTGCACCATTTACAAGCGATTTTGGAACAGTCCAAAACTGTTCCAAATAAATATTTTAGATGATTTTGATGTGAGAGGACACCAGGAGACTGAAGGAAGCATTTTTATAGATTATGGATTGCAAAAGCGACAGCTTAAAGTTAAAATACCGTAATGATGGATTTGTTTCTTACAAATACTCAGCTTTTCACTTCACAAGACATTAATTGATGGACTGGAGTCATGTGGATTACTTACTGTGACATTTTTACCTGTTTGGAGGGTGGGTACATTTTCAGCAAAATTTCATTTTGGGGTGAACTGTTCCTTTAATTTAGGTAGTTGAATATTTTAGTCATTAAATTGTATATTGTTGATGTATTACACAGGTTTCAAACGCCTGAGAATGACTGCGTGGACACTGTAGTGAAAATATGTGAGGACAGTGCAATGACTGCTGAACAAAACCGGTTTGCATTTGATGTTACTATAACACAGCTCAAAGTGCATATATTAAAACTTTATAAGACAGAATGACACATCATTTCTTCCTCCAGCTGCAATGAGAAGAGTCGCTCAGCAGGATATGATCGGGACCCTGGCACAGACAACTCTCTTATCCTGCCGCCTGGTGAAACGCTACTAAAGAGCAGTGACTTCTGCTGGCAGGGAAAGCAGATAAATATTTCAAAGGCCTCTTGCGGCAAAGAGCTGCCACTATAGAGCTGCATGTCAGATGATGGGGAACACTGACCACAAATGTGGCATGTACTTTCAAGCATGTGCTAGATGTCAACACATGAACATGGGGCTTTACAGTAACTGAAAAATAAGAAGGGCATGAATGGAATATTGATAACATGAGTGTGTCAAATCAAATGGACCTTAACTATAAACCGTTTGGATCGGATGGTCCATAAATGTTTCACAGACCAGTGGATTGTGATTTTTTTTGTTTTGTTTTGTTGCTGACTATAAAATGTAAACTTTAAAAAAAACAAACATGAAAATTCGAAATAAATAAGTTAAATAACTTATATAAGATAAAGTACTAAAACTGCTAAAGCTAAAACAAAAAAATAGATTAACACTAAATATAAATATTAAAAAAAAAGAAAATGACAAAAACGCGTAACAAAAATTTTAATTAAATTGTACAATTAAAGTATATTGAAAATATAAATAAATACTAAAGTATATAAAAAGAGTAAATAGGAAATATTTTAAACTAAAATTATGTCATGATTGTGTGAAGAATTCGTAAAAGCTATGTTTCATAAAATCCTAGCTATGTTTTTATGTGTGCTGTCAAATAAATACTGATTGTGAGTGCTGAACAGCCTTTTTGAGCAAAACTTTAATAAATAAAATATAAGAAATCATCTATTTAAAAAGTTCAAATATTTGCTTATCCCTCATATCAGCTGGATGTTCATTAAAATACATTTAGAGGAACACGGGAGACCATTTGTATACCAGTGTTAGAGAGTGGGGGTTTTCAGCGCACTACAGCCATTAAGTTTCTGTGAAATGTTGGGTCTGCTGATCATGGCTGTCATCACCTTCCCTGTGTGTAATAATGGAAAGAGAACTTAACATAGCATCTCATAAGATCAGATTACAGCACTTCAGACCAATGCCCCAGAGAATACTGTATAAACAGACATAAATTAACACAGATTGAAGGATAAACAGCTAGCCAAGTGTGGCAAGCAACCATTCGAAGAGATTTATGAAAAAAAGACAATGATCATGACATACATTTAAGAGATATTTGAAATGAGTAGCCAGGTTTGACATCAGTGTCAATGGTGATACATGAGAACCAACGGTATTTAACTTCAAACGTGTGACGCAACTACAGGGAGCATATTTGAATTTGCATACACTGTTAAAAACAGTTGTGCTGCTTAATATTTTTGTGTAAACAGTGATGCTATTTTTTTTTTTTAGGATTCTTTGATGAATGGAAAGTTCAAAAGAACAGCATATATTGGAAATACATTTTTAAAAAAGTATCAATGTAAAAGTGTCACTTTTGATCAATTTAACGTGTACTTGCTGAATAAAATTAATAAAGAGTTAGTTCACCCAAAAATGAAAAATCTGTCATTAATTACTCACCCTCATGTCGTTCCAAACTCAAAAGACCTTCGTTCAGCTTCGGAACACAAATGAAGATATTTTTGATGAAATCCGAGAGCTTTTTAACCCTGCATTGACTACAACACAACTACCACATTCAAGGACCAGAAAGGTAGTAAGGACATCGTTAAAATTGTCCATGTGACATCAGTGGTTCAACCGTAAAGTTATGAAGCTATACCCATCAGCCCACCATGACAAGCTCTCTTCTCTTCGATCTCACCTGCCCCTGGCTCAGCTATAACTGGCAGACAGTTGTCTTCAAAACAACCATTAGACATTTGTAGTGTCTGTTTTTTATTTTATATGAGAAGGAGGCAGAGCAACACTCTCTCTCTGTCATGTTGGATTTTTGTGTAATTATTTTTGTTTTATTTTATTGTACAAGGACCTTTCAATGCACCCTGATAGATTTCTTTCACACGTTTTTCTGTACTTTTATGCTCCAACAAGGTCAAACAATGACTAGAACAGCGCTGTCTAATACCAGACTAACCTTATGGCATGAATAAAGCTACAGAGCCACAACTCCATACATAAGGTGAATATGTGACACAGAATGCTTAGCTGCACAGTTACAGAGAAAGAAATGGGGTCAACGCGACCTTCAAGAACAGGCCGCCAAAGTTAGTCAGACTCATTAAAAATACATTTGGTGACAGCATATTGGAAAGCGCGATGAAAGAACAAGAGGACTCCTCGTCTCAACAGTCATATATCATCTCCTCCCTCCCGCCCTACAAGGTCTTCATAAATACACACAGAGGCCTTATTCTTCCTCATGATATTAGCTTTTTTTCTAAGGTTGAAGAGGTGAAAGATGCTTACCTGGTTCAGCTTATTTCTGGCGGTTTGATCCATATGAACATCCACAATTCTCTAATGATTTAACTTAATAAATGACTTAATAACTTTCTCAAAGTGGACACTGCAGGTCCTGCTTAAATTACTGTACTGTGATAATTCACTCCAGAAAATGTATTTGAATATTTTTGACAACTGTTTCAACGTCAAAGCAGGATGAACCGTTAAAGCGCAGTAGCTACTGTCTATTCGCTCCTATGAATGAATCAGTGTTTTTGAAAGAATCAGTTGAGTGAATTCAATGACTCACACATAGAGGCATTTCCTTGTTTCCTGTCTGAGTGAATTTGAATAAGTTAAATGAATGACTCAGTGATATAGGCTATTCACTTTTTTCTGAACGAATCGTTTGAATAAATGGTTATGACTAAACTCATTAAGACAGTAACTTGTCGCCACCTACTGGGGTATCGACGAAACATGCAGTGGTTTGGTAAACTACGTTGAAGTAGAACAATGTCACAATCAATTATTTCCTAATTAATATTTTTATTTTCATATCTGTTTTGTATTTGTGCTTAGGTCTGTCATCACTTTGACATGTTTTTGAAATCGTACTGTTACTGTAATGCAAAAAATGCATAGGCTACCTGTCAATCATGTTGTGGGAAATGTGAAGGAGTGAAACTGTTTCATTATGTCATTGCATAACAAAAATGTACAATACTTTCTAATATTCAAATATAGTTTACATTTTATAATAACTTTCATTAACAATACCAACCAAAATTATTACAAATTAAAATTATTATAAAATGCAAAACAGGTGATTAGTTTATTTGTATTCAAATATATGTCATGAAATGTTGAGATATATTATTATTTTTATTATTATTGTTAAATGTAATATATTATTTAAATCAAATATAATTACATTTCAATGAATATATTCAATGCAATACATATAAATGAATGCTTGTTAATGATTTCTTAATGAAAGTTATTACAAAGTGTCACAGAGAATCAAATAACATTCATCAGAAGGCTGCACGACATCACAGGAAAGCAAGTAAACAAAAATAATGCACAATCAGAACAAAGTTATAAAGCTCTTTCCCCAAATGGAAAAAACATTGTCATCAACTTTGGATTCAGCGATGAGTTCAACTCAGAAGGCAAAAAGAGAGCTCTTATATATCGTACAAAAATAGCATGTGTAAAAAGGAATCAGTCATTTTCAAAATCTGTCCATTCACTGCTGACTGCCACTCTTTCCAAGTTTGATCATTCTGTCCGGGCATTTGCATTAGAGTTTATTTTCCATAAAACATCTCCAGAAGAAGTTCCTCCATGTTGACAGCGCCAATGACCGGTTTGAAGAAGAGACCGGCCACCACGTTGGCGTTGATGGATCTCAGCATGGAGAGGGCAAGGAAGAGTTTGGCGAATCTTGCACTGTCCCCGCGGTGAATCATTTTGACATATTCATTAAGTGCCTGGTTCGCCTCGCTCTGCAGGGCCTGGATGTAATGTTGACACTGCAGCCCTGCAATATCTAGGAACAAGAGATGGAAAGAGACTTGTTATATCCTGTACCAGAAATAACTTGATGATGTGAAATAGATACCTTTTGATTGCCTGTACACTTGACTGTAATTCTCAAAATTATACATTTTTGAAAACAATTCATGATAAACAAAGAAACATATAAACTTTGATTCATATATTGTCATATATTCATATTTGAATTACTGATCTGTTACATACCCCAACATTATTATTATTATTATTAGCATATTATAGTAATTACAATATTTATTAGTAGAAGTATATTATTATTATTATTTATGAATTATATATACTATATAATTCATATTACAATATGATTAGATAATAATTCAATGTGACTTATATTAAAAGCAGCTTAAGCAAAACAAAGCACTATTTTTAAATACTGATATTTCTCTAGCTGTGTGTATTATCATCATTATTTTTATTACACAGTTAATGCTTATAAATATTATTAATTGCAATTTGATCTAAATTTAAGTCAAAGTTAAAAGCAACTATGAACTGTAATTTAGGTATGTATGTATGCATGTTTGCATGTATGTATGCATTATGATTATTATTATTATGATTAATATTAATTATTACAATGTGATTTAAATTTAAAGCAGTTAAAAGGAAATATGAACTGTTCTAATTTGAGTATTAATATTACTAATTATTAGGCTACAATGTGATTTAAATGTAAAGCAGTAAAAAGCAACTATGAACTGTCTTAATTCGGGTTTTATAATTATTATTGTTGTTGTTGTTGTTGTGAATGTTAATAAATTAATTTCAAAGTGAGTCATAGTAAAACCGGTTATTCCTAACGGCAGCTAGGAAGTGTCCAAATTCAGGTGTGACAGTGTAGCGAGTGTGTCTCACCTGGATTGAAGAGAATCGCCCCTTTTAAGTATGCGTACTCCTTAGTGCTTATGTCCAGTCCCCAGCATTTCCGCAGAAACATTTTAATACCCTGAACGTCGGTCAACGCCACTCCGCCGTTATTACTCTGGCTGTCCTGCTTGTCCTGTCCGCTCGTTAATATCCGCTGCAGCATGCTGGGCTCTTGTGTCTCCGAAGTCTCGAAGTCGATCCTGTCCTGCGCCATCCCGAGCACCAGCAGCGGCGCCCAGCTGCTCTGCACCAGCTTGTGCTGGTCATCCACCGGCAGCTCCCGGAAACACGGCACGTTCTTCACAAACTTCAGGGTCTTGACCAGGACCGCGGAGGCAGCTTTGCATGTGGTCTGAGGGTAGCGGAGAGACACCTTCCTCTTGGAGCCGCACGCACACGCGCGCATGGACAAGGCGAGCCTCGGGGTCCTCGGCTGGTTCCCAAGTTGCGCAGACTGACTGTCGTTCTTTAAAATGCTGTACAAAATGCTGTTCTGTCGCCTTTCGCTGCTGCAGTGGCAGCTGCTGTCAAAGTACGCCATCCTCCTGGTGCTGCGGGGACTGTTAAATTTCGTTGCTGAAACCGTTATGAGCTTTACGCTTGGAGATGTCCATGCACGGCTGAGGTCTGTGTGTTACCATCCACCCAAATGCCAAATAGTTTAGAGTTTTTAAAGAGCGCTGGACGCCTCCCACTGTCTCTCTCTGATGCACACATAGGGGGCGCTATAGTCCCCGTAGTGATGTGTGGTTTTGCCACATCAGGTTTTGCCTATACTGTACATGATTGGGCATCCAGTGTCCCCACAAAAACCGCAAAAGCTAAAATCACCAACATTGAGAGGACCAGCCAAATCGTAAACGCAAGTACAATTGCCTAATCCTATAAAGCACTCTATCATATTGGCCTCTAAATTATCAACATAATCGAAACATTGCTTTAAAACCTGTTGTACACAATCTACTACATGCCTTGTGTCGTCTTACTGCTAGTTTATACTTTTTTAGAAGGTAAACATGATAATAAATATTTTTTTTAGAAAAAATCATGTTGAAATGTGAGTATAAAATATGACACATCAGGCTTTAGTGAAACATTGTACATCTATTTGTACAAATATTTGTACATCTCTCATTGTATTGTGTTGTATTATGTTTTGCTTTCACAATAAACACTACAGAGCTTTGATCATAGAACTAAGCATTGAAACAGAATTTTATCTTACTTAACTTTTTATATATTATATATATATAATTAATGTTATATTATTTAATTATTTATAAAATTACATTTAGCATTTGGAGCTAGAGAAAATCAGATTCTCTTTGAAAAAGAAAGAAGATAATTTTTATCAAATCTGGCAACCTTTCATAGATTACTTTAAAGGGGTCATAAGATGCTTTTTTAAGATCATTATTTTGTGTATTTGGTGTAACAGAATATGTTGACATGCTTTAATGTTAAAAAAACACATTATTTTTCAAATACTGTACATTATTGTAGGTCCTCTATGCCCCGCC
>NW_015542345.1:1394182-1400891 GCF_001515605.1 Sinocyclocheilus anshuiensis | reverse complement strand
GAAATGTAACGCCCCTTACCATAATCGCGAGCTTCATCTTTCAAGTAATGATGACACAGTAATGATGCAGTACACAAGCCGCGGTTAAGACAGCTGACTCTACTGTGATGTGACGCTGTCTCTCTCTCTCACACACACACACGCGCGTGCGCGCCCACACACACACACACACGATGCACAAAACTCCGCATTTGAACAGTCAATAGCAAATACTTAAACTAGTAACGCACAATCAGCTTGGAACACTTCAAAGAGAAAGGAAAACTTGAAATCGCATCATATGACCCCTTTAATGATATTAATTCTACCGGTCCCTAAGTTAAAGTAAATTATTAAGCTAAGAAAATTAATAAATGAATAAGTTGAGATATCTGTTAACAACAACAACAACAAAAGTCTGGATTACACAAAGACATACTTCTTGCACTAATCTGACCACGACTGACCTGTTTCCAGACTGTACTACCAAAGATTTGTATAGAATGCCAATGTTTTGCCTAAAGGTATTTATTCATTTCTGAGTATTATGACAGGTGACAGTAGGCGCTACCTCCTTGTTTGGCATCTGCCCCAGTCTAGCCTTGTCTGGTTTGACAGTTTTACAGTAACATGATGTGTGTGTGTGTGTGTGTGTGTGTGTGTGTACAGGCCACTTTCCTCCAAAGCGCTTGTGATCATTTATTATTTTTGTTTTGTTATTAAAGTCCAGGGTCACCTGTATTGTGCACTGTTTACCAGTTTTGTCTGAGGCAGATGGGGGTGTACTGATGTCATTGCTCTCCTGAAGAAGAATATAAAAGCATATTGATTTGCAGCCTGTATGGAAAGTCATATCAAGGCGCCACTACTGATGTTGAATAGCCGAAGGACAAGTCTATGGTGGAAGTGATGAAAGCATTAGAATATTGTGCAGTGAGAGACAACTCGCACAACTGATCTATTTAAAAAAAGAAAAAAGAAAAAAAGAAATGTGTTTTACCATTTACATCAAGGCCAATGTCAAATAAACAGCCTTTACAGCCTTCTCTTAACACCTGTCCCCCTCCCCCCAAAGAAGCAACACACACACACTATACTCACACACAATTTTGCATCCAACTCAGCATCTGTTCAAGGTCAACAGGTCTAACTGCCAGTTTGTGCAAATGTTCTTCACCTACCTGTCCTCATCTGTGGAACTGGGGCTGTATCTTGAATGAAGGCTCTTATTTATGTTCTTTTTTTGAGGGCCAAAGCTCAAGTCAACAACATCCTCAGTAACTGTAGTACCAACATCAGAGGAGTTGTTCCAGATAACTATAATCACAAGGCTAGTATTTACATGTCACTGTTTAATTTTAGAAACGTCAAGGATGAAATAATCACGTAAAATAACAATGTAGTACCTGACTGTGAATATAATGTCTATTGTCTGAGAACACAATGAATACAATACAAACTTTCAAAGATTTTTCAAAATCATTCTTAATGGTCTTTTACTAGCTGGAATGTTTAATCTGTAAAATGTAATTTTATTCATATTCAAATGCCTTATTATGCCTTATCTTGTTCACTTTCGTCAGTCATGAACTGAGAGCATGAATTAAGCTGAATTTCAGTGCCAGTCAAATGTTGATACTTTGGTTGCTGTGCAAAGCTTCTCTCTGAGTTTAGTGTGAATATGAGCATGACTTTGAGACCATTGACCCTTAAAGTGACTAGCCTTCAACTTTTTTAGCAAACACTGATCCAGTCAGCCTACACTCTAAGAAAAGTCAGTAAAAATGCAGCCCAGTGTACCATGTTAATATGAAGGATCTTTCCTCACTGATTTTTCTCTGGTATTTTGCCTGTGTTTTGAATTGTGTATTGCATTGTGTTGTGTGTTAGGGTTGGAAATGTCCAAAAATTTTACAAAAAGTGGTGTGAAAGTAGGTGAAAATTCTATAGTTACAAACAGTTACCTGACTTTATTTGTATTTTTTTATTCTTTTCAGCCAAGAGGTCAAATTGTAACATACCAAAACATATAAAACTTTAGGAATGTAATTAATAAAGTCGCAATTATATTTAATAGTCTCCCATTGCGATGTATATCAGTTATTTTCATTAAAGATAATGAGGGCAGATTAATAGAAATAATAATAATAAAAATGATGATGATGATGATGTGCACGGATAAATAATTTATAAGAAATACTGCAATATTCCATAAAAAATAAGAATTGTCCACTTTAATTTCATGATTGCTTTACCACATAAAATGAATAATTAATTTTAAAAAGTATTAGATAAAATACTTTAAGAAAATGTTTATATATTTATGTGTTTAGCAGCAATTAGTCATATTTGAATTCCGAACACGAACACAGACTAGACACCATACATATCTACGCTAGACATTAACTTCAGAGGAGGAGAAGATTTTTAAAGCAGAAGTTACCCTTAAGTCTGTTTCTCACACAAAGCTATTGTGTGACTTCAATGTACAAGTGTTTCTTATTTATTTTTGTGGTTTGACAGACATGGTCACTATCATGTTCTGGAAAGAACTGAGTGAAGTCTGCAAAAATAGAGCAGTTTGAAACATCTTGAAGGTGAGTAAATAATGACTGAATTTTTCATTTCAGCTGTTTATTAAATGCATATGCTGAACACTTCAAATCAAAGACTGACCATCAAAAGTATCCTGCTTGATTTTCAATTTTATCAAAAGTCAGACTTATTTCCAATCATGTCTCCCTTCATTGCAAGGTTATGGTCATGCTGGATGATTTGTGTCCCCTCTCTCTCTCTCTCTCTCTCTCTCTCTCTCTCTCTCTCTCTCTCTCTCTCTCTCTCTCTCTCTCTCTCTCTCTCTCTCTCTCTCTCTCTCTCTCTCTCTCTCTCTCTCTCTCTCTCTCTCTCTCTCTCTCTCTCTCTCAATTCAATTCAATTCAATTCAATATGTGCTTTATTGGCATGACAATTGTTACAATTGCCAAAGCATAGTGTTTACATTGAATCTAAAACAGATATGTATTAAATATATATATATATATAAATAAATAAAATAAAATAACAATAATAATAAAAAATACATGCATGTATATATAATTAAAATAGAACAAATCAACATTTATTATTCTATGAACAATTTAAAATTCAGTGGTGTGTGTGTGTGTGTAGGCGCATCACTGATTTGTTGACTCCTCCCTCTTTTTGTGACAGGCATCAATGTATCTTGCTGCTAGTAAGATACAATCTTGTTTTTCACCTAATAAATATTGAAGTTGTGTTTTCTTGTTTAACATTTTGAAGTCAGGGTAAAGTATTTCAAATTTGGGATAAAATGTCTTTCTAATTTCTTCATAGTTAGTGCAGCTGGTGAGGAAGTGTTGCTCTGTCTCCACTTCCCCATGATTACAGTATGGGCAGATACGGCTCACTTTGTGCAGCCAGTGCTGTCGATATTTGCCCGTCTCTATAGTCAGAGTATGATTGCTCAGTCTGTACCTCGTCATTTGTCTTCTTAATTTACAGTCTTGCACTGTACTCAGATAATCTGCAGTTGTGTAATCTCTATTTAGGGCCAAATAACATTCAAATTTACTTTGTTTTTCTGTTGTTTCAGTCCAATAAGTTAGATAATTGTCTTTTTGTGCTTTTATAATTTGGTTGGGCCGAGTTTTGTGGATGAATATTTCAGTGTCCTGATGCTGGCTGTTGTTAGTCATGTTAGTTTGTTTTTGCAGCTTCAGGACCATCTGAATCAGGGGACTTTTTTCAGGGTTCACTTCATGGTTTTAAGGGCTTTAAAATGGTAAGAGTTGGGGTCACTCATTTTTAGGTGTTTGCTAAATTTGATGGCTCATTTCTCAATGCGCATTAGTAGAGGGTATTGGCCTAATTCTGCCCTGCATGCGTTGTTCGGTGTGCTCCTCTGTACTCTGAGGATACTCTTACAGAACTCAGCATGCAGGGCTTCAATCGGATTTTTGTCCCATTTTTCAAATTCGTGATTTAGGAGAGGACCCCACACTTCACTGCCATATAATGCAATAGATTCTGTGACTGATTGGAATATTTTGAGCCAGATTCTAATTGGTATTTCAATTTGGATAGATTTTTTGATGGCATAAAAGGCCCTTCTTGCTTTCTCTTTCAGTTCATTCACAGCCAAATTTAGCTTGCCAGTTGCATTTATCTTCAGCCCGAGGTATGTGTAGTTTGTGACATTTTCAATTTTGGTCACACCCTGGGTGAAGTTATGTCTCTCTCCCTGAACTCTGGGTCTTTTCTGGAATGTTAGTACTTTAGTTTTGTTAGGATTAATCGTCAGGGCCCAGGTCTGACAGAACTTGTGCAGGATGTCTAGGCTCTGCTGTAGACCCTCTTCTGTTGGAGACAGCAGAACCAGATCATCTGCAAACAGCAAGAGCTTTATGTTGGAGTCATGCAGTGTGAGGCCAGGTGCTGCTGATTGTTCCAGGAGTTTCGCCAATTCATTAATGTAGATATTGAAGAGGGTCGGTGATAGTGGACAGCCCTGCCTCACACCCCGCCCTTGAGTGAAGAATTCTGTGCGTTTATTTCCAATTTTAATTGCGCATTGATTGTTTGAATACATTGTTTTTATGATATTGTATGTTTTACCCCCAATACCTGATTCTAGAAGTTTTGACAACAGACCTTCATGCCAAACTGAATCAAAGGCCTTTTGGAAATCTACAAAGCAAGCAAAAATTTTGGTTTTGTTTTGGTTAACGTATTTGTCGATCAGGGTGTGTAGGGTGAAGATGTGGTCTGTTGTTCTATAATTTGGTAAGAATCCAATCTGACTTTTGCTGAGGACACTGTGCTCTGTGAGGAAGTGTACAAGTCTTGTGTTGATGATATTGCAGAACAGCTTCCCCAGATTACTGCTTACACAGATGCCTCTGTAGTTGTTGGGGTCTGATTTGTCTCCACTCTTGAATATGGGCGTTATGAGTCCTTGATTCCAGGTTTCAGGGATTAGTCCAATAAGTTAGATTTTCTTTTTGTGCTTTTATAATTTGGTTGGGCTGAATTCTTTGGATGAATATTTCAGTGTCCTGATGCTGGCTGTTGTTAGTCATGTTAGTTTGTTTTTGCAGCTTCAGGACCATCTGAATCAGGGGACGTTTTTCAGGGTTCACTTCATGAATTTTAAGGGCCTTAAAATTGTAAGAGTCTCTCTCTCTCTCTCTCTCTCTCTCTCGCTCTCTCTCTCTCTATCTTCCTCCATGTGCCCACATCTGTGCTTCTGCTTAAATAATTATTTTCCCTTTCTAGACTTCAAGCTAATTTCATGGACTCTTATCTGTGGATTATAATGTTAATAAATATTTGCGAATTTCAAACGTTAAACGTTCATGTTTATGTAATGTGGTGTTTGGGTTTTGTCATGTTCATGTTTTCCATGTCTTTTATTTTGTAATTGTTTCATGGTCCCTGTTTGTGTCATGCTTCCCTTGCCCTCATGTATTCATGCCATTGGTTCTCTTGTTCATTGTGTCATGTTCTGATTGGTTGTCCTAGTCATGTGTCTTGTTTCCCATTGGTTTGTTCATGTCATGTGACCCTCCTTGTCTGCTATAACTAGCCATCATGTTCCCATTGTGCCCTTGTTGTGTATTTGATGTTGTAACCCGCTGTCGGTGAATCTAGTCTGTTATGCCTTGTCAAGTCTGTTCATGCCAAGTCAAGTCTGTTTTAGTCAAGTCCGCACTTCGGTTCTTCACTACACTCGCCTTCAGTGGATTGATCGTTACAGAATACACGACCTGACCTAAAATGAACCCAGCAGATCGCCTAGTTCGCCTCCGTCAAGGTAATCGCTCCATTGAGGATTATGTGGAGGACTTTTGTGGGCTTTGTCACCTAGTTGATTTTAATGAAACGTTCCTTAAGGACATTTTCCGTTATGGTTTGGAAAAAAATGTATCTCATTTAATGCCATGCAATACCCCTCAATGGACTCTGGAAAAATACATTGACTTTGCTTTGATGCTGGCTGGTTCACCATATACTGTGGGGGTTGCTGAGGAGGAACACAGCTATCCTACACCCCCCGCCACATCAGACCTTTTCCACGTCCCGACCATTATGTCAGGAGTTGTTCACGTCATGCCTGCCAAACCAAAGCCTGCCCACATCAAGTCTGCCAAGCCACAGCCTGCTCATGTCACGTCTGCTACACCAAAGCCTGCTAACGTCTTGTCTGCTACTCCAGGACCTGCTCACGTCATGCCAGTTAAGTCAAAGTTTACTCATGTCATATTTACCAAGTCAAAGCCTGATCACATCATGTCTGTCGTCAGCGCTCTCAAGCCCCGCCATCTTAGAGGTCCTGCCACACTCTGCTACCCTTAATGTAGTGGCGGTCGCCATTTTGAGTGTGTGGGCTGCACACTGCACTCCTGAGTCCTCTCCTGTCTACGAGTCTGCTCCTGAGGCCTCTTCTGTCCATGAATCTGCCTCAGAGGCCTCTCCTGCCTATGAGTCTGTCTCAGAGCCCTCTCCTAACCACGAGTCTGCTCCAAGGGCCTTTCCTGTGCCTCCAGAAGTGGTAGCATCCGCTGCAGAACCTCCAGAGGTCGTGGCGTCCACTTCCGAACTCACTGCCTGCCCTGTCACGGCCACAGAGGCCATTCACAAACTCACAGACTGCCCTGTCACGGCCACAGAGGCCGTTCACGAACTCACAGACTGTCTTGTCACGGCCACG
>NW_015542345.1:1393230-1393727 GCF_001515605.1 Sinocyclocheilus anshuiensis | reverse complement strand
CCATGAGTCTGCACCAAGGGCCTTTCCTGTGCATGAATCCGCTGCAGAACCTCCAGAGGTGGCGGCATCTGCTGCAGAACCTCCTGAGGTGGTGGCGTCCGCTTCCGAACTCTCTGTCTGCCTTGTCACGGCCACAGAGACTGTTCACGAACTCACTGTCTGTCCTGTTACAGCCATGGAGGACGTTCATGAACTCACTGTCTGTCCTGTCACAGCCATGGAGGCCAACTCTCTGTCTGTCCTGCCACGGCCAAGGAGGCCGTTCATGACCTCACTGTCTGTCCTGTTACGGCCATGGAGGCCGTTCATGAACTCACTGTCTGTCCTGTTAAGACCACGGAGGCCGTTCATGTATTCACTGTCTGTCCTGCCACGGCCAAGGAGGCCGTTCATGAACTTACAGTCTGCCCTGTCACAGCCATGGAGGCCGTTCATGAACTCCCTGTCTGTCTTCTCATGGCCAAGGAGGCCATTCAAGAACTCTCTGCTTGCTCCGT
>NW_015542345.1:1388235-1392939 GCF_001515605.1 Sinocyclocheilus anshuiensis | reverse complement strand
ATTGCTCCCCGATCTGCCTGCCCCGCCATGGCTCCCCGATCTGCCTGCTCCGCCATGGCTCCCCGATCTGCCTGCCCCGCCATGGCTCCCCGCTCTGCCTGCCCTGCCATGGCTTCCCGCTCTGCCTGCCCCTTCATGGGCCTGGCCCTCCGTCCCTCCCCCAGTTCCGCCTCCACTCCACCACCCTCCTGGACTTTTTGGGTTATGTTTGGACGTCTGTAGCCGCCCTTAGAGGGGGGGAAATGTAATGTGGTGTTTGGGTTTTGTCATGTTCATGTTTTCCATGTCTTTTATTTTGTAATTGTTTCCTGCTGTTTGTGTCATGCTTCCCTTGCCCTCATGTATTCATGCCATTGGTTCCTCTGTTCATTGTGTCATGTTCTGATTGGTTGTCTTAGTCATGTGTCTTGTTTCCCATTGGTTTGTTCATTCACTAATTCCTAAAAAAAAAAAAAAAAAAAAAAAAAAAAGAGAAAAGACAATTAAAGTATTCAGGAACTGTTGTTCACGGTTTCAGAACTTCAGAACCACAATTGTGAGCCTTATTAAGTGCATCAACAAACATAAAAAGCTGCATTGCAATGTTTTTGAGTTAGTCTCTAATGGCAATACAATTAGGGCCTACGTGATTATTAATTTCAGAATAATGTAATATTATATTTATATTGTATAGTTATAGTATATTTATTTTAATTATATTTTAATGCATGTTCTATTTATGTATTTTCACATGAATAATGTTAACATTATTTTTGAACTGCAAAAATGTTTTCAGTCTGCATAGACTGCTAATGTTTACATAAACGTCTTTGTGGTAACTAAATCCAGTCTAGATCAGCCTCCCTTTTACAGACATGCACAAACAGAACACAGAAACAGCCCACCAGGTTGTCATGACGCAATGAGAATAAGAATTTGGCTCAACTTCACAACAGCAACCTTGAAGAGTATGAAAAAGGTCTTTCTTTATCCTTCTATCGTTTTTCCTCTGTTTGCAAGTTTGTAGTCTTTTCAATACTATAGCATTGCCTTGTACAGTTCTGATGAATAATTTTCATGGAATAATAAATGATACAACATAAAAATAAAAAAAAAACAGTGAAGCCTTGTGTCCTTTCATAGACAATCAAAAGGAAAGAAGAAAGATCATGTTCGTTTTTAAAAACAAAAAAAAAACATCAACTTTTTTTGGGGGCAAATTGTTCTTCTTGCCTTGTGTTATGAGAAGTTCTGTCTGTTACTATAGTAACTAACTTGAATTTCTTCCTGCCTGCCTCTATGACTTTACCCATAAAGTGATATGGCCTTGTGTCGAAGAGAGTTACAAATTGAATACTGCTTTTCTCAAGGGCGTTTGTCAGTCTGTCTGTGGTTGTCCGAGGTATGTATGTGTGTGTGTGCGCGCGTGTTTGTGTGTGTGTGACAAAAGCCATCAAACAAAGTAAATATTTTTGTTTGTTTCAAATAAACTACTTCAATTATGAGAGAGTTAGATAGAGAATGGATTTTTTCCCTAATCGTGTGTGAAATCTATGCATAAATATTTGAACACAGAAATCAAAGATGTACAGAAAAATGTACTTCAAATTTAAAATATTGCTGACAAATGAGGTCCGAAACAAAACTCTGAGCGAGCAAGTGCGTGACAAAAACATTCACAAGAGAAAGAGAGTGAGGAAAAGCCTGCTGCAGATGTGAAACTAAATCCACTATTGGTTCCCTCAGTATTTCTGTATGGTTTTTTTTTTTTTTTAATACATGGGTAAAATAAGGTTTGTAGTAAACATAACTTGAAGACACTTGGGTGTTTTGTTGCACAGCGTAAACTGCACACACTCACCAATGTTCTTATGCAGTTTCTAATTGCAAACATACGTTTTTAAAAAACAAACATAACTGCTTAAAAATTTGCATTTTTAGTGTGAGTGTAATTTATGCTATACGGCAAACCATACAAGTATCATCCATTTTTGTATGTACCATAGACCTTGTTTTACTCTTAAATTGAACAACCCCATTATAAATATCCATATGAAAATCTCGAGGGAACATATAGCAGATTAGGCTTCTGGTTTTGATGTCACAGCTGCAGAGCTGTGTCTCATTTCGGAGGCTGCGTCCTCCAGAGGCTGCATTTGTAGGCTGCATACGTCATCAAGGATGTATTATTTAAGAAAAGTAACCATAATTAAACTGACTATTATTCCTTGTGAGGTGTAAAATAATGTACTGTAATTTATTTTTTACTTTACAATTTTACAGTTACTTTTCTTAAATGAGACTGCCCCGATGATGTAGGCCTATGCAGCCTTCAAATGCGACCTCTGAACATGGGTTGAGCATGTTTTAGGCAAAACTAGCTGGGGACATGCTGCTTTGTTTAGGTTTACAAAATTATTTGCGCATAAATACTCAAATTGTATTAGATTATCAGCGAATGAAGTTCAGTTCTTAAGTTTACAATTTATTCTAAGTTTACTTCATTCTAACAAAATATTTAGGAATAATAATCATTATTTGAAACCAAATGCAATAATGCAATACAGCATGGCTTAGATTTGCAACGTTGCTTTGAACAAGCGACAAGATTTCTAGTCTTTGGGAAATCAAGACTTTGGGGATGTTTGGTCCACATGCAAAACGGCATGTTTGGCAAAACGATACACTATCAGCACAATTACCTCATACCAACCAACATGTATTTTGGCAGAGGGGTGAAAATTTCGGCTTGTTTTGCAGCCAGAGAAACCAGTCACCTTGCAGTCATCATCTGGACCATGATCTCAACTTGAAAGTGAGATAGGTGAGATCCTCAGCTGAACCAGTTGTGCCATGCACAGGACAATGACCCAAAGTACGCAAGCACATTAACAACTGCTGGAACTGAATTGAATTAATGTTTTCAAATGACCTTGTCAAAGTCCAAACCTCAAACCCATTGATATGTGGCATGGATGACTGCCATCAAATAAAATCTCATCCAACACACTTAGTGAGCCTGATAATCTCATAAATCACTACATCACGTTATTTTATTTTTATTTTAAATGTATGATTTCAAAAATGTAATTTTGTGGCTTTTATGTGTCATGTGTCAACTTTGAGGGCATAAAACTTATCCTCCTAAAATCTTGCCGTGTCGTGAACAAGAAACATGTCAAGCCGCCTTTCCACTATATCCGACAAACAACAAGCGATAGACCGGAAGTCATTCATTTCCAAAAAAAATATTTACTTTTAGCATATACATAATATTGATGACTCATTCAGTGTTATGTGCTAAATTAATGACATAATGTTGTATTTACTCATGCCTCATCTTTAGGTTGATAACTGAGCCTGGTTTAGATAGCAAAGCTAAAAGGCAAGAATACAGTGAAGGTTACTAAAAAGGGACTGTACTGTGGTTATCACGAATCCTGTCCATGGACTTCCGTTCGATCACCACCAGAGGTCACCCTTCCGTTACATTGACTCTCACACTACACAAACTGTTGCATGTCATCCCGGACTACATATCCCATCATCCATTGCACTGATTGCACACAGCTGTAACCAATCACACATTCTCTGTATAACACCCACTCAGATCCTGCTCAAGTCGCCGAGTATTGTTTAACGTTTATCACTGTGATAGCTGATAGCTACTTTACGGAGCCTGCTCTAGTTTTCATAGTCTAATCATAGTCTTGCCTTGCCTGTTTTTCTGGTTTCCTGGTTCCTGATTCTTGGCACGTGTCTTGGATTAACCCTTTGTCTTGCTGTTTCGGACTGTGTTTGCACCTAGCCTGGACTATTGCTCGTGTAATTGGATTTCCCCTCTTGTCAAGCCCTCTGGATACTGTTCGGCGATCGAAGACCCACGCTAGCCCTAGGAATATTCTTTGTCCTGCCTCAGTTCCCTGTCCTTGTTTAAGTTTCTAGTTCTAGTTTCTATAGTCTAGTCAAAGTCTTGCCTTGCCTGTTTTCTCGTGTTCTGAACTTCTGCCTGTGTATCTTGGATTAACCCTTTGCCTTGTTGTTTCGAACTGTGTTTGCACCTCGCCTGGACTATTGCTCATGTTATTGGATTACCCCTCTTGTCAAGCCCTCTGGATACTGTTCGCCGATCGAAGACCCACGCTAGACCTAGGAATATTCTTTGTCCTGCTTGTGATATACCGGTGTTATCTGACCCTTGCCTGTTTATTGATCACGCCTTTGTAAATAAAGCCTTGCACTTGGATCCGCACATCTCACGTCTCGTTCGCCCCGTAACAGAATACTCGGCCAAACTAGGATCCAGCGGCTTCACCAAGGAACATTGGCCAGGTATGAACGCCGCAATTCTGCTGCTAGCACTCAAGCAGGGCACACGATCACTCGAGGGTTACATTGTGGAATATTTGGTTTTGGCAAATGGCTCAGAATTACCTGTCTGTATGTTAATAGACTTTTTCTGTGATGGTCTTAACCAGCCTTTAAAGTCAAGAGTGGTTCAAAAGGGTCCTCGTTCGTCACTGAGTAGTTTTTTTGGATTATGTTTTGTGGACTGTTGGTTCAGCGTTCACTGTGGGTGTCACGGAGGAATGCGACACCGCACTCACTCATGTACAGGTGCATCTCAATAAATTAGAATGTCATGGAAAAGTTCATTTATTTCAGTAATTCAACTCAAATTGTGAAACTCGTGTATTAAATAAATTCAATGCACACAGACTGAAG
>NW_015542345.1:1386323-1386995 GCF_001515605.1 Sinocyclocheilus anshuiensis | reverse complement strand
TCATGAGTCATGAGTCAAGTCAAGTCACAACTGATCTTCATGAGTCAAGTCATGTCACAGTTGATCGTCAAGTCTAGTCTCAAGTCGCAGCTGCTCTTTCTGAGTCAAATCAAGTCACAGTTGATCTTCATAAATCAGGTCGCGCCTCAGCTGAACTTCCAGAGTCTCGTCACATTTCAGCTGAACTTCCAGAGTCTCGTCACGTTTCAGCTGAACTTCCAGAGCCTCGTCACGCCTCAGCTGAACTTCTAGAGTCTCGTCATGCTTCCCTTCCTGAGTCACGTCACGTCACAGCTGATCTTCCAGAATCTCATCACATATCAGCTGATTTTCCAGAGTCACGTCATGTCTCAGCTGTTCGTCCAGAGTTACATCACGTCACAGCACAGCTGATCATCCAGAGTCATGTCACAGCACAGCTGATCATCCAGAGTCACGTCACATCACAGCTGATCAAACTGACACCAAGTTTACTGCCCAGTCTGTCACAGCCCAAAAACCCACCTTTAACCCTGTCACTGCCATAGAGAACATTGATGAACTGTCTGCATGTTATGTTTTCCCTAATGTGTCTGTTGGACCATCTGCCTTGCCAGTCCCAGTCAGTAAGCCTGTTTGTGAACTGTCTGCCTATCCAGTTTCAATCAGTGAGCTGTCTGCCCGTTCAATGTT
>NW_015542345.1:1307387-1386194 GCF_001515605.1 Sinocyclocheilus anshuiensis | reverse complement strand
CTTCTGCTCTGTCTGCTCCGGCCTGGTGGTCTTCTGCTCCTCCGTGGTGGTCTTCTGCTTCGTCTGCTCTGGCCTTGTGGTCTTCTGTTCTGCTCTGGTGGTCTTCCGCTCCGCCGTGGCGATCTTCAGACCCATCTGCTCAACTGTGGTGGTCCTCGGCCCCACTCTGGCTTCCTGCTTCGATAGTCTTGCCTTGCCTGTTTTCCTGGTTCCTGATTCTTGCCACGTGTGTTGGATTAACCCTTTGTCTTGCTGTTTCGGACTGTGTTTGCACCTCGCCTGGACTATTGCTCATGTTATTGGATTACCCCTCTTGTCAAGCCCTCTGGATACTGTTCGCCGATCGAAGACCCACGCTAGACCTAGGAATATTCTTTGTCCTGCTTGTGATATACCGGTGTTATCTGACCCTTGCCTGTTTATTGATCACGCCTTTGTAAATAAAGCCTTGCACTTGGATCCGCATGTCTCACGTCTCGTAACAGAGGTTAAGTGCTTCTAACCACAATCAGGGTATTAACAGCAAACATGTGAAAATGCAGTGTATTTAAGGTTTGCAGGAATAATGAACACCCTTGCCAGTCTAGAAAGGGTTAAGTAGTCAGATATGCGGTAGCATATTAAAAAGATATTAAAATGTCACATTCTGATATTGAAACACTGCTTCTCCACAAGCCACTTGATTTAAGTCTGTATGCATCTTTTATGTACACAGTTTATATTTTTTATAGTTATATTTTTCATATTTCTATTGAGCTAATTTTTTTTACTATTTGTATCACTCACATGTATAGAAGCTCGTTTCCAACATGGGATAAATTAAAAAAGGTCATTTGCAACAATTCAAACTTTTTTTCTCACAATTCTGTTTTTCCTTGCAATTTTGAGAAAAAAAAAAACAGAATTGAGATATATAAACTCAGAATTGTGAAATAAAAAGTCACAATTATCTTTTTTAATTTGTGTTGGTCATTTTTCTGTGTTGGAAACAAAAATCAGAACTGTGAGATGGAAACTTAGAATTCAGAGAAAAAAACTAAATTCGATGTATATTCGGAATTGTGAGAAAAAAAGTCAGAATTGTAGAGTGTATTGGGCATTCATAAACGACAGTGGGCATCGGGACACAAGATTCAATAATTTCATCTTGTGTAGTGTGTCATAGTGGACGCCACAGCAGACGGGATGAGAAGGAGAAGAGTTGTTGAGTAAAGTAATTATTTTTGTTTTCTTTACTGTAACATTAAATTATATTTAATGTTTTATGGGTGGGGGTGTTACGAGCCCCTGCTCTTTCTAATCCATTTAAGAGCTGCTGGTAGCACTTCAATGGCGGCTTGCCCTGGGAACTATGTTTTTTGTTTGATTTTTGGTTTTGGTTTTCCTTACTCTCTTTTGTTTAAGGATGGTGAGTGATTGCTTTAGTTACCACAGAGTACATAGAGTGTTTGATTTCTTCCTCGGGAGATATGAAGTTTTCTTAACTTTTGAGTAAGTGGTAGTTCAAATTAGTTAGCTCCCCAGTCCTTATTTATGATTTGTTTATGTTTAAATACGTCTTGCTGTTTTCTATTTTTGGTTATTCTTTCACCCATACAATAAAACTTCAACTTTTTGCCCTGGCCACTGTGGTATTTGTTGCCGTTAGAACGGCTTTCTTATGTTGGTCCCTAAACAGGGTCATAACATAAACTGGGGGCTCGTCCGGGATATGAACTGCCTTTTGTTTGAAGAGCTACTTTTGTTTTTTTGCAGCATGCTTTGTTACTAAATGGTTTTGGTTGGACTGCTATTTTTGTTTTGTAGAATGCTTTGTAATATTTATGCAATGCTACTTTTGTGTTTTTTTACTTTTGTGTAGTTTGCTTTGAAAGATTGAGGCAATTCTAATTTTGTGTCTTGTTGCTTTCTTTGTAAGTTGATGCATTGCTACTTTTGCTTCTTTGTAGTATGCTTTTGTGTTTAATGCATTGCTACTTTTGTTGTTTGTAGCATGCTTTTGTATTTGATGCATGGCTACTTTGGGCATGTCCTTTGACTGCATTTAGTAGTTTGGAAGGTGGGATTTGACCAATTTTGCCATTCTTTTTGTGTAAACTACTTTTGAGTGGCCATGGGCTGGAGTCGTTTCATGGGGTAACATTCTTGTATTTGCTTAATTTCATTTTATAGTAGGTTTTCTTACTACCTCTTAGAATCTTTTGTCAGGGGAAGATTTGTGATGGAGGATTTTGATTTGGAGAAGTTTCTGCAGTCTCCTTCATTAGAACAGCTTTATAGCTAGAGGAAAGTGGAGCTTTAACATATTGCATTCTTATAAAATCGAGATTGTTTGTGGTACTCTTAAAGCTGCCATGAGACGACAAGTTTTATCTGCATTAGTAAATCAAAAGGTATTTTCTAGTGATGCTGCTTCAAAATATTTGCAGACTACTTAGTTGGATTTACCTAAAGAGTTATTTGTTGAAAAGTCTCAGCGTGTGAAGGAACTTGAACTTGAATTAAAACATAAAGAACTGCAGGTTAAAGAAAAACAAACTGCAAGTGACTTAGAGCTAAAAAGGTTGGAACTGGAGTCAGAGAAACTGGAAATGGAGAGAACTCTGCGTTTGAAAGATTTAGAACTTAGAGCAGTTACCCCAAGTCATGCAGCTGTAATGTCTAAAGCTAGTGCTGACTCTGATGTTGCAAGAACATTCATTTGGTCCCTCCCTTTATAGAGAAGGATGTGGATAAATACGTCACTCATTTTGAGCGTGTAGCTCTAACTTTAGGTTGACCTAAGCATGTATAGACCTTACTTCTACAATGTGTTTTAACAGCCTTTAGGCAAAAATTTTTAAGTTTCAAAAAGGCAGAGAAACAAACCTGTACAGTTTGCACATGAAAGGGAGAGCTTGTTTGATTGTTGCTGTGTTTCTCAGGGAGTTACAGATTTTTATCATCTTGGAGAGATAATTCTTGAAGAATTTAAGAATTGCCTTCCTGAGACTATGGCAATGTTCTTGAATGAACAGCAGGTACTCCTCATATACAGAGCAGCTAACCTAGCACATGAGTTCGTGTTGACTCAAAGTGTGTTTTTTCAGCTATCTTGTACAAAATCTGATGAGAGTATTGAAAATACTGCAGGTCTTAAATCCAGCTCCTTCATTCAGGGTAAGAAAGGAGTTTGAGGAAAATGTGTCTGACCTTGATCAGAAGCTATTTTGTTTTTATTGAAAAAGCAGGGTCCTAAAATGACTGATTGCTTTGTACTGAACCTTAGCTCTAGTGAATAGCTTCTTAACTAAACCTCCATCTTTTGAGTTTGAAAGTAAAAAGGGCCCAGTTTTTGAGGACTACATGCCATTCTTGACGGATGGGTCGGTGTCTGTAGGTGACATTGAAAGTCCCTGTTAAGATTTTACGTTGAGATGAAGTCCTTTTAATGTCTGGAGTTGCTGGGTCAGGCCTGAACTTCCTGTTGAGGGCGTGTCTTTTATTCTTAGCAGGAGGTAATGTTCTGGTTAATCCAGAGGTTTTATATACTCCCTTGTCTGTTAAGAGTACTGATGAGGTGTCTATGAACTATCCAGACATATATCCTGCCTGTGTCATTACCAGAGCTATTTCCAAGCAACTGCCAAGTAAGTCTGTTTTAAAAGATTTTAATGAAGTTGAGTTGACTGAAACATTTTTCTCTGATTTGGAGTCTCAAATAATTGAAGTTGTGTATTGGGACATTTGGTCTGTGTTGGAGTTTTCCATTATGGATGGTAAGTATTCCATTCATTAAAAATAATTTGTTTAAATTATATTTAATGTTTTATGAGTGGGGGCTGCTCTTTCTCTATTTGTTTTCTTTCCTGGGTGCAGCTGCTAATTGGATGGGGGGCGGAGACTATTACAAACACCTGAGGCCTCTGCCTATTTAAGAGCTGCTGGTGGCACTTCAATGGCGGCTTGCCCTGGGAGCTATGTTTTGTGTTTGATTTTTGGTTTTCCTTATTCTCTTTTGTTTAAGGATGATGAGTGATTGCTTTAGTTACCACAGAGTACATAGAAAGCATAGGTATGTGAGCTGACCCGGAAGGCTTTTGCTGTGTTCGATTTATTCCTCTGGAGATAGGACGTTTTCTTAACTTTTGAGTAAGTGGTAGTTTAAATTAGTTAGCTCACCAGTCTTTATTTATGATTTGTTTATGTTTAAATACATTTCTTGCTGTTTACTATTTTTGGTTATTCTTTTACCCGTACAATAAAACTTTAAACTTTTTGCCCTGGCCACTGTGGTATTTGTTGCCTTTAGAACGGCTTTCTTGTGTTGGTCCCCAAACAGGGTCGTAACATTTACGCACAAAAAGTATTCTCGTAGATTTGTAAAATTATGGTTGAACCCCAGATGTCACATGGAATATTTTACCGATATCCTTGCTACATTTCTGGACCTAGGAACATTACCGTTATGTTGCTGTCTATAAAGGGTCAGAGAGCTCTTGGATTGCATCAAAAATATCTTAATTTGTGTTCTCGAAATGATTTTCACGACATGACAAGATTTTAGGAGGATACGTTTTATGGCATCAAAGTTGACACATAAACTAATAGCCACAAAATTAAAATTTTGAAATCATACTTATAAAATAAAATAAAATAACATGATGTAGTGATTTATCAGATTATCAGGTTCACTAAGTGTGTTGGATGAGGGCACGGGATGACGCAGAAGGGCATTTCAAGAAACAGTTGTTTGGTCCTCTACACCCTTCAACCATTCAAAGCTCTCAGTCTGGAGGGTAAACCCTTTGAAGGGACAGGACATAGGGATGAACCCTTCCGAATGGAACGCAGGGAGTGATTGTCCTAACCAACAAAAAAATTCTGTAGTCTGAACCGGGCTTTAGTCACTCGATATTACTGTAGGTTCTTGTTTATACAACTGTTGTATAAAATCAATGTACTGTTCTATACAGGTTCTTTTTCGTGCCTCTCTCACTGCATGAGGTACAACTTCCTACAACCTCATTAACATGATAAAAACATTGAGCGTTGAGCTCCGTCCATTAACCTGTAATTATTCTCAACAAATAAATAAACTGCAGCCCTTCGCTTTGTTTGTCTTGGCTGGCCAATCTGCGAGGTGCGGTCGCTGTGCAAAAAGAGCGTTATTCTAGAGGGCAGTGATTGTGAAAAGACCAGTAGCACTTTGGTCGCCTCCTCCTTTACCGACACCGATAAGAGGTCAGTGCTGTCAGTCACCTCCCTTCCGAACACGACATGAGTAATGCGAGTAGAGGAGAGATAAGACAATCACAGGGATGTTCAGGGCAAGATCTCAAAGAGATTGATGGGGGACCTGGTGCACAGAACAAGGATAGCCATGGTGCAAAAATCTCAAATCATTTAAATGTATTTATTTTTTTATATTTTAAAATGTATTATTATTTATATTTATTGGGTCAATTATTTATAAGAGTGTCCACAGAAAAGAAAAGGAAGGATAAATCTTGTTCATTTGAAAAAGATTGAAAAATTGAATTTATGAAGCCTATGTAAACTGTTATACAATTATAAGCTGTTATACCATTTTAAATAAAACTTTTAACTGACTATCTAGTGAAAATAAGACAGATTTTCAACATATTTTCTTCACACCTTGAATAAATGTGAGAAATAAATTTATGAATTTTTAAAAATATCATTTTACAAAGTAAGTTTTTTTTTACAAATGTGAAAAGTTTTTCAAATTTTAATAAGCAGTAAAGCAGTTTTGTTAAAATATTGATGATGCCAAAGTACATAATACAATTTTTTCCCATGATATCACACTAAAAAAAAAGAAATGTGTAGGATATGTTCACAGTACTAGGATTTAGGAATAATTAGAAAGAAATGGCAAGCAACACATTCAATTAAACAGGATTAAAAAATAAAAACAGAAATACTGAAATAGTATTTTCTTGCTAAACATACTCCAATCATCTGCATTTATTTATTTTGTATTTACAGTGCAGGACAGATGCATCAACCCAACATTTTTTATACATTTTTAAATTCACACACACACACACACACACACACACACACACACACACACACACATATATATGTATATATATATATAATTATATACAGGGTTTGAAATTAACACCCGCCAACCCGCCAAATGCGGGTAAAAATCAGCTGGGCATCTAGCTTACTTGATGCTTATACTGTCAAGTGCATTTCTATGTGACAAAAATGCAGTAGGCTATTAGTTTGTTGCATTTGCTGTGAATTCAGAAATATATCATTAGTTGTTTTTGTCTTCATTTATTTATTTATTTACTTACTCCAATTGAAGGCCTTATAACACAGCAAAACATTCACAGGGGAACTTGAGGGCCGGATAGGCTGGATTTGTCCAGGGCCGAATTTTAACCCCAGTCCAGCCCTGTACCCGTCACTACGCAACAAATAATGGCGTGGCGGGCGCACTGGTTTCCTTTGCATTGAAGCAATAACGAAAAATAAAGAAATGCCTGAAGACTCGCACCGTGTCTACACCAGATGTGACAAAATACTATAGAACCCATTATAATCGGTGATGCGGCCTACACTGGATGTGGCGCAGCATAGCACGACAAATCCCCGACAGTAAACTGATGCCTCGTTCTATTTATGACGTAGCCCTACTGTTTGACAAAGTACAAATTATTTGCAATGGTCACTTTGTCGCATCCAGTGTGGACAGCCTCAAGCTGTTGGCTTACCTCCGGCCTTTTTTTCATTATTTATTTGTTTAATTTTTTTGGCTAGTAGAAATTATGAATGGCCGGTAACTTAAAAATTTAGTAGCCAAATTGGCTGGTGAGTGAAAAAGTTTATTTCACACCCTGATTATATATGAATTGCATTTTAATGTAAATAAATGAATACATAGGACAAAAAAAGTGTCATATTACCAATTAACAATTTGCAAAATGATTGACATCCATAACAATATATATATATATATATAAAGCATTTTCTTCCTTTTTTTCAGAAGCTGACAAGCCTATTTATTTTGCTATCCTATAATTAAGCATGATTATGCTGATTTTTTAAAATCCTGTCATTCATGGCCCCATCAGAACAGACCAGTGACCCAATTTTGGGTCATGATTCACAAGTTGAGAACCACTACTACTATATAGTGTAGTTTTATAAATGTTGCAGTGTGATAAAGATGTGAACAGGTTTACTCTTGGTGTGATTGTTGGAAGTTTACTTCAACCCTGAGACATTGAAAATGTTTCTTTGAAAGCTAGGAGCTTGAAAGCTGCTCTGATATTTCTCTCAGTACTCTCTCTCTCTCTCTCTCTTTCTCATATATACACGCACTTACGCACACACTGGTTTTCAGGGTCGTTCAGAAGCAGCAGTGTCTGCTGTTTCAGCCTAGCTCAAGGTCAGCACACAGGCATACAAGCACAAGGTCGCTCTGTTCACAGAACATAAAGGAACAGATGCCAAACAAACAGGTCCCTCCCTCAATCACTAACACACTTCGGCCGGCACCCACACGTCCACTGGCTTAATGACCTGGCCTGTTGGCTTCCGTCCTTTAATGGACCATCAGGGTTAGCGCTGGGAGCGCACGGGTTGAGTGATGTGTTGTGTTTGTATGCGAGTGTGTACACAAGAAGGAACTGTCAATTCAAAGTTGAGTAAATGGACCTTTTCTTCCTTTGCACAACGCAGAGGCCTCGTCGAGTGCGCATTGCATGCGCTTCTTCTGGCTTTTGTGTGGCTCTTTGAAAAAAAAATATTATTGGAGCCTTTTTCTGCTGCTCTAGGTCTTGGTATAAGGGATTGAAAGCTTGGCCTTGGCATTGTCTTTCTAACTGAAGATGTAACAATGGAAACATAATTCACTTGATGAACTGAAAGTAGAAAAACTTGCTTCACGTCACCTTCAGTCAAGGGCAAACGATATTTAGACCAAAAAATGTAATATAATGCAACACTTGTGTGCAATACAAGTCTTCTGAAGCCATACATTCGCTCAGTAATTTATGTAAATCTTTATATAAAGACAGCACCTATGGCGCGTGTTAGACACAAATACTTAAACTTCAGTGTATATTTAACCCTGTAAAGCCTGATATGAAATAATAGTCAGAAAAACTGATTTTTTTTTTTTTTAATTGAAGAGACTATTGAACTTTTCGAGAAAGTATGCAATTTGGTGCAGTTGCTGGTATTTATGGTCAAAAGTAAGATGAAATTCTGATCTGTTATAATGTAAATCAGTGAAATATTAACTGTATAGCAGACTACTTACAAAAACTGCATAGATATATCGGTTGTCACTCTATATCTCCCAATAATATATTTTCGTAAGATAATATTTAAATGCTTATGATCACTGTAGTTTTTAATCATTGTGGGGGAAACATATAATGCAGTGCAATACAATACAATACAATGAGGATCGAGAGATGTACAAATAAGCATTCCTTAAAGACCTGATGTATCTGATACATTTTAACATGATTTTTCTAAAAAAAAAATTCTAGTTGCTTCAATCCAGTAAGTGGTCATCTTAAAAATGACTAACAATAAAGAATTATTCTTATGTTTACCTCATAAAAATCTCTAAGATTTCACAGCAAAAAGACAAACGTACAACCAACTAAAGGGGGGCTAAAAAAGAGACAACAAGAGGTCTGAAAAGTTTGAAATTTGCATATAAAATATAATGCAGAAGGCTTTATATGGTTATGTTTCATTGACTGCTTTTATAATGCTTTTTGGTTTGGTGCTTAATAGTCAATATGAATTAGGGAAAAGAGCTATGTTAAGATTTTTCTATTTTTTTTCTTTTACACTCTGTACAGAAAAAAATATACAGCATGTGGGTTTGGAACAAAATGAGGGTGAGTTGTTGAGGATAATGACAGAATTTTCATTTTTGGGTGAATTAAAGTTCTTTTTTTTAAGTGTATTTGATTCTGATTCAAAAACTAAATTATAATGAAAGATGAATATGCATAATTGTCTAACAAATTGTAAACACATATTCCTCAAATACATTTTTTTTTGTATATTTACAGTACAAAAAATAAACAGAATGCTGCAATTAGTAATTTCATTTAGTGAATATCACTTACATAGTCACTTTTATACAAAAGGGATACATTTTTGTCTGAGTACTGAATTATGAAAAGAAAAAGTTAATGGGAATTAATTAAAATATTCACAGAAAAAAAGAAAAAGAAAAAGATGCCTCCATATGAAAACACAGCATTCATAACAGAAAGGTCCTTGCTTTCTTCATATTTTCTGGCTCCAATCGACCCTAATTAGTAAATGCTAGATGACACACACAAACAAAACACATAACCAAGGCCATGTGAATAATTTATTCTCATTTTCTCAGTGTAAAAAAACAGTTTGTCTGAGCCATGAATTCATTTGAATGGTGAGCTTTTACGGGGGTGACTCTGATGCATCGCAGGAGATGCAGACCACTTCTCAAATCTCAGAATGCTTTTATGATGTACGATTAATTTAAACACAGTCATGTCTTAAGGGATTTAGAAACTTTAAATAATGCTGCCTGTCACATATGGCAAATCCACTTCAGAATTGTTAATTACAATACTCTTGATATTGAAAAATGCAAAACCTGTACTCAAATAGAAATGGTGAAAAATTATTGAGAATCATTTAACAAATTTATCTATTTGAATCTATTTATCTATGTAATTTTGAAGTGCAAAGACTTAGCAACAGAAGTGGAAAAATAACATAGAACATAGAACATAGTAGCAAGTTATCTTTTAAAGATACAAGCTTATATTTCCATTTAAGCTTCATGTGTATTTATATTGTCATATATTTGAATGTAGATAGTTTTAGCTGGAGCCAGTTGATCAAAAAAAAAAGTTCAATTTTGATTAAAGGGCCCATATTATGCCCATTTTTACAAGATGCAGTGTAAGTCTCAGGTGTCCTGAGGTGTCTGTGAAGTTTACCCCACAGATAATTTATTATATCATTTTTTATTGCATCTTTTTATCAATATTTCAACCACTTATAACATAAACATAACCAACTAACAAACAATGCCCATCTTTTACAATGCTAGTGATAAAAAATAGTGCTATGATTATAAGAGAATACGGGCATGTAGATGTCTTCAGGCCAGGACTTTTATTAAACATGTTAAGTTTGGGGCAGATTTGATATTGCATGCTTGAGTTTACAGCAACTTGCTGTTTCATTGTATTGATAGCATGCTTTAGCAGATTAGCTAGGTGTTGCTAGCATCTTTTAGCATGTTTCTAGCATGTTGGCATGCCTATTTCATTTTCTTTATATATTTTTTTATATGTTGCTAGGAGTCCATAACAATGTTAAACATGCCACTTCCTGTTGCCAGCAGGTGGCACTATATTTATAACTGAATATTGGCTTTTAGATGCGTTCAGGCCAGGACTCTTATAAAACGTGTGAAGTTTGGGGGCAAATTGGGCATTGTATGCATGAGTTACAACAACTTCCTGTTTCATAGTATTAATAGCATGCTTTAGCACTTAGTAAGTGTTGCTAGCATGTTTGAGCATATTTCTAGCATGTTTAGCACACAATGGCATATTTTACTGTGCTGCTAATAGTGCATAACAGTGTAAAACATGTCACTTCCTGTTGCCAGTAGGTGTATGAGCATGTAGATGTCTTCAGGCCAGGACTCTAATCAAACATGTGAAGTTTGAGGCAGATTGGACATTGTATGCATGAGTTACAACAACTTCCTATTTGATGGTGTTAATAGCATGCTTTAGCACTTAGTAAGTGTTGCTAGCATGTTTGAGCATATTTCTAGCATGTTTAGCACACAATGGCATATTTTACTGTGCTGCTAATAGTGCATAACAGTGTAAAACATGTCACTTCCTGTTGCCAGTAGGTGGCGCTATAACTATAACCAAATATGAGCATTTAGATGTCTTCAGGCCAGGACTCTAATCAAACATGTGAAGTTTGAGGCAGATTGGACATTGTATGCATGAGTTACAGTAACTTTCTGTTTCACTGCATTAATAGCATGCTTGAAAACTTAGCTAAGTGTTGCTAGCATGTTTTAGCATGCTTCTAGCATGTTGCCAGCCTATTTAACACTTGTTGACGCTTTTTAATATGTTCCTAGGAGTCCATAACAGTGTTAACCATGACACTTCCTGTTGCCAGCAGGTGGCGCTATGACTATAACTGAATATGAGCATGGGTATTTGTTCAGGACATAACACCTATCAAACGTGTGAAGTTTGGGGCAGATCGGACATTGCTTGCCTGAGTTACAGCAACTTCCTCTTTCATGGCGAAACATCAAATTTTGTCAGGCCACCAGGGACACGCCCTTCGACGAAAACTCAAGATCTTCGCAATTTAGCATCGCAAAGGCCTTATAATTACACTCAGCAAATTTGAAGATGATCCGATTAAAACTGTAGGAGGAGTTCGTTAAGGTACGAGGTCTGAAAATGACAAAAACTGCCCAAAAATCATACAGGAAATTCAAAATAACGGACTTCCTGTTGGGTTTCGGATTTTGAACCAGAGACTTTTTTGTAGGTAATGGTGTGTTACATGTGTGTACTGAGTTTCATATGTGTACGTGAAACGTAGCTCGAGGGGCACTTCGTTTAAATTTTATAGGTGGCGCTATCGAGCCATTTTGCCACTCCCAATTCTGAAACACATATCAGATGTAAATGTTCGCCAGTTCTGATGTGTGTGCAAAGTTTCATGAGTTTTGGAGCATGTTTAGGCCCTCAAAAATGCAATTCACTTTGGAGAAGAAGAAGAAGCGGAAGAATAATAATAAGAAACGGAGCAATTCCAATAGGGTCCTCACACCATCGGTGCTCGGGCCCTAATAATAATAATAATAATAAAGTGCATTATGACATACCAAAACTCAAAATATTACTTAAAGAAACATCGATACAATCCAAGTATGGAGTCCAAACTTGAGGAAAAGCTTCAGTAGACATATGAGTAACACAAGTTAAGAATTCTAAGGGAATAATTTCCTTAATAATCTTGTGCCATCCTTTCAAGGATGGGGGTTTGCCTCTGATCCAAGTTAAAATATTTTTTTCTGGCAGCAAAGGCTAGAATGTCAAATAGACGACTGTTGAATTTGTTCAGCAAGTGTCCAACTGGGAGACCCAAAATCAAAGACAAGGGGTTCAACTGTAGCTCAAGTCCAAACATATGGCTCATACAAATAACAACTTTTGACCAATACGCTCTAATTACTGGACAGTTCTATAATAAATGGGTGTAATCTCCCACTTCCACCTTACATTTAACACATAATGGTGAATTGCTTGAGTCAAACTTGCTTCTAAGAAGCGATGTGATATGCAGTCTATGCACAATCCTGAGCTGAATAGCTTTGGCCCTATTACAAATAGAGATCTTATTTGCCTGACTCCAGACCAGTTCCCATTCCTCCTCTGTGATGGTCAATTGAAACTCCGCCTCCCATAATCTTCTAAGATCCTGGGTGTTCACCACTTCGTATGAGCAAAGGGCATTATAAAAGTATGTGATCTGCTTACGTGATGGTGGATTCAGCAGAATCTTCTCTATAACTGACGTGGAGGAGTTACAATATAGTACTTTAAAAAATATATTCCCTTATTTGTCAGAAAACGTAAAGAAAACGACATACATACAGCAAGATAATATAATTTCATTTACCTGCCCTATCATTTGAAGCAAACATCCATCCCTTCTTAAAAGGCTGTGTTAAAGGGGTCATATATGATGTGATTTCAAGTTTTCCTTTCTCTTTGGAGTGTTACAAGCTCTTGGTCATAAGTACTTGGTACATTATCAGCGCAGCGGCAGACGTTCAAACTAATATCACGTAATTTACGTCTCTTTGATGATTGGCTGATATCAGAAGGGAGGTTAGCCTCCCTTGCAAGGGTTCTTTTCTCAACACTCCTCAGCGCTGAAAGTGAACACTCGATGGTGATTGGCTAATTTTTTTTACCAATGGAGGCACGAGAGCTCAGCTCTTCCCCGGCCTCCCCCTACCCTTCTCTATCATTAGCGGTTGCAATTAAATCAACAGATTCGGCACATTCGCGATAGAAAAGCGGCGCTTTCACCTTATGGTATTACAACTGTGAAATTACAAACAAAAAAATACACATTCTGAGACATGAACTGAAATGAATTGTGAATTTTATTAACATTAAATCGTCCTCCTCCCATTTTCACCTCAAAATTATGGTGAAGCTGTGCCTCCCCTGCCTCCCCCGATGAGCCGCCACTGCTTATTTGAAGAAATCTAAAGAAATTAAATCTGGGCCGCTTATATTTTATAACCAAATCTTCAAAATACATTAAAGAACCTTCATTAAACAAATCACAAAGTCTGCATATCCCATAAGTTTTCCAAGTTTTAAAACCGGTATCTGAGAGACTAGGCAAAAACTCTGGGTTATTGTAAATGAGAGTTAGAGAAGAAGACAAGTCAGCCCTGCCCTCTATCTTATATATAAGAGACCAGGCCTTCCACGTATTATATACAATTCTGTTTTAGATTTTAATTCTAATTACATTATGCCCTAATTACCTTAAAACTTCTAACAAATAATAGATTTTGTAGAGGGCAAGGTGACTGTGAAGCCTCTAAATCAAGAGCTGTATCCTTTCTTGCCACAACAACTTTTCGAGAATAGAGCTGTGCCTCTGCCAAAACAAAACATCTGTTTGATTTTGAATATAATGTCTATCACGCTGAAATCATGCGTTTTAGAGTCATATCATACGTTTAAACGTCTGATATACAGTTTTCAGAACGCACACATCCGAAGCACACACACAGAAAGCGGCTGTCACATGGCCTGTGAGTACTAAACTAAGATTTCTTTCATGTCTTATTGCACCTAAACTGTCAAATACACACAAGTTTATTTTAAAACACACGTTACAAAAACACAGACGGTTATGTCTGTGAAGATAAATAGCTGGGAAAGGAATCGCATGTTTATATTAGATCTGTGTATGAAGTGACAGCAGTGTAATATACAGTACCTTCTGCTGTCTATGACCCAAACAATAAAATAAAAACAGAAAATCACTCACTGCTCTTGAATGAATAATTTCTGTAACTCTAATAAGAAGACATTTCTTACTTGAATGCTGCTTTTAAATGCTCTAGCGTGCAGATAAGCATGGAGGATTGTGTCCGACTCAGGGTGGGGTCTCTGCTAATGCAGCAGTGTCCGTCAACAGTCGTGGGCAGGGCCTGTGCAAAGTGATGTCACAATGTACAGATTCTGCAAATGGCTTGTTCTGAGACACTGCTTATGATTTATGGGGATTTAAAAAAGGAGCAGGTGGATTTTTATCATTATAAGGTGGTTGTGTACTCACACTGCCAACACACATTTATGTTCAAACAACATGTAAATGTGAATGTTGTGCCCTTTAAGGACATTAATGCGGTTTTCAAAATTAATGGCAGGTTTTGTCCTGTGTCTCAAAAATCAGCAAAAATACTATGGAAGTCAATGGGACCCAAAAACGATTTTGTTTCCAACATATCTTCTTTTGTGTTCTACAGAAGAAAGATAGTCATACAGGAATGACATGACGATAACCAAACAATGACAGAATTTTCATTTTTGGGTGGACTGTCCTTTTAATGATCTCATTCCGTCTTTTCTATCACTGTGTTTAATCCGTTCTGTATCCTCTCTGTCTTTCTGCTCCCTTGTTCTCAGGTATACTGTAGGTGAGCCAGGTTGCCCACAGTTCATCTGGCTCTGTGCCTCTCAATCACCGAGCCGTCTCTGCGGGTGGAAAATCTGTCAGTGGGTGCCGCTCCGCCCGCTGGAGATTGATAGCTGTGACCTTAACTGCTGCAACTCTGCCACCACGGTCCAACAATTTTACATATTAATTTATGTTCTGTAGGGTTGTAATTGAGAGAGGAGGAGGGAGCGGGCTATTTGCAGAGAGATGAATGCCCCTCTCTCTATGATTTATGACACTTTCATCACTTTTTGTAAGGCTTGTTTAAGCAGGGCATGTATACGTTGCCTTCACAGGTGAGTAAAACAGGGTCATGTTTGCATAAAAGCCTAAATTATGGGTGGAGATATGCTGCTGTGGAGAGGAGAGAAGATAGGATTATGGGCGGAGAAACAATTAAATAGAATTTATATGATGTATGGAAACACTATGATTTGTATATATATATATATATATATATATATTCGTGGTTATAACTGTATATTCACATTTTAAGTTTATATATTCAGATTTTACATAATTATTTCCTGTTTGGTGCCTCATAATATATATATATATATATATATATATATATTCCCCCTGATAATGTTGGATCTCTTTATTATCCCGTTTTATTCTTTCCGCTGCCGGACCCCCGAGTACAAGCTGCGAAGCTGCTACCCAAGCTGACTCCTCATGATGACGTAGAAGCTTTCTTACAAATGTTCGAAGCGACGGCCACCACGGAAGGATGGCATAGGGAATGACTGGGCACGGGTGCTGGCTCCCCTGCTGACGGGCGAAGCTCAGCGTGCATACTTCGCTCTTCCCGCCGCCTCCGCTGATCAATATAAGGAGGTCAAGAAGGAAATCCTAGCCTGCCTGGGGTTATCCCCTATCTGTGCAGCCCAGCACTTCCACAAGTGGGAATATAAGCCCCGTCTGCCTGCCCAGGCCGCCGAACTCACGCGACTCGCGAGGCTGTCGAGCTGGTGGATGCGGCCCAACACCGGGATGCTAGGGAGCGAGCGCCGCCATTTCCCCAGAGGGTGGTCCAGGAGCGGGGCGCGCCGGAGGGCACCCCGCGACCAGTGAGCAGGCCGGCGGCTCCCTCTCCGCAGGATGACCCCATGCCAACGGAAGTCCCCGCACGTCCCGCACGGACCTGACTGGCAGGCTGCATTGTGCACCGCGACCTGCCGCCAGGTGGCGTCACCCAGGACGCCTCCCCCCAGTCCGCTGATACCGCTGCCCATCATCGAGGTGCCCTTCGAGCGCATCAGGATGGACCTTGTGGGGCCGTTGCCTAAGTCTGCCCGGGGACATGAACGCATCCTGGTGATTGTCGACTATGCCACCCGGTACCCCGCTGCAGTTCCCCTCCGAAAAGCCACCACCAAAGCCATTGCCCAGGAACTCTTCCTGCTCTCCAGCCGAGTCGGCATCCCAGCAGAGATCCTGACCGACCAGGGTACCCCCTTTATGTCCCAGCTGATGGCTGATGGATTGATAGTCCACTTTAGACATTATGCTAACTATAAGTAACTATGTTGACTAACTCTCAAAACTATGTTGACTAACTCTGAAATCTGAGCGGCTCGTTTTTTTCACAAACTTGCAGAGAAAGGCTTACCAAAAAATGGTTTCTGGGTTGGTAGATGCACCGGGGACCCGATTACAGCACTTAAACTTGGAAAAAGTTTTCATGATATGTCACCTTTAAGTTACTTACAGACGGAAAGGTAGAATGTTTGATGGCGGACCATCAAAATAAAGTGTTAGCAGTTTAATGCTAATGCTAGTATTGTAATGACTGCTAGTCATCTCCTTGACCGAAGTGCATGCAGGGACATTTTTTGGAGTTAGATCTTGATGTATTTTACTGTGAGACCTGGATAATCCTTTGTCTCAAGGCCTCCCTATAGTGAAGGTCAAACACTAGGTTGCGGAGAGAGCCTTGAAGTCCTCATTGACTAAGAAAGTGTGTGCTTTGTTCTTGCACTTCTCAATGTCAGCTGGCAGGATAATCTACACTTCAGTTTCTTCTCCCTTTTTTCCTCCATTTTCTGCTGTGTCTTCTGCTGATGTAATTACAAATAAAATTGTGCTCCACGTCTGCAGAAACACAGATGTAAAGTGTAGAAACAGACACACTGTCTTTACATTTGTACTTGAAGATGTGAACCTGTATGTATTAATGTATTAATTTACTTAAAATGTATAATTAAGAATTTATGTAAAAACAAATATATCATAAAATACTATTAGAATTAAATAACAAATATTTTCATATTTAATTTTTTTACATTGATGGCAAATCTGAATTTTCAGCAGCTATTACTCCACTGTCACATGATCCTTCAGAAATCATTTTAATATGTTCAAGAAACATATTTTTTCTTATTATTATCAATGCTGAAAACAGCTTAGCTTCTTAATAGGAAACCTGATTTTTTTTATTTTACGTTTGTGCAAAAAATGCAAATCTTTCTTAACATATAACTGGAGGAAGCTGTCCATTCACATTCATTTCAATGGCTGATCATGCATGATAAGACCAGGACTGTATATTAAGAAACTAAATATGATCCATTTTGATTTCATTTCCATTTTAAAGAATCTGTTTCACGCGTCTCAGACTTGTCTGATCCGACCGACGGAGCACAGGCCCAAACATGACATCTAAAAGTAGTCTCTCTCTTTTGTCTCTGCCTGCATCTCGGAAACATGAATCTGAGCTGTCACCTGTAATAAAACTCATTTGCTGAACTGAGGATATGAATAAGGATGGACAAGGTCAAGGCTGGCCGCTGACGGAGGGGGAGCTTTGTATCGTACAGTAACATGATTAACTGATATGATATTACATAGGCCTTTATTCAAAGGCTTTTTTCTATATTCATATTCTCTCTCTTTCACTCTCTCATAAAAACGAAGGCATGGAAATAAATACAGCAAGAGTTTTGATTAAATTCTCCTTGAAGAAAGTGCTTCTATACTGTACACTCAGCTTTGAATATACTCGTATATCCCTCAGGACAAACGCATTGTAGACGGATCCGGCAAACAGAAAATTGACAGTTTAAGGGAAAAAATTTTAATGAGTCTGTTTCTCTTTTCAGGCGCGTCAAAGGTTCGATTTGACAGAGGAGAGAAAGAAAACACGCGGCTGTAATGAGAAGAATGAAAAAGCTGTCCTTCGGTTTGATTTGAGGTCTTCAGTCCTTGCTCTCCTCACCTTTGCGTTAATATCATCTTATGTCTCGGAAATTACTTTATGAACCTATTAAAGACACTTGTTTTTTTTGCCAGATGGGTCACTTTGAAGGCTCAGACGTTTCCTCTCTGAATTATTTTCTCAGTAGCCTAATTTCCTTCATGCTGCTGGTCTTTGTGGTCTCACTGGATTGCCAATGAAGTCCAAAGGAAATTGCAAGTATCCCCTTGGGATCAAGGCTGGACTTTTGTGCTTGAGTATCTGGATCCTGAAAGAACATTCACTGCCTCCAATGAACATACAACTTTCAAAAGCCATCAGCGAGTCTTAAACATGCTGTCATGTCTTGTTTGTTGTTGTTGCCATGTTTTGTTGCATGTTCATTTAGAGCGATATGTTCAAAAGTGCTTGCTTCAGTTGTAATCACAATTAAATATTCATAATAGAACATTTAATTAGGAGACACTACAATTATTACTTATTCTTTGGGTTTTGACTTGGGCCAGTAAACAGCCACTCAGAACACCCAAGCAACCGCATAGCAATATGCTACAACATCACTCAGAAAACCTTAGCAACCACATAGACAACCCTGGCAACCACTCACAACTAGCATCAAAAGCTGCGTTTATGCAGTGCCGTAATGGATTACATGCACTGTTACTTCCTGGTTTTTAAATAAGCCAGCTCAGTCATTTTCAGTCAACTGTGTCAAAATACAAGGGGAGCGCCCTTTGCTCAGTTTCTCAACATAATCCATTCACAATTTGAAGAAAGTTTTTGCTTATCTAAGAGGACCAAAAGTTCACATATACTGTTTCAGGAATGACAAACACAAGTGTAAATAATTATGTGAGTAAATCTGCTAAATTGTTCCGCGAGTCATTGCTGTGATTGACAGTGAAAAAAAACGTCTGACCAGCCAGTGTTAAAATAGAGCTGTGCATTAAGTGATGCAGACTAAATTCAGAGTAGCTCTAACAAAGCTGCATCAGCAACAAGTCTGTGTTGGCTGAATATATTTAGCAGCTTCTACAGTTAAAGATAAAACTTTAAAAATGTAGTTTTTAAATATTTAAACATTTAATGCATTATTTAATTAATAATCAACTTATTTAAATTGTAGTTACCTGGTTAAATATTTAAATAAATAACCCTTCTAGGTTGTTGGTGTCTGGACTTGTTTATTTATTTATATTTTAAATGACATGAGACTTTGTGACTTCCTGCACTTGCTATACATCATACTTCATTACATAAAATTCCCAAAAATTCTTATAATAGTCATTTTATAATAAATCCGAAAGCAAGACGTAAAAACAAAACAAAACTAAACTAAAAAACAAAAACAAAAAAATCTAGGGAGTTGAAATGGCAACTGAGCTAATGAGTCATCCTCTGCTGCCATCTACTGGTTATAATGGTAATTTCATGTCATTTTCGTTTTAAAAGTCTTTGTTTTCCGACACATTTTTAGGAAAGAAAAATTAATCTTTAAAGTGAATTTCACTGCACAGTTAAAGAGTTGAGGAATAACAAAGCTTTAAAATATTATAAGTGTTTGAAAAATGTCCATGACTATAAAGTTATCGATTATCAAGTATAGGGCCTACCATTATGATGTCCTTTACTAGCCTAAACAGTTACGATAGTGTTTAGTTGTCAGCATTTAAAATTTGTCTAGGTACTCTCCTGGGTTCGGCATATAAAATTATGTGTTGTTAAACGTCGTTAAATAACATGAAACTGTATGTTAATGACGCTATCATAATTTACGGTGATTGCAACTATTTTGTTTCTCAGTTTCTGACAAGAACAAGGCAGGAGAGGTTTCTGTGAGGGTCTCTACCTATAAAACAACAGCAAATGACATTTCACCAGAGGTTTACGAGCTGGCTTATCCTTATGCGAGTTCCATTCTAAACACATCCTTGGATCTTTTCTTGGCTGGAGTCATTATTCCAAACTTTTCTTCATGATAAATAAATCCCTTCCCCTTTCTCAATATGCAGAGACAGGTCAGCAAGGCAGAGGAGAGATGTAAATGCCCTCCATATGAATGCTGTTTCTTTGTGATTACTTGTTCAATTATTTTTCTGCCATCATTTGATTTAATGAGGGCTGCATGAGAAGTTAAAAGTGACAAACAGGTTTTGGATGTAGACTACTTAGATCATGGCAGAGCGTGTGTGTGTTCGGATCAGAGCTCTTTCAAGGCCTCAATGCAAATGATCAGAGGGGGCACTTTGTATCCTGAGTCCTTGGGCCGAACAAACAAACCCCTTATGGATTGAATCTGGCATTCTCAATCCCTTTTTAATGATCTGCCATATTTTTCTCCCATCCTTGATGTGCGAATTCTAATCAATAACATATTTTCATTTATATGTATTAAACATGCCGTGTTTTACTTTGTTCATATAGTTGTTGTTTTTTACCTTTGAATATTTGCCTGTCAAACAAAGAGAAAGCAAGACACAATTTGAGCATTTTATTAAAAACAACAAACCACAATATAGAATACATTATATACAAATGCACATCTGACACACTTTTATAGTGCATTTCAAATTCAGCTGTAAACATATACATAGTGCAACTAATAAAATCACATTCTTCATACAGTATAAAATGGTACCATTTTAACCTTGGCTTAAAAATGTATTATTAAACCTTAAAGTGACATTTCAGATCATTTGTGTAATCGTGCATTTTAATTAATTTTGAAGTGGGAGGAGAAATGAAACCTTTAGCTGAACTTTAGCTTTGATAGAAGTTCACTTATTATTGAATTTTTGTTTTAATATGTTTTTTTCACAAAAATTATAGTCAGCCAGATATGACAAGCTCTACCCTATAGGGAAATGCTACAAAGAGCTACTTGGACAAACAAAACCTTGTCAACACATATACGTTTCATTATAGTGGCCGTGACTTATCGCTGCCCTCTGGTGGAAATTTAAAGCAACAGCCTTTTAAAGCTTCCTTACATATAGAAAAATGTGCCTAAAAAACAAGCATGCAATTTCTCCTTAATAAATATAATTCACGTAATGATATATTAACAAGATAATATATTCAACGTGCAAGTCCTTTTTAAAAGTCTTTTTGACACAGCAGAAGGTCACATGTCCCATCATGCTCGTGTGGATGTCTTGAACTGGAGGAAGGTCCAGAACTTTGTAGAGTGGAAGATTCGGCTCCTGGCTATCATTTGTGGTTTACTGATGACCCTGTGATCCTGTTTGGACGGCATCTGGTATTCAGATATCCACCCTTCTCCATTCATGTCCTCCGTGGACACAGATCTGCCCGATGAGATTTCCACCAGGCATATGGGATCCCTGTTTGTCTGAAGATGCTCCTCACATTCAATGCTCCACAGAGTAGATTCGCAAAACATCTAAGGAAAGAATAAAAATGTATTTGCACTGCTGTATGTGCAAGATATGTACTCTTTTAACCACTAGGTGGCAATGTGTTGCAAGCTAATAGTTCTAGGCGGCTGAGAAACCTAAACATTGATCTGTATTAAAAAATGTAAAAACAAAGTACAATCGTTCAGATCTATTAATTTAAGCAACTGGCAACCGAAAAATAAACGGAACAGCCGCACACGCTTCTTTATAAAAATTAGTACAATTAGTTTTAAAAATCCTTATTCAGTTATCGCTGACTACAATGATTGGGCCAACGTAACGTATCTACACAGCGCAGAGAATATAACAAGTCACACGTGACACCACTGTCAACTTTCTTATTACAAATATATTTAAATGAGACTGGCACATTTTAATAGACACTGAACTGAAAGCACACAGCGAATATTTAAGGTTATTGAGTTTTTAGACATCAATTATACAAAAAGCAGCTTCGCTAGTAAAAACAACTTATATTCAGACACCTGTTTCAGGGCCAAATATAATATATGTTGTTTTTTTTATATATATATAGAAATAGACTGTCGTTTGCGATTGATTTAGACTATCGCCAACTTACCTATGATGACAAAATGCCAAGTAGGCAGCTCTCTGGGTTATAAAAATAATCATTTTGCTTAATTCCACTGACCTACTTTAAGAACTTTGCATTTGGTAGTGGACGCCTTCGCTATTTGCATAAAAAGGAAAAGAACAGAAGCTTGAAAAAACAGCCACAGCTTACCTTGATTTCGTCTTCTTGATTTCGTCTCGTTTGTCTCAGTCAATGTTTATCTGCCGTTAGCACACGCAGCTTTTAAACGAGATTTTACTGCACATGTATGTAGTTCCCAACACAATTAACCGTAAAAAGGTGGAATAGAAAGTCCAAAGGTCTTCTGTAAACTCTTAAACGTGTCTTTTTAAGGTGCTTTCTCAAGGATATGCCCTAACTTACTCCAGTGCAGTGACTGACACACTCAATCACTAGCAGCGGCTTTTATTGCCGTTTTTACTCGAGGAGTTTCCACGGAAGTTTCCCTGAACTGCCAAATATTTCAGATTCTTCTTCTATTATCCTCCTCCTTTCCAAGATGAAAAAAAAAAAATAACTTAAACACCTGCAATAATATTTTTCTGACATAAAATGTTTAGATGTACTGTGTATATAAATAGAAACATAGGCTATAGGCTACAGTAACATTATATCGTGACAGATATTGGCTACAAAGACATTTCAGGTCAACAGTGTACAACCAAATCAAAATCTGATATTATTTATAGCAAAAGAAAAAAGATCAGTGACCAATCGATAGGTTATAAGTATAGCCTTACAACAAAATTGTTGCAGATAATATATAAATATATAGCCTAAATAAAAAAATTAAAAATCAGTGACGTTTGGAATGAGGAGGTTTAAGACACTTAAATTAACATGTCCAAACATAGTAGATAGCTAATAATGTGTTATGTTCCCTCATATCAAAATATAATAAAAAATTTGAAATGTATAAAGCCCATTCATATATATATATATATATATATATATTTGTGTACTCAGAATCTGTTACTCCAGTTACATGATAAATATCACAAAGACATTGGTACTAATATTAAATAAAACAGAATTGCCCTCAGTCTGAAGTGTTTTGTTGCAATCTTGTTTATAAGACTGGTTATGCACTGTACTTTCCATCACAAACAACATATTCTGCTCGTGGTGGATAAAATGAAAGAGAAAGTATTTTAAACACAATAACACTGTAAGACTAAGGTTAAGACAGGTCATGATTTTTCTCCAAAAAAAAAAACGAGCATCAAAAGATCAACTGAAACATTAAATTCATGCTCTGTCTATTTAACAGGTTTAACGGGTTAGAGTATCAAAGAGAACATGTATTGCACATGAAGTTGGCATATATTTGCAAACTTTGAACAATATATGCATCCCTGTTCCCCTTGAGTGGGCTGTGAGGTCTTTATGTTTGGATGTGTGTATGTGTGCATGCATTAATGTATGTAAAAGAGTATGGTTGAGTGGGAGTGTCTGCATATGTAGATGGTTCTGGATGAGACTACATAATCTACACACCACAATTTAAAGAGCATCTTCTGCTCAGTGTGGATAATATACAGAGTACAACTTTGGGATAACAACAGCTGGTTTGGAGAAATGGTATGTGCAAAACTTTGTGTGTGTGTGTGTGTGTGTGTGTGTGTGTGTAAATATATATAGATAGATTTTATTTTATATTATTTTTAGATTTTTTTTATTTTATTTTATTGAAAATTTTTCATTAAACATTTAAATGTAAATGTAAAATGTAAATGCTTTCTCTAGTATACATTGTATTTCAGCACTTTTCTGTTTTTCTCACAGTACGGCTTTATTAATACGTGTCTGAAGTCACTGGTCATTGAAAGGTTTGGAGAAGAGACATGGGAAAATTTGAGGTGTGTATAACACATGTAATGTTTAAAGAAATCATGGATGGTTTTGTGGTTTGTTTCAACTAAATAAAATCTTTCCCAGATTAATGGCTGGTGTCCAGGAGACATTTATGACCTATGAAATCTACGACGATGTCATCACTCTTCGTTTAGTGCAAGAGGCTTGTAAAATGCTGGGTGAGTATCATTTTGTACTTTGTAGTACAAATCACAGGATGCCAATGTACCCTGTATCTGCAAGACATTTTTAGATCTGAATGTGTTTATTTGCCCTTGGGTTTATGTCTGTTTGCATGTGTACTTCCTTTAATGGTTGGTTAGGGACTTTGTTTAATTCATCAGAATGTTTCACTTCTTTAAAAGGCCTGGTTTTGTTTGGATCCACATTTGAATGTCTGTCATTGTATGAAGCTTTGAGGAAAAAAGACAGAGAGAGTAGACTGTGAAAACCTCAAAGTTATCTCGTATTCACAATGTCCTTGGGGACTTGCAGACATTGATCAAAGTATCTGAGAGAGTGCTAACAATGTCCCTGCTGAGAATAGTCCGTTGGGCATCACGACGGTTGATGTCTTAACCTGTCCTCCAATCTGTCCCTGAGAGTGAGTGGACAAGGACAGGTGTGAATCTCACACACCTGAACTCCACTCAGCTGGTCTCAAAACAACCTGGGCGCAATTAAAATTGGAAAGAGAAATTGAATTGCAGTCTTACTGGAATAGTTCAGCCAAAAATTATGAATTTTGCCAATTTGCTGAAAAAGTACTCGCCGTCAGGTCATCCAAAATGTAGATGAGTTTGTTTCTTCATTCGAACAGATTTGGAGAAATGTAGCATGATATCACTTGCTCACCGATGGATCCTCTGCAGTAAATGGGTGCCGTCAGAGTCCAAACAGCTGATAAAAACATCACAATAATCCACCAGTAATCCACACTACACCAGTCCATCAGTTAACACCTTGTGAAGCAAAAAGTGTGATTTATAATAATCACAACTTTTCTCCTCCAGTTCAAAAGTTGCCTTGTCTGAATCAGGAGAGAAATATGCACAGATCAAATGCCGTTTACAAGTGAAAACAGTTCTAAACAAATGCATTGGTGGTTTTGGATGTGAAAGGACAGTGGGACTTTTTCACTGGAGGAAGCTTTATTATACACTATGGACTCATATTTTGGTCAGAAGCAATGGTTCTTAGTTAAAATGCCTTAATGATGGATTTATTTCTTACAAACACATTTCACTTTACAAATTGTTAATTGGTCTGCTTTATTTTTTGTGATGTTTTTCTCAACTGTTTGGACTCTCAATCTGACGGCACCCATTCACTGGCCTGAGTCAATGTTTTTTTTTGGGGGGGGGGGGCTGAGCTACTCCTTTAAAGTAATTTCTCTGCTTTGAAACTTAAATGTTGTTTTATTTGTCTTCTAGATGTCTCCTCCGAGGTGGTTTTGAAGCTTTTCGGAGAGTACTTTTTCAGCTTTTGTAAGATGTCCGGATATGACACTATGCTGCGAACACTCGGTGGAAACCTGGTAGAATTCATTGAAAATCTTGATGCTTTACACAGTTATTTGGCATTATCTTATGAGGTCAGAATACTTTTAATGCTCCTTAAAATTTCACATTGTCTCTTTGTAATCCTAAAGACATCCATCAAGCAAATGTTTACACAGAAAAACAATAAGAATGCAGTGCTGTGGAACACGAAATGTGGATTGAGTCTTACATGATAAAATCATCACATACAATGGTGTTATATTAAAAATTAATCCTAGACCAAGTGTAGTTAACACTTTTGATGTTATACTTGCTACTGATTTTACAATGACATTTAGCTTAGTGTCGGCTTAGTTTTTTGTTTGCAGAGTACATATGAAATATGGAACTATGAACTTTATTGTGGTTTGTAACATGACACGCCTTTTTTAGGCCATGAATGCTCCGTCCTTTCGTGTGGAGCGGATGGATGATGGCCGAATTCTCCTTCACTATTACTCAGATAGGAAAGGGTTACATCACATCGTGCCAGGTGAGAGTTTCAACGTAATCACAACATCATAACGTTTCAAAACATACATAAAATTTCCAAAATATTTTGCTGATATAAATGCAAAAGTATATACATAAATATACACTGTGTAATATACATTTGACATACATTTTTAATTTAAGGTCACATACATTATTTATGTTACATTATTAATTACTGTTTTGTTTTCATAACCATCGGGCAGGTATTATCGAGGCTGTGGCAAAGGATTTCTTTGACAGTGAAGTTATGATGACCATTCTAAACCAGTCAGAAGAGGATGAGCGCACTGGAAAGAAGGAACATGTGGTTTTCCACATGGTACAGAAGGAAAAGGTGACCAAAAGAAAGGCTCAACCAAGACAGAAAGGCAGCACTGAGGAAATACAGGCTGAGAAAGAGGTGTGTAAGTCCCCACTGACAGGAAGACACTGCAGAGCATAAGGGACTGTCATGCGTTTCTGTACATTTTACTTTGGCACCATCATTTTCAACACTTTAATTTTGTATGAGAGACATCATGAATGTTTAAGTAGGTCTAGACACTCAACTGTCTGCCGTCTTTGTATTTCTGAAATTATAACTAACGTGAGAAAGTTCGTAACTATGACAACTGCTATATCAACAGGACAAGGAAGAGACAATGAAGAGAATGATGGCCAGGTATGCCTGCCTGCAGCTGTGTCCAAGGAAACGATCTCCATGGGAGATTGTGAGGAGCATTGTTATGTTGGGCCAAGGTTTGACAGCTTTTTTCATAGCTGCTGTTTTTGCCTTTGACTGTGCCACTACATAGCACATGCTAATTATTTACAAGTAAATTATGTAGATGTGTTTAATTATTAAAAATAGATTTTATAAAAAATCGAAAAGTAATCTAAAAAGTAGTCAAAATACATTACCTAAAACGAGTAACCTAGATAATGTTACTAACTACATTTTTCACCGTGCAGTCTGTAATCATAACAGACTACAATTTGTAAGTAATCTACCTAGCCATATATATATGTGTGTGTGTGTGTGTGTGTGTGTATATGTGTGTGTGTGTGTGTGTGTGTGTATACAGGTTCAAAGAATCCCAGATTTTCAGTGTGCTTTTTACAACCCCATTGTAACATAAAATGTACCTATTTTGACATATTATTCAAATATTTCCTGAGTTAATAGGTTTTATATTGGTGTCTTTCTTAATTAAGGCAATCTGCGACAATCGTTCACTCCCAGCTACCCAAAAAGACTTTGGATTGAAGAACAAGCCTTCTGTAATGCTTTTCCCTTTCACATTGTTTTTGATCAAGATGTAAGTATAACTCTGTATTTCTTTTCATTAACAGATGTCAAATATGAAAGTACATCAAAACACAGCCATTTTGAACATTTTGAACAATTTCTTGTCTTTTTAGCTGGTGGTGAAGCAAACAGGTGTCAACATTCAGAAGTTTGTTCCCGGACTGCAGACCGCAGGTATCCGTCTGGATGAGTACTTTACCATCGTTCACCCAGAGGTCATCTTCAACATCCAGAGCATCAAGAAGTTCATCAACAGCCAATTTGTGCTGAAAACCAGGAGGGAAATGTTACCGGAGATCCACCAAAACCAGTCCACACTCAAACTGAGAGGTATTTTATCCATAGAGATTTATTACACTTGATATTTATGCCATTTTGTAATTATCTGCATGGGCACATTCTGGTTTAATCAAGTTCTTTTGTGTTGATTCCAAAATGTTTTTTAATTTCTTGTGTAAAATAAGTCTTCATTTAATTTCAGCAACTCTTTCGCATAATTTTGTATATCTCATATCATTTGATAATTAATTTGCAATTGTGTATGTGTGTTTTAGGACAGATGATGTGGATGGAGTCACTCAACTGCATGATCTATCTGTGCTCTCCTAAGCTACGAAGCCTCCAGGAACTGGAGGAGAGGGGTCTCCATCTGGCCGACATCGCCCAGCACGACACCACACGAGATCTGATCCTGCTCAACCAGCAGAGGTTGGCGGAGATCGAGCTCTCCAATCAGCTAGAAAGGAAGAAGGAGGAGTTGAGAATCCTCTCACGCAACTTAGAGATTGAAAAGCAGAAATCAGAAAAGCTTCTTTATGCCATGCTGCCGACACACGTTGCCAACCTGCTTAAAGAGGGCAAAAGGGTAGAGGCAGGTGATGAAACCAGAGGAACTACCAACAGAACATTATTATACTTGTCATTATTCATGCTTTACATGGATCACACTCTTTCTGTTACTCTTTCAGGTGAGTTCAAAGTGTGCACCATCCTTTTTAGTGATGTGGTCACATTCACTAACATCTGCGCAGCCTGTGAACCTATTCAAATAGTCAACATGCTCAACGCCATGTACTCCAGATTTGATCGACTTACAAACATCCACAATGTCTATAAGGTGTGTAGGATGGCGCTATCTATCTATCTATCTATCTATCTATCTATCTATCTATTAAATAAATAAAAATATAAAAAATAAAAAACGATATATATTTGCTTTAAATATGTATCATTTATTATATGAATGTAATATATAAGTATATACAGAGCTGGGTAGTAAATGATTACATGTAATCTGGATTACATAATCAGATTCCAAAAATCATATTAGAGTATATTACATTTTATAATGCTCATACTCAGATTAGTTACTTTTTATGGATTACATGATTACATATTATTCACACAATGGCAGTAAATCATTCATAATTTATTGATTGACCCCTGATTCTTTTTCTTTTTTAAATTTTACTCTCTAAAAATCCTACTGTGTCATACCATTTAGCTTGCATTATATTCACAATATAAAATGGTCACGTAAATGTAATGTAAATAAATTTGGAAACCATGCTTCTAAATTTGGGTGAAAAGAGCTCTTTTGACATGAGATATTTACTTGAAATATCCCTGAGAAAGTTAATATTTCAATAATTGAACAAAACATTTGCTTGTTTACGGTTCAGTGTCTCTAAATGGTCACATTGAATGCAGGTAAACAAATTAAATATTTCTATTTTTAGTGTTTAAATTTTTTAATAATATATTTTACATTTTTATGATTTAATAATTATTAGCTTTTTATCAACTCACAAGCCCACTGTAGTTCTTGAATTAAACCCAGTTTGGGAAATCCTAGTTTAATGAATTTAATAATGTTGATATCAAAAAATGGAATATATTTTCTTTGTCTTTGATTTTTTATTTTATATCAGTATGGTATGTGTAATTGTAAGTTTAAAACAAGTTAGATAGAAAATAGTCTAAAAGTAATCTTAGAAAGTTGTCAGAATACATTACCTAAAATGACTAATACTAACTACAGTTTTCATTATGTAATTTTTAAGTCATCTACACAGCTCTGTATATGTATATATATATATATATGTGTGTGTGTGTGTGTGTGTGTGTGTGTGTGTTTGTGTGTGTGTGTGTGTGTGTGTGTAAAATGAAATGGGAAATTATGAGGAAAACCTTCACAATTATTCACTTGCAAGTAATTAAAGTGGAAAATGATATTGTCTCACAACAGGTGGAAACTATAGGTGATGCTTACATGGTGGTTGGCGGTGTGCCCGTTCCTACAGACACTCATGCAGAGCGGGTGGCAAACTTTGCCCTCGGTATGAGAATTGCTGCGAGAGAAGTAACCAGCCCTATCACAGGACAGCCCATACAGGTGTGTTTATACAGTTCACTCTATGTAAATATAAGCTCTGTGTGCTCTTTTATCATATGATTTGCCAAATGAATTGGTTTATTGTCAATCTAGATCAGAGTAGGCCTGCACACCGGTTCAGTTTTGGCAGGTGTTGTAGGTGACAAAATGCCACGCTATTGCTTGTTTGGAGACACGGTCAATACAGCCTCTCGGATGGAGAGCCATGGAGTTCCTGATCACATACACCTGAGCCCCTTCACATACAGGTTTGTGTTCTTTTGAACTTTTTATTCATTAAAGTATGTTCACCAAGGCTGCATTTATTTGATCAAAAATACAGAAAAATAAAGTAGCTAGTATTGTGCAATATTGTGTCATCTATTTTGATATTCCTGTGATGGAAAAGCTGAATTTTGAGCAACCATTACTCCAGTCTTCAGTGTCACATGATCCTTCAGAAATCATTCTAATGTGTTGATTTGGTGCTCAAGAAACATTACATTAGTATCAATGTTGAAATCAGTTGTGTTGCTTAATATTTAGTCACTGTATTTACATATATGATTTTGTTGAAACTATCATTTGCACAGAAGTAAGTCCTGAAGACACAGACGGTGGGCAGAAAGAGGAAGAGAAAAAGGAGGAAGAAGTTGAAAACCCGAAAAATCACATATCATCACCATCTCTCTGTCCAGGCAAAATCTCCCCCGATCATTTAATTCAATTCGATGTAACGCCAGCATACGAAAGCCCCACTGACTTCAAACATTTACACAATGGTCTTCATTCAGACAGCATTAGTACTAAGTTCTGCTCGATACTTTAGTCCAACATCACTGAATTAAACCCAATTTTAAGAAGATAGAATTTCAGAGGGCCAGTAACACAAATCAACAGCTGTAATCTAAAACTCGCAGCACCATGTGCCATGTGCTGTGTATAATGTCTGTTTTTCCCAGCTCTACAAGAAACAGTGGGGGATTTCTACTTTGTGGACACAGATTTGTCATATGGGAAAGGCAAGTCTCTACGCTGATTCCCAGTGCTCCTCGTGCAGCCTGGCTTCATTTGCACCTGCTGGTTGCCCGCTGGTGATGGCCAGCAGTAGAACCACCCCTGGAGAAAGCTAATCTCCCTCTGGAGAAATTAATCACTTATTATAGACTGTTTTCATGTGGAAATCAGATGGCAAACACAGATGACCAGAGGTAGATAAACATATGGTTGCTGTATAGCGATCAAATTTTCGTTTGAGGTCATCTGCAGTCTGTTAGGCAACATGGGAACTAATTATTCACTGTGCCCAAAAACACACAATCTGCTTTCCTCTCAAATAAAAATATGACTGCATGAAAATGTTTCATTTGTATTATTAATTCTCCTGACAACACGATTACAGAGAATATATAATTGAAAAAAAAAAAAAGTTGAACTCATACTTATGAAACCTACTAGAGATAAAAGTAGTAATAACCTCACCATAGCTTTTTAATCTCCTCCACCCCCCACAACTTTCTGGGGTAAAAGCTAGTTACATATAAAAATAAATATGTAACTCTGTTTTGCATGATAAATTAGTAAACAACACTGAATGCCCAGTGAGTAAAAAAAAAAGTCAAGTCATCATGGACTGCATGAAAGTATTTCATTTGTATTATTAATTCTCTTTTTGCCTCAGTGTTCGATAAAACATGATTACAGAGATTAATACATAAAAAACACCCTCATATTTATGAAACCCAGTTAGATTTTTGGAGATTAAAGAAATAATTATCTTGCTACAGCATTTTAATCATTTTTTCCAAACATTACAATAATTAAAGGATCAAATTCCTCTATACGAAGAATTAAGGCAAAAACAATTTGGGGGGGAAAATTCTAGTGACATACAAAAATAAATAAATGTATTCTGCAGCATAAACTAATGAACAACATTGAATGCCGAGTGAATAAAAAAAACAAACTGTCAAAGTTAATGTCAGCATGTATGCACAACCCCTTGGCACAGCAACAAAAACCTTTTCATCAAGGTTCCCATTTAACAAAGGCAACTGCACAGCACGTTAGAAATCCAGTACAAACATCTTCAACTCTTCACTGAAGGGATACAGCAATAATTATTTATGACAAAAAAAAAAGAAAAGAAAAACATCTTAGCATCAAGGCAAACGAATATCTTAAAATACCTGGAAGAGTATAAACATTCAAATCAGACTACTGTTTTCTTCATAATCTGTTTTTATAAAGTGCCACCGAATTCTTCTTCATCAGGAAATACAACAATACTTTGTAAAATCCATCTACTGTATATAACGGCACAATCTATGACTGCATAGCAGTACGAGTTTTCCTTTTATTCCCCATCTCAAAAGCCGTCTCGTGTGGTTCAGAGGGAAAGGTCAGATTCCGGAGTGTCAGTTTCCGACAGGAACTTTGTGCTCGTTCCAACTTCTTCTGGGATACTTGGAGTGGAGTCACCATTAATGTTGGCTCTGTGGAACATCAAGCCTGTGAAAAACACAAGAGGCGCAAGGATTACTTTTTTATGCTGGACTCATTATTAGGGCCACAAGAATTTCAAAAAGAAAGAATTTCAGAAAGATTCAGTGACTGCTCAAGCAACAAAGTTTGGTGCAAACTAAGCGTTTAGGTTACTCAGAAATCGAATTTGATCTGTGTGTGGGCACAGTGTCAGATACAAGTGTGTGTGTGTGTGTGTGTGTGTGTGTGTGTGTGTCTGCGTGACTCACGCTCCGTCTCCTCGGCCCCTCTGTCGCTGTGAGCTTCTGTATCCGAGCATGTCCGTGTCCGTCTCTGGGAGGACTTCTGCAACGCCATGCTCTCTTTTGGCAAGCTTGACCTTGAAGGAAAACAGCACCTGTATTTATAGGCACTCAGAAAATAACGGCATAAGCTGTATGGACCAAAAACAAGAAGTATGTGTGTTGTGTAAACCTTTTGTACCTTTCATAATTGTAGGTGCCAGGATAATAAAATATATATAAAAATATTACAATTCTTTTTGTTGAACTACAGCCAAAATAAAATAGATGAAAAAAATATTAGAAACATTGCCTTGGCAATTCATTGAAACAAAGTAATTTTGAGGTAAAGTACCAAAATTAATTACTATTACTTTTTTATTACTTAATTACACATTTTATTTAATTAAGTTACTAAAACTAAAATGAAAATGGAAAAAAATACAAATAAAAGCTCATTCAAAATATTGATAAATACTATAATAGTATTTTATATAAATAATACTAAAATAACATATCATACATTTTACTAGTAAGTGAGTGAGCAAAGAATATGTCCAAGTTTCTCAACAAAATCATAAAATAAACAACAATACATTATACATAAAGAAAAAGAGGCTTTAGGTTTTTGGGGATATTTTCCTCCAATTCTCATTACTGTGATGTAAAAAATATTCTCATTACAATAATGTGAACAAAAACAAAATAATAATAATTATTTGAGATAATCAGAATTTGGGGTGAAAATGTACGTAATTATCTGATTCATTCATTTAATTGTCATGAAAATAATGCACAATGTAAAGAGTCAAAAACAAGCTCCATATCCTTTATGTTAAATATAAGTTTTGAATTTTTTCCATTGATTTTGGGGTCAAACATGACTTGGGCATGTCTTTGTAAAATTCACCCAAATAACTTGCCATAAAAAAATGCCATACAAACTAATAGAAATAGGAACTACGAATAAAAATAGAAAATTGTATGTGATTTATGCTTGTGTCTTTACCCGAGACATTTGGACGGGAGAGGGGGACACGGGGGACATTATGGAATCAGACGGACTGGATTGCAACATATCAGTCTTAAACTTGGAATTAGCAATTTTCATACATTCTTCCAGTGTTTTGATGAAGGTTTCACAGGTGGCACTCAGTAACGAGGACGCCTCATTCCTCATCTGGGGAAGAAAACAGCAGAAAATACAACGATTTGGTTTAAAAGAGTTGATTACTATGATGATAACCTTTTTATATCACACCCACCCAACTGCAATAATTGCAATGATTACTGTGGTTTGAAAGAAAAAGAGCTAACCTCAGTGCTGGCCACCGTCGACTCTCCTTCCTGTTCCACTGACTCCTGAATAGTATGCACTTGCTGCATTAGTAAGTCACAGTACAGGCGCAGCTCTGACATCTTGGTTTTCAGGGATTCTGTGGTTTCTGTTAACTCTGCAAAAACCCATTAAGAGAGGAAATGCAACTGTTAATGGGCCTTGATACTGCTTAGCAGTCAAGATTACTGATGCGCAACTAGGAAACATGAATTCAGTATATGAAAGCCTTTTGTCTCTGACGTGAATTTCCCACTGAACTTCAATACAGTGTATGTGTGTGTGTGTATATACTGTATATATATATATATATATATATATATACAGTATATGTATATACATATTTTATTACATCTGGGTACTTACATATTATTGTCTTTATCAGCATATCATTCTATTCTAAAAATATAATGATAATACAATATCAAATATGATTTATTTAAAGGGATAGTTCACCCAAAAATGAAAATTCTGTCATTAATTACTCACCCTCATGTCGTTCCAAACCTGTAAGACCTCCGTTCATCTTCGGAACACAAATTAAGATATTTGATGAAATCCAAGAGCTTTCTGACCCTGCATAGACAGCAACACAGCTACCACGTTCAAGGCCAAGAAAGGTAGTAAGGAGATCGTTAAAATAGTCCATGTGACTTCAGTGGTTCAACCATAGTTTTATGAAGCTACGAGAATATCTTTTGTGCACAAAGAAAACAAAAATAACGAGTTCTACATCAGAACGCCGGCTCCTGCATTGTGGTATTCTTGTGAAAGCGTGTCGAAGACTGACACGGAAGAGAAGAAATTATTGAATAAAGTCATTATTTTTGTTTTCTTTGAGCACAAAAACTATTCTCGTAGCTTCATAAAACTATGGTTGAACCACTGAAGATCTTACAGGTTTGAAACGACATGAGGATGAGTAATTAATTATATAATTTTCATTTTTGGGTGAACTAACCCTTTAAATCTATATTTTTACATTTGATTAAATTATTGTTTTTTACTTGTGTGTGTACATACATACATGTTAAGAAAATTTTAAGATAAATAATGCTTAAGATATTAATGTGTATATAAATATTATTTTTCTTTTTTAATTGTAATAATAAATAAAAATGTGTATTATTTTGTTAACAATATTAATAATATTACTACTAATAATTTTTGTTATTATTATTAGTCTATTAGTTTATGAACATCTGTGGAGAATCAATAACATGTATGAAAATATTGGTATTTTAAAGTGTAACCAAACATTTTACTGTGTTTTTAGTCTTGTGCTATGACAAGGCAAAAGAGAACAATAAAAAACAAGAATATGACCAGAGAGCAAACTGTTAAGAGAAGCCCACCCCTCTCTTTTTTGGTTCTAGTGTCAATGAGTCCAGCTTTGGAGCTTCCCAGAGCCACCAGCCACTTCTGCCTCTCCGCTGCATTCACTGCCTTCACGTAAAAATGCTGCTCTCCTGGTATGATCAGCTCCAGACGCGTGTTGTCAGTTGGGTGAACTGGAGCAAACACAAGGAAGTCAAAAATGACATAAGAATAACCAGTTTAATTTGTCATAAGAAGATTTTGCAGATAAGATATACAATCTCAGATCTCACCTTTAATTTCACATACTGACATCTTAATACTGCCTTTGCTACCTTTGCACACGTCATCTTGTGAATCATAGTATGAAATAATGCCATTGTCCAGCACAAACCACCTTGGCTGCCATCCTGTCATGAAATAAAGTATTATCAGATCACAAAACGCATCCAAAATGCAACTTTCTTAACTTGAAGTATCGTAACATCACATGACACGACGGGAAGTTTGACACATGAGCTATATTATTACTATATTTCGAAAGCATAGGGTGTTTTAGAAAAGAAGCAATGCAAAAAGCAATACAGCACAAAAGAACAAAGTTGCATGCATCCGCAGCAGTCTCTCTCTCTATAATATAAGTTAACGTTACAGACATCATGAGACAAATCTTGCAGGGCTGTCTGACTGAAGCTCAAGTGTCTATATGTCAGTGCCATTCACTCTTACCTGTCATATAGTTTGTCCATTTGTAAAGCACGCCTTCCATTATTCTCCAAGCAGAAAACCCAGGAAAAACACTTGAACGCAGCTTTAACAGAGCTTGCACCATGCAGCTGCTTGTTTGCCCCCTTTTACAGGCTAATAAGCATGCTAGCATGCTCCAGGCTAACTCAAAGATCCCCAGCTACTCATCATTATGTCAAAAGAACGGGCGGATCGTAAGGACACGGAAACATAAACATTCGCTTTCACGGTCATTTCTGTGGAGACGGCGTGCCGCACATGCTGGGAGATTCTGCTAAAGGAAGACGGCGCAAGATTGGGGATGAGATCACTGTTTACAGACTGAACCGGAAGAGGCGTTTATTTAGAGATTCTTCGCTGCCTAGCCACTCCACTCTAATATGGAAACACTGCAAAGTAAAATGTCTTGCAAATGATTGTGTTGTGTAAACATAGGCGTATTATTATTATTATCATTATTACTGTATTATTATTGTTGTTGTTGTTTATTTTTACAATATACAGATACAGAAGATTGTGTTGCTAGTGAGATTGGGTTTTAGTGAAAATAGTGAGAATATTACATATTACTGAATATTACAAAACAATATATTATAGTATATTAAATTTAGAAAATAGTATATGAATTCAATGTATATAATTTCATTACATTACATTACAATTTTATTACATTAATGTTTTATAAAATTCGTATAATAAATTATATATATATATATATAATACATAATATAGTTTTTATATTTTATATTTTTATTTATTTAATTATAGATAGATAGATAGATAGATAGATATAGATAGATAGATAGATTTACGGTAAATCATTCGTATAAAGACACATTTAGTTCCATCTGTGACTGTGACCAAAATTTACTAAGTTAATGTATTGTTTTACACATTTTTTTAAAACGACTGAAAAATCATATTTGAAACACACACACACACATTTAAAAAGGTAATTTTAAGACAATACAACCTATAATATAATTAATGTTTATCATAGGTATACGGTTGTGTCTAGAAGGGATACAGCTGCGGCCGGACACAAACAATAATAATTTTTTTTTTTTACCTACCCCTTACAATAATGCAACAACAGTAATTATTATTGTACAGCGTGACCAAAAAAAGCGCTATATTGATGTGCGCATGCCCAGTAGCCGCAGCTTATGCTGCGTTCACGCCGTATCGTAATTACCGTAATTTCGAGATGACAGCACGTGACGTTCTACTCGGAGCTGTTCCATACAGTCAATGAGCTGTGTGCGTCCTCGGAATTATGTTTTTCTATGGCATCACTATCAAAGCCTAAACAGAGCCTGCGGTGGATGTGGTCAGGTGGTACAGCGGTCACGTGGTACAAGTCAGAGCTCTCAGAAAACTCAAAGAATCTGACGAGTAACACGTGCCACCTCAACGCGGAAAAACATGTAAAGCGGACGGTTTCTGTCATATTAGAAACTTCTTGGTCACACTTCCTAGAGCCCAGTGTAAATAAGCTGATTAGTCGGGGGAGATGGCCGAAGAAACAGAAAATGAGATCCCTGGTAAATATTATGTGCTGCATTAGTGATTAAAAGTGTAAATTCTTTAGTTATTTTCATTTGCGAAACGTGTGTTTCTTTAACTCTGTTGGCTGTTTATGATTAGCCTACAGGCTATATAACGGTGCTACATAGTGGAAGCGAATGATGTACTGATGTAAACATGTCTTAACTGCTTTTATGCCCTGCTAATACTATATTTATCAGGGTTTATAAGTGTTAATGGCTGTTTGTGTTTTGTATTTTATTCACTGAACACTGTCCCGCTCTTTCATTGACGCCTGTGGCAACCTGTCGCCAAGGCAACCACGCCATGTGGTCACGCCTCTCTCTCTCTCTCTCTCTCTCTCTCTCTCTCTCTCTCTCCCTCCCTCTCCCTGTTCTATGAAGTAAACATTAATTTTAACCATATGAATGTGTATACATACAAAGAACCAGAAACTTCAACTAAAAATTATACAAATTACTACTTGTTTACAACGCAATATGGTGTAAAACTGTATGCTTCGTGATAAAAACAGCTTGTTTTTGATAACAACAGTCATCACAACAGTCATAAAATACCAAGATGGCGACATTAAATTTGTCTGTCTGCATTGTTCTATTTTTTTTTTTTTTAGAATCCGGAGCCGTCTTCACTTTTGGAAAGAGTAAATTCGCAGATAATGCCCCCAGTAAATTCTGGTTAAAAAATGATGTACCTTTGAGAATTGCCTGTGGAGATGAGCACACAGCACTGGTGACAGGTGTGATTTATGATTTTAGTGGTGGATATTGGTAAATACAGTCTTATTCCATCATTTTGTTCATTCACCCTGTCGCTATTCCTATTGTGTTTAGAAAATGGGAAGCTGTTTATGTTTGGCAGCAATAACTGGGGACAGCTGGGCCTTGGAACAAAAGCCACTGTGAATAAACCCACTTGTGTGAAAGGTAGGACAGACTGTCAGTCCAAGAGAGTGTTTTCTGCCATCCACAGCTGATAAATCACTTATGCAGACACATTTCCCATGCTGTCATTTACATTTAGCTGTTTGGGTATGATATTTGTCAAATAATAAGGATGAGTGATTTTGAATTATTCAGCAATAATATATTGTTTGACACACAAAATTACATGTTGCTAAGTAGCTGTAAGAAAATGAGAGATCTTTTTAAGACAAAGCCATAGATTGTCTTAATCCCAATCTGGAGTGGTCCATAATCTGCGTTAATATGGAAAGCAGAGAGAAGTGCAATTTTTCAATATTTTAACAAAGTAACTTGTTAAAAATAAATAAATAAACATATATATATATATATATATATATATATATTTGTGTTGCCAAAGAAGTGGTAACCGATCAGCCTGTGATGAGGACGGGAAGGTGTTCCTCGCTTGTTGCCAGGGCGACGCTGATGAAGCTCCGGGACGTCCGTCACAATATATATATATATATATATATATATATATAATTGTATTTTTTGTTTAGGTTGTATAAATGTGTTTAGCAAGAATGAATTGCATTCAACTTTATTCTGACATGCTCTGACTATATTTGTTTTCTGAAAGCCCTAAAATCAGAGCGGGTGAAGCTTGCAGCCTGTGGAAGAACTCACACACTTGTTTATACATGTAAGTTTTATTGCAAACATGATAGAATAGTCGCTTTATGCTTTTGAGTCTAGTACATCAGTGCCTTTTTAAAAAAGTTGTAATGTGTTTTCCCTTTCGTCTTAATTATTTACATATTTTATTATTTATTTATGTATTCCATTAGTCGAGCCAGAAGTTGACGCAGCAAACCAAGGCGAACCACTGAAATAAACAGCAGTGTTTTGAAAGGGCCACAGGGCAACATAGGGGAACTCTCTGGGAATTAACAAGAGGGTTTTAAGAAAATGGGTTTTAATATGGAAAAAAAAATACACACATTACCTTTAAAAAGAAAAAAATAGTATGTTTAGAATTATTTTTTAAATTGTTTTATATAAATTTATACTACCATTTAAAGTCTGGACTTTTTTATTTAAAAATGAATGTGATTAGTGCTGTCAAACAATTAATCGCGATTAATCGCATCCAAGTTTTTGTTTACATAATATATGTGTGTACTGTGTATATTTATTATGTATATATAAATACACACATGCATGTATATATTTCAGAGAAATGTTATTTTTATATATTTAATGTATTTACTTATAATATAAATTATATGAATATAAATATAGACATGTAAATACATGTAAATATTTTCAAAATATATACTGTATGTATGTGTATTTATATATACATAATAAATATACACAGAACACGCACATATATTATGCAAACAAAAACTTTTATTTTGGAAGTGATTAATCGTTTGACAGCACTAGTTAAAAAATAAAATAAAATAAAATAACTGTTTTCTATTGTAATATATTCTTGTGATGGCATGTTGAATTTTCAGCAGCCTTTACTCCATTGCTTCATTGTCACATGATCCTTCAGAAATCATTCTAATATATTGATTTGGTGCTAAAGAAACATTTAATATTATTATCAGTGTTGAAAACATTTATGTCCCCCTTTTTTTGTTTGTGGAAACTCTGATATATATATATATTTTTTTACATAATTATTTGATGAATAGAAGGTTTAAAACATCAACAGCATTTATTTGCAATAGAACTCTTTTGTAACATTATACATATTTTTCACTTTTGATCAGTTTAATGCATCCTTGCTGAATAAAATTATTAATTTCTTTCAAAAAAAATTTCTGACACCAAATAGTGCTAAATACTTGCAAATGTATTGATGTATCCTTACCTAAAATAGTTGTTTTCTTTACTGAGCAGCCCGTGGTAACCTGTATGCCTCTGGAGGGAATAATGAAGGGCAGCTCGGTCTGGGTGACTGTGATGACAGAACTTCCTTCCACCTGGTGGACTTCTTCAGCAAACATGGACCGGTCAAAATGCTCTCTGCTGGTTCCAATACATCTGCTGCCCTGATGCGTAAGAGTTCTGTTCCATCTGCCTTTCAGCAACAGTGCCTATTGCCAAAAACATGTGGGGGTAATATGACATGCATAAGATGCAGCAGCAAATATTAACAGTAATGTAACAATATCTCTGTCATCTCAGAGGATGGCAGGCTCTATATGTGGGGCGACAACTCAGAGGGCCAGATTGGATTGGGGAAGGAGAGTAATGCACTGACTCCTCGGGAGGTTTCTGTGGGGAAACGAGTGTCCTGGGTGTCCTGTGGATATTATCATTCTGCCTTTGTTACTGGTACGTATACCACTGCTACCTCATGTCAACTGCAAACCTTATGTTGTTTATTCTTAACATTCACATGTTGTATTTAACCTTGAATATTTTAGTATATTTAAATTAGTGCTGTCAAAAAAAAAAAAAAAACGAATTAATCACATATTTTCCTGTAATTAATCATGATTAATCATATATTAATATATTTATATTGTCATAATTTCACACTGAATCTCCAAATTATGGAGAAACAATATAAAGATGGTATATTTTAAATATGATTTCATAGCATCTTTTTACAAAGTAGTCTATTATTAATGAAGGCCAGTATCAATGATACCAATACTGCTGCTAATGTCTAAATGCATTTTTCTCTCAATTTCAGCCATTAATTATAGCCATTCAACATTGCATTATAATTTTAAGCCATTATTATTATTTATTTTTTTATTTAATAGGCTTTGAAAAATAATATTTAAAAATATTTTTAACGTGTTAAACTGAAAGAAAAAATCACACAATTAACATGTTAATTTTGACATGCCTAATTTAAATATTATAAAATTATATAATAAAATATTTTGAAATTGTATATTTAAATAGTATGTTTATAATATACTATAAGTAAATATAAATTATACAATTCTATAATGTTATCATATATAATATAATAACTTTTTTTATTTTCAATTTCACTTTCAATAAAGTTTAATTAGTTTTGCTCTATGTGAGTCATGTCTTATTTTAATGAATTATAATATGCATAATACATAATATAATACACATAATATACAATTCTAGTTAAAATAATAACATTATGCCTTATTTTAAATTACATTAATATATAATAAAGCATAATATTATTAAAAAAGTTTAAATGAATATTTTAATACAATTTTAATGACATAATATTGAATTATTATTTTAAGAATAATAGTTGATATATTTCTTAAATGTAGCAGAGTGACTTTATTGTAATACCTGCATAACATTTTAAATCTCCACTTTTTGACTATTCATGATGACCTTCCTGCTTCTTCTTCATGATCCATACGGCTCAGTATGGCAGCATTGAATTCATAAAATGTTCGTTATTTGACCTTCTATGAAAGCTGGCTTGTTGCTAGGTGATGCTTGTTTCATTTGTTGCAGTGGATGGGGCCTTGTTCACATTTGGAGAAAAGGACAGTGGGAAGCTGGGCTTGTCCAAAGAAAAGCTGGCCAATCATAAAGTGCCTCAACAGGTGACCGGCATCTCTGATAAAGTGGTACAGGTATCCTGTGGAGGAGGGCACACAGTGGCACTTACGGGTAGGAGAACACATTTTGCTTTGTTGTCTTGACTTTCTTCTTTGTGAAGACTGAATGGTATGCACGTGTGGTAATGCAGAGCACGAGGTGTATTCGTTTGGCCTGGGTCAGTTTGGACAGCTCGGTCACGGCACTTTCATATTTGAGTCACGTTTACCCAGAGTGGTTGAACATTTCAGAAGGGGCAGAGTTAAACGTGTGGAGTGTGGAGAGAACCATACAGCGCTGATTACTGGTAAAACATGCACAGAAAACCACCTGATAACGTTCTTTATGTACTGTAATACATTTGATATGATAGACTTTCCTCTAAAACATATGCCAGTTCTGGTTGTTTATAAAGAATCTGACATGCTGGTTGCAGACAGTGGACTTTTGTACACCTTTGGTGATGGTCGACATGGAAAGCTGGGGCTTGGAGAAGAGAACTTCACCAACCAGTTCAAACCAACCCTATGTCCAAGATTCCTAGACTATCATGTACATTCTGTATGTATCATCACTGCCTATCAACCTTTTATAACACAATATACATATTTCTATCAGATATATACATTTTCTGCTTTAAAACCTCATGAAATGGTTTGACAAATGCCATTTTCATAACCCTGTTGACTTAATTACTTTTGTATGAGAAAAAGTATGGTCAGAAAATATCAAAGGGCCTTTTGCTTTAATTCTTTTATTGAATTTATCATTAATTTCTCAAAAAGAAGATTTTAATTTACTGTGCAAACTTGCATAAATATTTTGGTCCATTTTTCACATCCAGCTGAGAAAGGTTTTTTTATTATTATTATTTTTCAATAAATTAATACTTTTATACAGCAAGGACACATTAATTTAATCCAAAATGTTACAAAGTAATGATTTCTGTTTTTAAATGAATGCTGTTCTTTTTAACTTTCTGTTCTTCAAAAAAATACTGTAAATGTAAAACCATTTCCTGTACAACTATTTCAACGCTGATAATAATAAGAAATGTTACGTGAGCATCAAATCAGCATATTTGAATGATTTTTGAAGGATCATGTGACACTGAAGACTGGAGTAATAATGCTGAAAATTCAGCTTTGCATCACAGGAATGCATGACATTTTAATATATTTTAAAATAGAAAATGATTTTAATTTGTAATAATTTTTCACAATATTACAGTTTGTACTGTATTTTTTTATCAAATAAATGCAGTCTTGGTGAGCATAAGAGATCACTTTCAAAAATCTTACTGTCCCCTTTTTCTTTTAAACGGTAATGTAAATGTGTTTTGTTGTGACATATAGATCAATATAAGCCACAAAACTTCTGTTTTGATTTCATGGCATCTGTAAACAGTGTGTGTGTTTTTCAGGTTACTTGTGGTGGGTGTCACATGCTTGTGTTGGCAAAGCCCAGGCCCGAAGGGTCAGAGGAATTTATCCTGGAGGAGGAGGATGTCACAGAAGACTACTTTGAGAAATCCTATACTGAATTACTGGGGGACACGCAAAGTCAGACCACCCTACACAGGAGTCTCTCGGCTCGGGTCAGACGCAGAGAACGGGTGGGTAGATCCTGATGGATCAAAATGAGTGCAACTGATTATAAATTGGACTAGTGGTGGTGTATTTTAAGATGAATAATAAACTTAATGATAATGTTTAATATAGTATATTACCTAAACAATCACATATATGAGATAAATATGGAATCAAAAGTGAGTTGCTTTTCTTCTGCAGGAGCGTTCACCGGATCAGTTTGGACAGATGTTTCGAACACTTCCAGCCCTGGGTGGAAATCAGCTGAGTGCATCTTTATCTGTTCCCAGCCAGATCCATCAATCTCATAGTAAACAACCGGGAAAGATCCCTCACAACAGTCTCAAAAGTAACTGCCTCTTTAAAAAAAAAAACTGTATTAAAAAGGCATATCTGTGGTTTCATTTATTAAAAATGTGCAAATTTATGTTCATTTACACTACTGTTAAAAGTTTGGGGTTGGTATGATTTCTTTTGTTTATTTAGCACACATTCAGCACACATCTGGACACATTACATTTCTAAAGTCACATTAAAAACTATTATTCTCTTTCAAAAGATTTCAAATAAATGCTGTTCTTTTGAACTTTCTATTTAAAGAATCCAAAAAATGTATCACAGTTTTCACAAAAAAACACACAAAAAAACATTAAAGCTGCAGTCCGTAACTTTTTTTGGTTAAAAATTATCCGAAATCAATATTTGAGCAAGTACATGACCAGCCAGTGTTCAAAACTATCGCCTTACTTTAGCCCGATTCACAAAGGTTAGCTTATAATAATGTTTTCTAATTTAAGTGGTACGGGTAGGTTTTCGTGGGAAATTCGAGCATGGCACTGCGTCATTACATCGCGTCTGAAAACATAAAGAAGTTGTCCCGGCTACTAGGCTATCGCATGTGAGGATCCTGCAGGTGGCTGATCATTTATAGCTTTTTCTCACAGCAGCCAGAATAATTAAATTTATCATTTTGATGGCGGATTGTAATCCAGAAAGGATTATGTGTTTATGAAACACATGTGAATGAAATTAAATTATATTCCAGTTATAAATGTGCTTCTGATTACAGATAGCCTGGGATTACAAAGATTTGTATTTTAAAGAAAAATATGAGCTAACCGATCTTTAGATTTAATCACCATTGGTAGCGAGATTTATGGTAATGCTTTTTTCCTTAGTTGGTCAGAAAAAACATGGCAGACTTGTTACTTACTTGTTCAGATGGCAATATACGGTGAAAATTCTTATTTGGGTCATATTTCAAGACATAGGCTAGAATCTGTGATTGTGAAGTACAGTGAATATCCACACCAGTGTAGTGACTGACTGCCACACACACACATACTCCTCAAAACATTAGATTCATCCGCGCTGGAGCCGTGCCGACTCACAACCCACGCAAGCTAGATAATTCTGCACACAGCTGCAATTCCAGGTTTTCAAACAGAGATGGCGACAAAGAGGCAAAACTTACGGACTGCAGCTTTAAGCAGCACAACTGTTTTTAACATTGATAATAATAAGAAATGTTTCTTGAGCACCAAAGCAGCATATTAAAATGGATAAGCCTGGAGTAATGGCTTCTGAAAATATAAGGAATATATTACATTTTAAAAATGCTATTCAAAATTGTAATAATGTTTCATAATGTTAGTGTTTTTACTGTAATTTTAATCAAAGAAATGCAACCTTTGTGAGTATTAGAGACTACTTACAAAAACATGTAAAAAAAAAAATTCGACTGACCCTAAATTTTTGAATGGTAATGTACATTATTGGGTCTTGCTCAGGTTTTATGTCTTCTCTCTCAACAAGTTCCCGGAAAGAGAGAAAAGTCTCTCGATGACAGAAGCATTGTGGAGGATAGTGAGAGTGTAAAAGACCTTGGAGAAACCACTGACTTATTAAACCTGGTAGGAGAAGCATATTATCACTTATTAAAGAAGAATGCATGCTTATAGAATATATACAGAAAAAATAAGTAGAATTAGACCTTTAATGATTTGGTTTATTGTCATTTTTAATGAGAAATTGCTGCCAGTTTTAAACATTAGGTAAAAAAGTGTGGCACAGTAACACAGTGTTTACAACCATTCTGACAGAGTCATGGGAAAACACAATACTAAATGCAAATAGAACTAACTGTATAATCATGAATAATTAGGAGAGAAAAATAAATAGACTTTCAAAAGGAAAAAGTAAATGACAAACTACATTAAATACAGGCTTCATTTAATAGTTTGGGGTTGCCATTTTATGTAAAATCTGAGTTAGAAAAACCTGTTGAAAACCATTGATATAAAAGACATAAAGCTTCCAAGTCTAATGTGAAAGTTTCTTTGATTTCAGACTCATGTAATGAAGATGGACCCTAGCGATAAGACTCTAACATTGTCTCCTATGGAGAAGGTAAGTGCTCACCTGGGTTGCTGTTCAAGAAATTCAAAATGTGCCATTTAGATGGTCAAACAGAGGTTGAGGAGCAAAAAAAATAAATGTTTATTCTTCAAAGGGTGGCACTCTTTTAGACCTCTGCTTACGTTTTCTCTCTTTTCGCTTCATTGACTTATTCTTCTCATTTGCTTTGCAGCTTTAAAGCTCATTCTGCTCTCGTTCAGCCTGCTCTGCCTGTTCATTCGTTTCTCTAACACTTTCCCTCTTTTTATCCTCTGCTTCCTGGGATAGAAGAATGTTAAGCTTGTGAAAGAGCACGGTAAGGAGAAGGGGAAGCCAAGAGATGACCCCGCCCTTTATAGAAAGAGGGCAGAGCTTTTAGCTCGCAAAGCTCTTCCGACTGAGTTACTTAAAAGTTCAAGTGGTAGCTCAGTAGTCGGAGACAGTCTTGGGTCAGGGACCCCCCACAAGAGCCCTAAGAGACATGGTCAGGATAAGGAAAATGTACTTATAGCTTTGGAGGATAGAAGGCCTTCACATCACCAAGTTGCAGGAAGTAACACAAGAATGGGGACGGACATAAGCAGAGCTGGATCCAAATCTTTTCAGCCCAAACACAAACAGCTGATGAAGTCAAGGGATAGAGTTACAGGAAAAGACACTGGGAATAAAGTACAGATACTTGAGGAACATTAAAAGGTAGAGGCTGAAAGTGAGAAGATTGCTCACAAGTCAAAAGAAAGTACAAAAACAAACCAAGAAGGTAAAACAAAACCCAAAGGTCGTCCATTGGAAGTCAGTAGTCGGTCTCAAAAGGTTATGGGGGAAGAAAAAGAAGTAAAAACAAAACCCATAATAGTTGCTGAACAATATCTTGAACAGACCACGCATAAAGACCAATACCCAACAGGTAAGAAGATCTCAAAAGAGATTTTACCAAAAGCTCAGAAGATGAAAGGTGAAATGAACACTGCTAAGACAGAAACCAAAGGTTTTGTCCCACAGAGCAAAAAGTTAGATTAAAAAAAAGACTCCAAAAGTAAAAAGACAATGCAAGAGCTCTCCACTACTTCACAACAGTCCTCTTGCCAAGAAGAAATTTCTACAAAGAAGACTAAAAAATCAAAAGCGGAACAAAGCCAATTGCTAGTAAAGGACCAAAAAAAGGGGTCTACCATTATCTCAGAAGCTGCCTTCAAATCTGAATCAGAGTCAGAGCAAATGAAGGAAAATCCTCTCACCAAAGTGACATCTTTTCTCCACAATGTGGGAATGGGAAGTCCCGCTCGTTTACTTGGAGATACAGCAGTCAGTCAGTTCCTTTCCCAGTCTGCACCCCAAAAAATGCCAAAACCTCTTTCAAAACAGAGAACTCTGTCTGACGTTTCGTCCCTGAGTGAGTCTTTTGAGGTTTCAGGACAAGAGGAGACAAGAGAGGCCAAGAAGACGGCCGTCACCATCAATGTTAAGGCAGAACCAGAAACTTCAGATGGTGACTTGGAAAGAACCAGCACTGAGTCCAAAACCGAGGCTCATTCTGAGGTGGGAACATATAGAAGAAGTGAGGAGGAAGGAGAAGAGGAATCAGAAGAGGAGGAAAGCGAGGGATCGGTGGACAGAAGGGAAAAGAGTGAGGAAGTGGATGACCGAGAAGAAGAAAGCGAGGGATTGGTGAACAGAAAGGAGGAGAGTGAGGAGGAAAGTGAGAGCAAGACCCTAGCAAATGATGATGATTCTGAGGTTGATGATGATGATACCACGATCAAAGCTTCTAGTGAGGATGAGGAAAGTGAGGAAGAGGAGGAGAAAAGTAAAAGTGAGGCAACTGAGGATGTAGAGAGTGAAGCTGCGGAAGAGGAGAGTCGTGGAATAGAAGATGAGGAAGAGGAAACAAGTGAGATAAGTAGAAACAGTGAGGAAGAGAGTGGAGAAGATGAGGGTGAAAGCAAAACAAGTGAAGAGGAAGAAGAGGAGGAGAGTGGAGAAGAATCAGAGGGAAAGTCAGAGAGCAGAAATGACAGATCAGAGGAAGAGTCAGATGAAGAAGACGAAGATGAGGAGTCAGAGGAGAAAGATAGTGAGAATGAGGAAGAAAGTGACGTGGAAGGTGACAGTGAGGCAAAGGAGGATGAAGACGGTGAAAAGACTAGCAAAGAAGAGGAGGAAGATTCAGAAAAGCAGGAGAGTGAGACTGAAGATGATGAAGATGAAGGGGAGAGTGAAAACGAAGCAGAGGAGGAGGAAAGTGAGGAAGATAAAGAGGCGAGCGAGGGAGGTCAAGAGGATGAGGAGGATGAAAGTGACGAAGATGAAGCAATGAGTGAGAATGACGAAGAAGAGGATGAAAATGAAGAGGTAGAAGAACAGGAGAGTAAAGAGGAAGAAGAAGAAAGTAATGATGAGGAGGAAGAACATGATGAAGAGGAAGCAGAGGAGGAAGAGTCTGAAGAAAGAGAGGAGACAGAAGAAGCAGAGGATGAGGAGGGAGAAGAGGAGAACAAACAAGAAGAAGAGCAAGAGAAAAGTGAGGAAGAGGAAGAGGAACAAGAAGAAGAGGAAAAGGAAAAGGCGAAAAGAAAACACGGCAAAGCGGCTGAATCCACCAAACCAAAGTCAAGTGTGAAAACATCAAAACAGCAGTCAAAAGGCCGAGCGCAAAACGATCAATCAGAGTCTAAGCAGTTTTGGGATGATGTTCTACCTCAATACCTTAACCTAAAATAATTCAGCAACCTCAAGCCCTATCTTTATTTAGTTAATGAGTTAATGAGCTTGCTGTTTCATGTTTGCCTTTTGTGTTCTTTCTTGCTTTTTGCTTTTGTCATGGTTTTTTTTTTTTCACCATTATTAATCTTGCAATTTCACCTATGGTAATCTTACTAAATGTATTGCTTCACATTTTTTATTTTTATTTTACAAACTGTTTTTATAAGTAATTATATGCCCAGGCAGTAGTGAAGACCTCATGATGTGCCTTAGGATTTATCTAATGGACAGCCATGTTCTTTTATTAACAAATGTGCTTGATTTGTCAGTAACCTTGAAACACCCCTATAAATTACTTTAAATTCTTAAAAATACAAAATTATGTACCAGTCTTCTGCCTTTATGTCAAATGCCTAACCATATTAAAATGGCAGCTCGTAATCTTTATGACTGGAAGAAAATAATTGGAAAAATTGAGCCCAAAGATTAGTCATTAAGTATCATTTAGTTACAATTTTTCACTTGTGCTTATGTGAACTTTTTTTTGTTACATATAATAACCAATAAAACTTATCATTTACTTCAACTATTTGCATCCATTTTTAAATTAATACAACTATTTGCATCCGTTTTAAATGAATACCTATGTGTTATTATATATTAATTTTTTTCTTTTATTTTAACAAAAGCACAAAATTCTGTATGGATTAAATGAAGAAAAATACATACTACATGACTGTTTAGTGAAAGCTATCATGCTGTACCTGAGAATTTCAGAATATAACATTTACAAAGCAAATTTTCATTTGAATTGTAAATATGCAAATATAGAAAGCCATTTGAGATATCGCCAACTTGCAAAGCCATTGCAATCAGGCAGAGTACTGAAAATCCTTCATCGGACAGGTGAGGCTGCCCTCTTTATATACTATCTCTGTAGAGGTGCTCCTCCTAAATAGATCCCTAGTTCATGTGCCTACTGTACTTACAGTGTGTGTGTTTATACATGTAGTTTGTTTGCTAGTTTTAATTTTACAAAGACCACTCAACTCACATGAACCCTCTCCTGCCATTCTAGTGCATTTCAGTCATCTGTTTAGATTGTGTCATTTCTCATTTTTCGCACAGCTCCGGACAGATGAGATGAATGGAAAGGTAGACGGAGAAGATGAGGAGGAAGACTATTTAGATGAAGAAGAAGATGATGATGAGGAAGAAGAGGAGGAGGAAGAGCATCCAGAGGAAGAAGAAGAGGGGGAAAAGTGTGATGAGAAGGAAGATATTCTAGATGAGAAGAGAAAAGAGACAGAGGAACAAGAGCAAAGCATTACAGAGGCAGACATACAGGTGCCCTGAAACCCTTCATTCATACCGTTTAGACTAATTTTGCATGAACATAGTGATTTAGCGTCACATCAGTAAACAACTGCAGTATTGCTTTGATTTGTTTGTGTGATGTCATTTTCTTACTCCTACAGAAAAAGCAGATTATAAAAGATGCATCTGTCCCCGATGGACCAAAGAAAGGTTAGTGTTTTTTACTTTTCAGCATCCTTTTTTCATTTTTCACTATTCCTATACAGTCCCAACGTTTTTAGTCTGTCATTTTTTAGGTCATCTATAAAGGGAAGCTTATTTTCACCACAGATTAAAAATATAAAAAAACGGTACCTGCAACTTTTTTTTCCCCCACAATTCTGAGTTGACATCTCTCGATTGTTTGTTTCTGCATTTTTAGACACCTTTCTGAGAAACTAGTCAAAATTGTTAGATATAAACTCAGAAGACAAAAAGTGAGAATTGCTAGTTTGTAATTAACAATTGCAAGAAAAAGTCAGAATTGTGAGATAAAAAGATGCAATAACCTTTTCATATCATATTCTATATATCTTCTAAGAGTATGGTGGTGGATGAGGAGATACCCCCTGACAACGTAAAGCGCTTTGAGTGCCTAGAAAAGCGCTATATAAATGTAACGAATTAAATTAATTAATTATAATTGCAATGCAAATTGATTATATAAGCTGATTTTTCTGTCTTTCTCTTTTTTTGTTGAAATTCTGAAGATTCTGATCCTGCTACTCTTATAAAAGAGGAAACACAGTCAGAGAGGAATGAAGTTACAGAAGACAAGCCAAAGACTCTTTTTGGCTCCAGGAACAGGGTATTTAACCACTCAGACCTTTTAATCTTTATAATAAACACCAGTAAGCACCCATATTCATACGTAACACCCTAGCAACCAGCTAATATTAAAATGGTCCATTGTTTGACCTCTTTCCTACCTGGCTTTTTCAGCTTTCTCTTTTCAAGAGAGCTTCCACCAAAGGCAATAAGGCAGAGATCATCACATCAGGCAAACCGGGAGCTGACGGTCCCCCTCAAATCCCAGAGACTCGAGAGCCAGAGAGTTCTAGCAGTGGAGCACAGACCACAGCATCCAGTCGATCACATTCAGCCACTTGCAATCTGCTTTGACACCTGGTTTGAAACCATCTTCTGACTTGAAAAAAAGGATCAGAATTAGTAGAATCAGCAGTTCAACAAAGCAACACATGGTGTTGGTGGTGTTAATGGTACTGTGCCTTGTGCTGCAAAGCAGACATCACAAAATAACTAGCTTTAGCAGAAAACTGAGTTTGGGAGATCGATTTAAGCAGAGCTGTGTGAGCAATAATGGTTTTGCTTTGGTACTACATTGTATAATGTTTTTCCCTTTGTATGTTTGCAGTGTCTGATTTGTATAAGGTTTGAAACCATCTTCTGACTTGAAAAAAAGGATCAGAATTAGTAGAATCAGCAGTTCAACAAAGCAACACATGGTGTTGGTGGTGTTAATGGTACTGTGCCTTGTGCTGCAAAGCAGACATCACAAAATAACTAGCTTTAGCAGAAAACTGAGTTTGGGAGATCGATTTAAGTAGAGCTGTGTGAGCAATAATGGTTTTGCTTTGGTACTACATTGTATAATGTTTTTCCCTTTATATGTTTGCAGTGTCTGATTTGTATAACTTTTTAGCAAATACATTCTCAAAGTAATTTTGAGTAAATTTACCAATATGTGCAGTATATCTACAAATACAATTATGTATGTGTTTGTATGTTTTTATACCTATTTATTTAAATTTGTTGAAAGACTCGGAAGCACCTGTGCACTTTATATATTATAAAAATCTTGTATTCAGGGTAACGTGATAATTTTTTGTCAATGGACTTTTTGTAAGAATCATCTCACAATCTTTGTATCTGACTCGATACAAGTAAACGTCAACTCAAAATTGTCATTTTCTTTTTTATGGTAGATAGATAGATAGATAGATAGATAATGGTGAGTGGGATGAGCGCCACTAGATGGCAGCACTCAATCGCCATTGTGTTGCTAACATCAGCCTTTAGTTGTCAGTGAGAGAACAGCTACACTCATCTGAACTGTGTTGTCTAGATTTTTGGTTTTCAAGCTAAAAAAGATGGAGGAGTATCATTCTGGAGATGAAGTAGGTGTTATATAAGACTATAACTGGTTATTATCTGTCTAACTCTTCAAAACTGGTAAACTAGACTGCCATTTAATGCTAGCTTGCTAACCGCTTCGTCCGGACAGAAACAAAATATTACTTCATCCACGAACGTACATATTTTCATGTGTTTACATAATTTACATATACATAGATGATTAAAAGTAAATTTGGTTTATGTTTTACATTATTGTGTTGTACGTTTTCACGTAAAAAGATTCAGGGTGTGGCCAAATCATAACGTTAAAGCAAATTATGAATTAAATATCAACATTTTTGTATTCATAAACCTTATTTTGAGGGGGGTTTTTTTGTTGTTGTTGCTGACTTACGTGTTTCGTGTACATTTTGATCTAATGGATGCGGGTGTTTATGCATTATTAAACCCATTTGACAGCTTGTGTTTATATTTTTAAATCTTTAATTTCAGGTGTCTTTCAGTCCAGATGATGCAAGTAATGTTGTAAAGGAGGTAGATTCACTATAAAACCAAACACACACACACACACACACACACGTATAACAACATTAAAACCCCTATATGATATACTGTGTCTCACTGAATGAATTGATTTGCTGTTTAGTCTCATGTCTAACTCATGCCTGCAAGTCTGCTCCATTAACTCTGTCTGTGTGTGTTTATCGGTCAGTGCATTGAGGGCATTATTGGAGGCGTGGACTACAGCCAGAACAAAGTCAACCAGTGGACAGCCAGCATAGTCGAACACACTCTCACTCAGTTAGTCAAACAGGGGAAACCGTTCAAGTACATTGGTATGAGCTTTTCCATTTGAGTTCATCCTGTATGCAAATACCTAAAAGGTTATATATCTGATGATATATTTATACGGCTCTGTGTCATGTTTTCACAAGGCCAAATGTGCTGTTGTTGATTGTATTTATTATATATGAATTTCAGTCAACTGTGCTGTGATGCAGAAAAGCGGAGCAGGTCTTCACACAGCCAACTCGTGTTACTGGGACACTACCACTGATGGTAAAGCTTTTAATTCTATATAACTGCTTTGTGCTTTCATAGACACACTGACACATTGGTCTTCTAATTTAATTGATATTTTTCTGAATAAAGTTTAAATCGATGCATTGCATATTAGTTGTATGTGGAACATGCATTATTTTGCTTATATGAATATGCATATATGCATTATATGCAATATAATATAATATGAATTATATTAATATTATATGTCCATTTTTTTCAATATGTTCTATTTTATTTTTAAATATTTCATTATTTAAATGTTGTATTATATGTTATTATATATATATATATATATATTTTTTTTTATTTATTTTTTTTTTTTTTTATCTCTTAAATTTTTATTCTTTTATTTTTAAATAGTTCTGTTGTGCGACAATGGATTCGTAACAGTTGAAATAACTATTCCATGTAGTCTTATAAAAAGATTATGGAAATGAAAATGGTAATTGCGACAGTTACAAATCTCACAATTTAGAAATTTTTTCCCTGCAGTTCTGAGTTTATATATGAGGATTTTGACTTTTTTTTTTCTCAAAAATTTTAAGAATTGCAAGATGTATATTTTTATCATAATTCTTCTGAGTTTATATCTCAGTTCTGTTTCTTTTTGTTTGTTTGTGTTTTCCTCCACAGAATAAAAAGTCAAAAAGATGTGTAAAAACTGACTTTTTATCTCACAATTCAGACATTTTCTTGCAATTTTTTTATCTTACAATTCAGAGAAAAAAAAGTTAGAATTGTGAGATATAAACACTGAATTGCAAGGGAAAACGTCCAGATTGTAAGATAAAAAGTTAGTTAGCTTTTTTACTTTTTTTTTTAATCCCATGGCAGAATTAAGCTTTCTAAAAGATACCTGTAGAATATTTATAAAATAAAGGGGGAAAAAAGTGTTCAAAAATTGTCAAATAATTAAAACAAAAGTATAGAATACCGCAGGACACCACTAAAACTGCTTAAAATTTCATGTCAGCGGTCCAAACGTGTTCTATTTTATTTATTGGACTTGTAATAAATAATAGGTCTTTATAATAAACTATAGTTTTTTCTTTAAAAAAATCTGTATTTTTAAGTATCACAGTTTTTCAAACTAAATGAGATGACGCACTGTGTGCATTTGATTTCATTGTAATATGTGTGTTTTTGCAGGAAGCTGCACAGTCAGGTGGGAGAACCGCACCATGTACTGCGTCGTCAGTGTGTTTGCAGTGGCTATTGCGCTATAAACAGGAATCAGGGCTGAGACAGAAACAAAAGGATAAAAACACCTTCACTCACATCCTCTGCTTCAACACTGGCTTAAAATCATGTTCAACTTGTGTCATGTTTTGCCTAATCTATAAAGTTTAAACTGTATTGCAAATGCCTGTCTACCACATTGTATGTTTATTTGCCTTTTTCTTTTTTTTTTTGGACTTGCAAAGGTAACGTGCACCTTTGTTCTGTACAGGATGAAATGCAAATATGTTGATGCTTAATTATTAAAGTTGTCTGATTTGGGTTTATCAATCCAAAAAATATATAAGGATGTTTTTTTTTTTAGTCTTCAGACTTTTGAGGCATTTTCCATATCTGAACATTTATTTAAATTCTGAACCAAATACAAACTATGAGGGGGAATTTACAAACAATGCAAGGATGTCACATTATGACATAATATATGTTAAACTTTATTTTTGGTAACTGAAATTAAATCTTTCTCCTTCTTTAAAATTTGTAATGAGCCAGCACACAATAAATTTGCTAAGAAAAAATTATAAGCGAAACTGAAGTCCATCTATACAGCCCACATAGAATTACCCACTATAACACCATATTCAATTCAGTATCTGACTGTTTTATAGTGGCATGCCTTGTATTGTAACATTGTGATTTCATTAATCAGCCCACCATATTGCTAAACTTAAAGATTTTGTAAGGTTTATTTAACTTCCACTTAAGAGAGGAAGCAGGTTTGGAAAGCAGGATAGTTTCACAGTAAAATAAAACTTTGATCTTTATAGTACATAAAAATCAATTATAGATCATGCACATAATGCAACAACATAATAATGACATAAACATGCACTGCAAAAAAAAAAAAAATATATATATATATTCTTGACAAGAATTTCATTTGAAACCGTAAATAAAAACTTAATTTTTTGAACAAAATCTGCCAGTGCAGTGAGACAAAATCTACTTACACTCAAGATATAATCTTTGAAAACAAGTCTGAATGTCTTATGCTGTGGTTTAAGGATTTTTCAATATTTTTAATTAGAAAACAAGTCAAAAGACTATTAATTAAAGGGGTCATATGATGCGTACCGAAAGTTTTGCTTTCTCTTTGGAGTGTTACAAGCTGTTCATGAATAGATAAGATCCCTAAAGTTGCAAAGACTAAAGTCTCAAACCCAAAGAGATATTCTTTATAAAAGTTAAGACTCGTCCACGCCCTCCTAAAACGCCTCGTTTAAACACGCCCCCACATGTCTACGTCACTGTGTGGGAAGATTTGCAGTAACTTTTATTCTCGCTGTAGTATTGTTGTTGCCGCCGCCATGTTGTGAAGGCGCTGTGTGTTTCGTTGTGAAAGCGAAACTACTTTGTTTGGTCTTCCAAAAGAGGATCCGATCACAAATGCAGACATGTTTTTATGTTTACGCGGCGCGATGCAACGCGTAAAAAGACAGTATAAAGTCATTATAACCTGTAATTATGTCCCCACTGGATGCTACAAATGCCTCGGTTATAATTTTTTTTTGTCTTGTCGCTCCGGCCGGGACACGGCATCACAGTATGGTAGGGGCGTAACATTTCTGTCACACGCTTGAGGTATTCGGCCAATCACAACGCACTGGATAGCTGGCCAATCAGAGCACACCTCGCTTTTCAGACCGATGAGCTTTGTATAAATCGATGCGTTTCAGAAAGGCGGGGCATAGAGGAGAAACAATAATGTACAGTATGTGGAAAATAATGTGTTTTTTGAACCTTAAACCGCATAAACACATTTCATTACACCAAATACACAAAATAATGTTCTTTTTAGCAACATCATATGACCCCATTAAGACGTCATTTTTGCAGCATTTACAGTGATTTAAAATGTGTTTATCAGCATCCATGGGTTCTGATACATATGATTTGGCACACTTCGTGAAGCACATCAGAAGTTTTCTTTGTTGAATATAAACTCAGTTCCAGATTCAGTGTGTGAAATACACTGCTTCCCCAGAGCTGTGGCCAAAGCCGTAGGACCACATAGAAAAACGCCTACTTTTGAACTGAAAGAAGGAAGAGGAAAAAATACTAGTTATTAATGCACATTAAGTGTAGAAAGCCTTTAACGCTGCTGTTATTTACCACACTCTACATACCCTGGGTGTTGGGTAGCGATGGCACTGAACTCATTGTCCCAGTTGGGTTTACCATACCGAGTCTTCTGCTTAAGCCCGGTGATGGGATCGTCCTCTGCCTCATATTGAACTCTAAGATGGGCTGCCTTTAAACAGTAATTAAAATAATGAGTGTCAAAGTATTTTTTTGTATTTCAGGGCAGTTCAAAATAGTTCACAGTGTCTTGTCATTAAACAAGCAAGTCTTGTCGCCCACCTCAGCATCTTTCCAGCGCGTTAGATAGATGTTGTAACTGAGGAAATCCCTCATGTCTTTTTCATTCATCTGCCTTTCCAAACTCTGCAGCAGGTCTGCAAACCATTCGAAAGCCTGCGTCTCCGGGCAGAGCCAATAGAAATAGATCTGCAGAGGTCAATGGTCAGAACATTACAATAGTAACAGACAAAACCCTTGCTTTTTGGGACACTAGTCAATTTTGAGTTTCAAGGCTATTTTGCTACCATAACTTGACTTCTTTCAGATTAGCGAAAAGACAACATCCAAAATACACATTTAAGTGTTTATTTTATTACACTTTATCTACATGCATTTGTAGAGTTGAATTACAATACATATTTTTAATGGTCGTTTCCTTAAAATGAGTTTTTATTCATGCACTGAACAATAAATCTCCACTTCAACTTCAATTTATTCAGAGTAATGAAAAGGGATGTTCAAAATCCCCTGTGTAAAAACCTGTAACTCTAATGTCAACAAAATAAAACAAAAAAATTCCAGTGTTCACACTTCTGTTCTGGAAATGTAAGCAAATTAGTGCATATTTAATTAGATGATGCCTCAACTGCAAATCAATTCTGAAAACTTGTAATACATAACAACTGTATTAATGCACTGCAATTAATCAACTGTAGAAGTATGATGATATCTACTACTTACATTTTTTTTACCATATTCGCCTGTAGTGCTTTGCCTTAAAAAAACTGACATTTATGAGTTTTAATGAATAAGACTACAAAATAAACAAAGATGTTGTTCTGTCATTCAAAGCCTGAATCGCTAAACTTGGTGCTGTTTATCACCTTTTTGGTGAAGACGTTTTTGTTCTCCTGGACGTGTTTGTACCACACAGACTTTAGAACGGAAGCAAAAGGTGTCACACCAATACCGGCACCCACAAGCATCACAACTTCATAACGAAAGACATCCTCACTGGCCGTCCCAAATGGCCCATCCACAGCCACCCTACACAGACAAAAACAGACATTATGCACGGCAAACTATCAAATTGTGCTAATAACTGAGCATTGTGTTGTTAGTGTTTGTATTCTTTTAGTTCTCTACTGTAGGAGGAAGAAATTAGGAAACACATAAAGAGAAATAGCAAGAAAAATTCACTTATGTTGAAATCAACATTGACCTTCCATCTTCTCAAACAGAAACCTGCTCTCCCAACACTTCTCTTTTTTCTCAACTGTGATTGTGCCCACATCCCCTTTTTACACATGTATTTTCCCATTTTACAAGTGACACTTGCTAGTACTATTAAAGGGGTCATACGATGCTGCTAAAAAGTACATTATTTTGTGTAACCAGATAGTGATGTAGGTATGTGGGGGCGTGTTAGAACGAGCTGTTTTAGGTAGGTGTGGCTGACTTAACTTTTATAAAGAATATCTCTTTGGATTTGAGACTTTAGTCTTTGAACTTTACAGATCTTCTTTATGCACCAAGAGCTTGTAACACTCCAAAGAGAAAGGAAAAATTGAAATCGCATCATATGACCCCTTCAAAAGCACTACATCTGTTATTCAAGACATAAACCTGACATTAAAAGGACAAACATTTTTGTCATCATTTGTTTAACCTCATGTCATTCCAAACCTGTATGACTTTTTTTCTTCTGCAGAACAAGGTGTTTTAAAGGTGACATATAATGAAAGTCTAAAAATCTGTGTTTAAGTGCTACGTATGAAAACGTGAAAAAGATTAACCCAGTAAATTTTTTTGGCAAAGCCTTTCTCAGCAAGCTTGTGAAAAAAAGAGCGTGTCAGATTTCGCTCCCCGTGACGTAGAAAGGGGATCTTATTATAATATCACCGCCCCTAAAGGTCCTTGCACACTGAAGTCCAAAATTTTCATATGCGTTTTTTCAGGGGTTTTCTTTTTCATATTCGTCATCCTTTCCTATCAAAATGCTTACTAAAGATGCGAAAATGCAGAAAATCGAACCTGGTCGAAATATTTTTATGATGAAAGTTTCAGAGGCAGTGTGTAAACGTGATTGACACAACGTATTTATTTTTTAACGTGCGAAAATTTTGAACGAGAATTTCAATTTTGACTCAGTGTGCAAAGACCTTTAATCTGCAAGTTTGCCAAGTCTGTGGTCCGCGGAATTGGGCTTCTTTAACACTATTGCCATGGGTTGTTTTTCATGTCCGCGGGTTGATGCGACCCCAATAACGTGATTTTAGCCCATAAAATGTGAATTTTACCAGGGGAACCCCGACCACAAAACGTGTTTTTTACCCCCCACCCAACGTGATTTTTACCGGGGATTGAATGCGATTCAAACCGGGGATTGAACGAAACGTGATTGGTCTAGTTTTGGGCTAGTTTTGAGTAGCAATTGGGCAGGTTTTGTTGTGAAAACCTGGCAAACCTGCACAGCGCCATCTTTTTGTTTTTGCAAGCGACAATGGTGTACCAGTTTTAACACCATGGCATGCTAACTGTTCTGTCTTTGGCTGCACTGACAAGCACAGAACAATATTTAGAGTCCCAGCCTCACAGGAGACAAGAGAACAGAGGATTATTTTATTTACTGCATATTACACTGCTGACACAGATCTAATATAAACATGTGATTTCTTTCCCAGTTGTTTACCTTCACAGACGTAACCACCTGTTTTTGTAACTCATGTGTGTGTTTTAACAAACTTGTGGGTATTTGAATGTTTAAGCGCAATAAGGCATGAAAGAGAACTTAGTACTCACATGCCATGTGACAGTGACATGTGACATGCCATGTTTCTGTGCGCGTGCTTTGGATGTGTGCACTCAGAAAACTGTATGTCAGAAGTTTAAACTTATATGGCTTTAAAATGCATAATTTCAGCGCAATAGACATGATAATCAAAACCAAACAGATGCTTTTTAGCAGAGTATCTGAAAAAGTGGGCAGGGAGCAGCAGCTCATTTGCATTTAAAGAGACATGCACGAAAAAACAGCATGTTTCTGCTTTCACTCAAAATAGGCATTTTCAAAATTATATAATAAATGATCTGTGTTGTATTTTGAGCTGAAACCTCACAGACGCATTCTAGGGACAACTGAGAGTTATATTACTTTGTAAAAAGGGGCACTATAGGGCTCCTTTAAATAATGTTCTTGTCCACACAATGAAAGTCAATGGGGTTTGGAACAACATAAAGGTGAGTAAATGCTGACAGAATGTTCATTTTTGGATGAACTTTTGGATCTGTTACTTTAATCTTACTTTGGTAGTGTCCAAGCATCCAGCACCACAGTTTTGTCACCTCCACAGGCTGTATAAAGGGCTTGTGTCCAATCCCCTACAATTCGGATATGCACACTAAGGTGGTCTTCCTCCGGGGCAGAGGTCAAGGTAAAGGGATGCCACTCTAGCTGAGAGATGGACGGGCACTGCATGAAAACATACTGACCGACCTCCATCTTAAAGCCCTTCTTCTTCATCTGCAGCTCAAGGGTCTTAGATGGGTGCATCACTACCTGTAAAGTGATGCAATATGGTAAGAGAGGAAGATTTCATTTGGTTGCTAATCAAACAGCTTGAATGACTAACCTTGGTGATAACCACTTTCTGCTGTGAGCGATAGAAACGCACCAGTCTCTCACATACATATAGAAACATTGGGCCAACCACCCACTTCCATGTCTGTAAGAGGAAGTACATGTTGAGATGCCATCGAAATGATGAATGAAATGCTAGATGTATTTGAGATTGAGATTATGTTAGGATATACCATCGGCGGATTCCCAGCAAAGACAGGTTCTGGGCAGTCGGTGCCATTTTGACCCCAGGTCTCGAACTTGCTGTGACATTCAACTGGGTCATGAACCTTTACACTTTCCACAGTTTGGCCTCGCACGATACGCCTACACAGACACACACGCAGTTACTGCATAAATAATGCATGGTAATTCTCTTGCTAGCATTATGTGCCTGTCAACATGTATTATGAGATGTGTTATAATGCTTCATTAAAAATAGCTTAAAACTGTATGTCTAGCCAGAAATGAGTGGGTGTTTGTGCTTTCAAATCATCCCTTATTAGCGCTGAGCACAATGCGTGCAAGAGGAACTGTGGTATTGACAGTGGAGTTGAGAAAGCGGAGAGCACAACAAAGTTGAAAATTGCTCAACTTTAAACAGTACAAATGAAAGGAAAAAGCGAAGCATCCAATCACTGTTTAAAATCCAGTAGATTCAGTGATTAAATCACATTTTGCATATTATTACAATATTTAATTCAGATGCAGTTTGCGTGCTTTCATGCTGTTTAGGCTGTAGCTATTGGTTAACAAAAGTGTATATAACAAAAGTTGATATAACGTATATACACTACCAACTACAAAAGTTTGGTTTCACATGATTCTTCAGAAATTATTCTAATATACTAATTTGGTGCTCATTAAACATTTCCTATTATCAGTTAAGCTGATTAATATTTGTGTGGAAACATTTGCGATACATTTTTTCAAGATTCTTTGATGAAAAGAAAGTTCAAAGGAACTGCATTTATTTAAAATATAAAATCTCAAATCCACTTCAAGTTGGATCCAACACATCTCTACTGTCATATTTGATCATTTTTAACATATCGATGCTGAATGAAAGTATAGAAAATTCATATTGTGAAATACAGATTTAGTTTTGGTTTCGATTAACCAAAAAATACAAATATTAATTGAACTAAACCCTTACCCAATTCCATGAGCCACCAAACCAATGAAAAAGACGATGAACAGATGATGGGTGAACCAGAAGACCTCGAAATATGACCTTCTGATGACCTCCATGGAGGAAGTGATGATGAGGATGAGGGCGAGGGTGATGACCACCCCCGTCAGTCCTGCTATAGTAGTAAACATCACTATGGTTGGGTTCTGGGAAATCAAAAACACAAAAATTACAACATAAAACATTACTCAACATGCAACATACAATAAAAGCAACATTACACTAAAAAGAAACAAAGATAAAGTAGACTGCAAAAGTCTCATACACTACCTTTGACAGGTTTGGGGTCAGTACTTTTTTTTTTCTTTTATTCAACAAAGACATATTAAATGAATCAAAAGTGACCATTTATAATGTTACAAAAGATTTCTATTTCAAATAAATGCTGTTATTTTAAACTTTTAAACTGAATCCTGAAGAAAAAAAAATCAGTTTCCACAAAAAATGTTAAGGAGCACAACTGTTTTCACAATTGCTAGTAATAAAGTGTTTCTTGAGCCCCAAATCTGCATTTTAAAATGATTTCTGAAGGATTATGTGACACTCAAGACTGGAGTAATGGCTATTATCACAGGAATAAATTACATTAAAGTATTTAAATAGTAATAATATTTCATAATATTACTGTTTTTACTGTAATCTTGATCAAATAAAGAGAGCATAAGACACTTCATTCCAAAAATCTTCCTGATCCCAAACGGTAGTGTAGGTCTATATAGAGATGGTAAAACAATCATTTAATTTTTTGCCCTTAACCACAAAAATTGTTCAAAATCTGTTAGTTTTTCTCAAAAGCAGCTATAAATATAGTAGATCTTTTTATATCAGTCATAGGATGTGTGTGTTGATTGTTCTCTCTCCCTGTTCTATTTCTGGCTATTGTCCACCAGGTCATCATAGCAAAACCATGGTAACAGAATTTTTAAAATCATGTGATCTCATCAGCAGCAGCAGCATGATGGCTATGTGATGTAACCGTGGGTGGAGGTGGGAGGTTATCCTACAGGGCTGAAGTGAGATCAGTTGGAGGTTCCTTGCATAACGAACAAGATGCTGCCTCAGAAACAGAGTTTTAATGGGGACTTCTGTTAACAACAAGACTGTGTAACTCAAACACGAAACGTGTGTGACTGAAATGAGTAAAAACCTCACCGTCTCATTGGTTCTGATAGGGTTGAGGTAGGATCTGTTGTCATTGTTGCCAATCTGAGAAAGCACATAAGGCAGGTGACTGCTGTTGATCATAAGCTGGGAATCCATGAATCTCTCAAAGTTGAACAAGTGAGCTATGATGTGGATGGCTGGGAGAATATACAAGACATCATCAGCAAGGCTTACAGAATTTCATCCATAAAATATAAGAGAAAAACAGTACAAAGCTGTCACTGGGGTCATACAAAAAGTTACAAAAGGTACAAAAGGTTTGGACCTTATTTATCCTTAAAAGTTACATATTAGTATCTTAAGGTTACATTTTAGTACCTTTATTTCTGAGAGTGTGTACAAAACGTTGAGTTCAGATTGTAGGGTTTGAGGAAAGAGATTTAATCTAGATGAATATTCTTTCTTATTGTACCTGTGTGGAGGGCAATCATGTAGGCCACTAGTTTGTGGAAAGTGAGGTTTCTGTCTAGCTGACGGGCTGCAGTGCGGCTACAGTACTGTGAACACACACCATTAATGAGGAGATTCAGGCTTTTTCATTTTTGGATAAGTCTTTCACTTTCGCTCTGTTGCTCCTTCCCTGACCTGTATGGATCCGCGCAGGAACGAGAGCAGGTTTCTGCAGACGGGCAGCAGGATCAACATGCAGTTAAAATTCAGACATGCAGCTGGAGCTCTGGCCCATGAGAGAGCATGCTGAGTGAGAGGGAGAGTGAAAATAAGCCAGAGACACGGGAAAGTTTCATTTCCTATTTTAAGCTCTGAACAATATATTCACTAATGCATTAAAAAACGGTACTTAGAGCTATAATGTAACAATATAGGCCAACATATAAACATTGTACTTTTCTAAATTCTGAGTAGAATCTAACAATACACTAGCAGAGTGAAATATACAAATATGAAATTATATTAACAATATAATTTAATATAATTAATTCTATGTGTGCGTGTGTGTATGTGTGTGTGTGTGTGTGTGTGTGTGTGTGTGTGTGTGTGTGTGTGTGTTACAGAGAGAGAAGAAGACAGACAGGCAGACAGATATACAGACAGACAGAGAGAGAGAGAGAGAGAGAGAGAATGAGAAAATGAGCCATAGAGATGGGGGAAAGTTTCATTTCCTATTTTAAGCTCTGAACAACATATTCACTGATGCATTAAAAACTGTACTTGCAGATAAAATGTATAGCAATATATAGGCCTACATATGAGAATTGTACTTTTCTAAATTCTGAGAACAATACACTAGCTTAATACAATATACACTCTAAAAATGCTGGGTTGTTTCAACTCAACTTTGGGTCAAATATGGACTAACCCAACTGTTGGCTAAAAGTTTTAAATTACATTTTTAACCCAAAAGTTGGGTTAGTCCATATTTGTCCCAACATTGGGTTGAAACAACCCAGCATTTTTTAGAGTGTACAAATATGAAATTAGATTAACAATACAATTTAACATAATTAACACTGGAGTGTAACTACACAAATTATTACAATTACGAATTATAAAGATTACATTTTTAAAAACCCCAATAACATCAATATAATAATTTACAAAATAAAAAATACAATATATTCATCCTATTTATAGATTATTGAATAAATTAAATGTTTAAAATGTATAAATTATTTGACACCTACCCCAAGGATGACTCTAGTATAGTAGTATCTATCAACCAAAAATGCCATGTAAAAATGCACAAAGAGAAACACATTGATGCCGAGCCATACCAGCTGAAAAACACAACGGAGAGCGTCTGAGACGATTTGTAGACTGATTAAGTAAATATAAGTATAAAGCATGAGGAGTATCTCTGTCCTTCAGGATGTTTAACAAATAAAACATAATGTGCCAAACACACACAAATGCAATTAAGAACTTTAAATACAAAGACTATAAAATAAAGATAAAAGTTAATTTAATTAAGAAAGTATAACTCCAACAGCTTACAATAACAAAAATGGACAGTCCTTCATTTGCAGCAAAGTTTCCCATGATGTTGTGCTGTGTAGAAAGAGAAGATCAAGAGAAGTGTGGATGAACAATTTTGAAGAAAGCCACAAGACAAAAAGGGATTTGGTTTATAAAGCAGAGAAGCAAACCAGGAAATAGTGTCACAACTGTGAGCCCATGAGAAACCATCACGCAAAGTTCCTCAACCTAAAGGGGATGGCCAGACAATCTCTCAGTTCTCTTTCTGATTTATAGTCAGGCCTGTCATTCATTCAGTCTTAGTTTTTGTAGTGTCAGAACTGTTATGGTTTTATGATTTAAATAAGTTTCATGCATTTGTTACTGTCTTTCTCATGAGCATATTGTAAATGGGTTTTAATTGAGGTTTTCAGAAAAAACAATTACAAAAAAGTGACAACTGACCTCGCACATAGAAAACACACAGCAAATACAATGATAATTAAAAAAATAATAAATAAATAAATAACAGGAGAAGTTCAATAAACAGTGTGTACCACCATGGACAAAATAGCATTCTCCTTTATTTATTTTATTCTTTATTATGGGTTTAGCTGATAGTTGCACGTATCAAAAGCAATGGTGTGCTCTATGCAGTGCTGAAGGACATATTTTGAGGGAGTTTCCAAATGTAACCCAATCACAGTCTTGCAAAATTAATAACCTCAAACCATTCAACTCCCCACAGGGGGGCAGTAAAGTTAGGATACAATCATCTACTGCCTTCAATGAAAATAATTACTTTTTTTTTTTTTTTGTAACATTTTGTAGAAAAAAATCAGAATAATGTGCAAAAGAGGTCTCCAGATGAGACAAATGCAAAATAGGAGTGTAAACAAAGGAAAGAAAAAACAACTGATTAAATCATTCTTTGCAGGATTATGAAGGTCCTGCCAACCCAACTCTCACTATCCATATGTCCTTACATTTTTAAAGAAACTTCAGGCAATTGCTTGAATTTAGGCCATATGTTATCATATGATAGGACACTGTCATATGACCAATCAGGACTAATTTCACAGTCTTACACATGAGTAGAGTAATACGAAAAACTAGAAGAAAGTATTAATAATGAACCTGAAAGGTTGTCAAACAATTTTCAGAGAGCAATGCCTCCAAGGTGATGGAAAAATCAAAAGCTTAAATACAATCGTTTAAATAACTCTGCTTTAAATAATCCATACACAGAGACAGCTATAACATTAATCAAACCAACACCGACAGAGCGCTCCCACGTCACATGACAAAAAAGCAGCGGTTTCATCTTGGTAGGGAATTTCACATGCACTTCAGTGGAACATGCTGGCTCTTTTGCCTTGTAAACCAAACAAGAAAAAGTATATTCAGTACAACAAACGTTGACGTTTACATGCCACCATTAAGGCAGAAATCCAACATTTTAATTTTATTTCTCCCTCTTGATCCTTAAAGGGCACTTCTTACAGTGTTTTTATAGGGATAGTTCACCTACAAAAGAAAACTCTGTAATTTTTTACCTCACCCTCATGTTCCAAATGGTTCCGAATGACTTTATACCTTCCGTGGAATGCAAGAGAAGATATTTTATGTAAGACAACTGTCTTTGTTTATGCAATAAAAGTCGATGGAGTTCAAAAAAACCTTTCTTCTGAAGAAGAATAAAGTCATACAGGCATGACATGAAGGTGAGTAAATGATGACAGAATTGTCAGTTTTAGTTGAACTATTTCTTTAAGCTGTGCTTTGCTCACACAGCGCCGCACAAACTCTGTCCAATGTCCCCTTTGGTAACGCAGGGTGGATCGTCTCCAGTGTCTTCCCCTGGTGGCTTGGTCCTCATGGAGCCCGGCTGGGAAAGCGTCCCACGAAGCAGGCAGAGGGATCCACAGTATTCCCAAAAGCCTTGGGCTGGACTGGATGAGAAGAGTTGTCTGCAAGGGTGGCAAAACTGGTAAAAGAGCAACATAAATAAAACAGCTATGGCATAACCCAACAACAGCGACAGTTCTAACACGGGAGCGTCCACCCATTGGTAGAACTCAGTCCGGTGGACGTACCACATCAAAATCAGCCCCATGTTCTCGACAAAACGGAGGGAATAATACACAGCGAGGCGCCTCCATGCCTGACCCTTATCGATCAGATCAGGGTCATCCAATCTAAGCTGAACGGCGGACCAGCAGAACACGTTGATGCCGGCGTACAGGAAGGTCAACATGCAAAGGACAATAGTGGTCCCGACACGAGTCAATGTCTTCTCAATGTTCTCCGGGAAAGGAGAGTGGCTGCTCCAGAAGAGAACCCACGGGTGCAGAAAGAACAGGACGAAGTTGGCCGACACCACCGGAAGCACCCATACCTTCAACACGGAACTGAAGAGGACCAGTACTGCCACACGTGTGGCGATCTCGAACCCTCGCCACAGGAACACGCACAGGTATGCCAACGGACGCACGGAGACTTCGTAATCATCGTAGCGTATCTTTATGGCCAGAATATTGCAGCGTAGGGCTCCGTATACAATCGAGAGAAGGGAAATGACCATCAATGTACCTGGCAGAGAGCGAAAAGAATGAAACATGAGCGCGTTAAATCCAAACATACTTTGTGGTTAAGAGCAATTGAACAAACATTTGCATTAGATAAGTGGATATTGAATAAACCACTCCAGTGTGTATAGAGGCCCAAACATGCAGAAATTATAAATAAACAATTAAACAAGGAAAGACAAAGAAAGAAAAAATAAATACATGACTATATATGACCTTCCCCACTTTCATGTTGCACATAAAAAAGTTAAAATAAATAAATGTAAAATAAATAAATAAATATGGAAATAAATAAATGCATGAAAATTGTAAAAATAAAAGCAAAAGTATGTATAAATAAATAAATGAATGAATGAAAATGAAAAAAGTATAAATAGATAAATAAATTTATACCCAGCCCATTTCCATGTTGCATATAATAAATAACTGTATACATAAATAAATGCGGGAATAAATACATGTAAAATAAATACACAAATTAAGTTAAAAAATGAAATAAAGAAAAAAAAAAAAAAAAAAAAAAAGCAATACAAAAATAAATTCAGGACAAAATTCAATGAAAACTGTATTTGTTTTAGCAAATCATTTATTTCTTTATTTATTTTTATTTGGTTTTGGGCCGCCATAACTGTGGTGCATAATACAGTATGTTGCCATTAGGTTACATAATTAACTATTTACTACTACTGTTTACTATTGTTGTTAAGTAATAAAAGATAACAAAAGCAGATACCCTGAAGGCCCAAATCCACCAGCAGTGCAAACATATGGCCTCCATCAGCCTTCCATCTGATCTAAAGTCAGTTACCATTTCATTACTCTATGCCTCATGGGTAATGGGGTCAGACTGATTCACTATCCATTATGATCTCCAATACTGCTTTCAAGGATGGACCGCAAGGCTGTCAACACATTCCTCATGCAGGGCAGATGACTACATATCTGCGAGGCAGAGTCGGGTCTATAATTCCTAATATTCAATGTGGAGTGACAGTTGATGGGTGGAGAGTAAAACTCTAATTATACCAAATAACAGCTTGCAAATGCCTAAGCTGTCTACAATATACAGTGGAGTCCAACAGTCCAAAAGAGACCTTGCATTTGTAATAAAATACACATTTTACATTTTCATTATTATTATTAGCATAACAATCTAGATGAAATGTCTAAATAGATGTACATGAATTTCACAATTTTGGCAGAATATTGGCATTATACGTTGTTTATTATTTATTTTCACAAGAAATCCTATGACGTTTTGTTTAGTATCAGGTTAACAAAAATAATAATGATAAAAAAAAACACTGTACTCTGTTTAGTCCCAGGTTCACAACAATAATAATAATAAAAATTTAAAATTAAAATAATAATAAAAAAAATAATCCAGGTTTCCAGGTTTTAAAAAATACAAAAGTTCTGAAAAATGTATCATAGTCTCAGCCAATTGGCAATGTATGTTCTTTATTGGTTATTTTCAGTGACTGTTCATTGTTGTGTAGCACTTCTGGGTATTTCAAAATTAATTTATCTGTGGTCTAGTTTATAAATAATTTCTGTCTGTTGAGGGCTGCACATGCTGTCTGAAAACATATTATCTATTCTAGCTGATATTCTCTGAAACAAAGTGTGCGTCCTTGAGATAACATGAAGAAACAGATAGTACACAACTAGAAGTCATTTCAGAAGCATTCAGTGTAACTCAAGCATGTGTGTAGAATGTGTCACTGAGGAGAGCTTGTTAAATTTAGTTGGGTGACGTTGGGAGCAGTTCCATGTTTACAGGACTTACAGAGAGATTATTCTATAGAGGAAACTTAGAGAATGTGCAAAAGAGATTGTGCACAGATCATACTGGTTGGGCAGAAACATGACATGCCTCAATGATATAAAAGCCAACTGCTCTCCCTGACATTTAACACTTTATAGAAATGACAAAACTCATTAACCGTGGAAGTCATAAGCTCATAAGCTTGCAATGCTCCACTTTGGGAGTTGTACTTCACAAGGCCAGATAACAGAACGAAAACAAAGCAGGAATAAGAAAAGTCTTAGTCATGCTCTAGAAATCCTTAAGACAATTTAAGAAGTCTTTCTCATTCTGAAAATGTGATAGTCGAACATTTTGATTTTTTTTTTAGTCACTGTGACTGGTATGTATAGTAAGTGATATACAGTCAGCCGCTCATTATGGCAAAATAAAGAGTTTTTATGATCTTGTATCACCTTGAAGTGACTTATTTTGTGATAACGACTGTCCGACTGTACATTATCCCAATTATTACATAGCTAATTAATGGAAATTGTTTCATTAGCTTACTTAGAAAGCACGGAAACACAAGCACAGCTTTGTAGGAAACAGGTTTCTCGGATAAGCGATCAGTTGCCATTGGCAACAGCCTTTATTCAGAATTATCTGACCACTAAACTGATCAATCAGAATCAAGTATTCCGGAGAACCGTGTTATAAAGACAATTACACTATGGCACTAAGCTTTCAGTTTCTCTAAAAGCCTTTATTAACCTAGTCTGTCTCCTGCAGCGCTCTATTTTAGGTGTGTCAGAATGTACTTGATACTACTTAGTGTGTGTGTGTGTTCTCACCTCTACCGATGGACACCCCTTTCTGCAGCACACAGATGTAGAGTTGCAGTGTGAGCTGGGGTGCTGAGCCCAGGAAGGCCTGTATGACCGATGTCCTGGCAAAAGCGGCCCTGTGGGTGACTAACTTCCCTTCTGCCTGGCCCACTTCCTGCTCTACCTCCTCGGTCTGCCCTTCCCGGGGCATCTGCTTCTTACGGGTGATGGTGACATACGGCTCCTCCACCTTTCCGGCACTGCCATAGATACAGAAGGCATCCAAGCACCTAAAGGAATAAAACCGAGTTTTATTGCTTGAATATATGAGTGGCCAAGGTTTAAAAAAAAAAATATATATATATATATATATGTGTGTGTGTGTGTGTGTGTGTTCTAAAACAAATTTATATTTAAATGTGGATTATTTGCTCGATACATTTTTATTATAGTTAAAATAACATATCGCCATTGGTTATATTTTATTAATAAAATAAAATAAAAATAGTTCTGTACCTTTAAAAATGATAGTCAAAAGACACAACTGCATTGCCTTTGGTTATTTATAACATATGTGACCCAGGACCACAACACCAGTCATAAGGGTCAATTTTGTGAAATTGAGATTTGCTAAAAGCTGAATAATTAAGTTTTCCATTGATGTATGGTTTGTTAGAACAGGACAATATTTAGTTGAGATACAACTATTTGAAAATCTAGTCCTTAAAATGAAGTCCTTAGCAATGCATATTACTAAACAACAATTATGTTTTTTATGTTTACGGTAGGAAAAGTACAAAATATATTCATGGAACATGATCTTTACTTAATATCCTAATGATTTTTGGCATAAAAGAAAAATAGATCATTTTGACCCATACAATGTTTTTTTGCCTATTGCCACAAATATATCCATGCTACTTAAGACCGGTTTTGTGGTCCAGGGTCCCATATATTGCCTTGGGAAATAAAATAAAATAAAATAAAAATTGTTCTATACTTTTTTAAAAGTATAGTTGAAAGAAATAACATAATATTGCATTTGGTCATTTTTATTATTAAAAATAATGATATTAGGGGGTCACTGGATTGGCTGCAAATGTCCTATAAATGTTGGATTCTAATTATATTCACCCTCCATGTCACAATAGACCATGTCACAGTTCAGAGAACTGCACTCAACCCAGTGAGAGCTCAAAAGCATAGTTCTAGCTTACCCGAGGACAGCTTTTGTAAGGCCTCAGTGGGCGATCTGTCCATCTCATTCATTTAAAATGCAGAGGCTAGGTCTCACAGGACAGGTAGTAGGTGCCAAACATTGAGTGAGTATTTCCTATCCCAAACCTTGACAACAGCCTTGCTATTTTACAATAATAGGGTGCAGGCAACCTTGATGATAATTTGACAGATGACAGTGTGTTAAGAGAAGGCCAAGAGAGCCTTTACAGGCCATTCACACTAATTCAGTGAAATAAACAACTGAATTATACATGAATCACACAGGTCTGAAACATTGCTGGGCTTTATCTGAATGAGCTGGCCCAGGTTATGTTGCTAAACTGTACTATTAGAAAAGGCCATATCAATGCTTCAATCGATCAATGCAAAAACACACAGAGACTGATAGAGATGGAACAGTTTACTGTGAGGCCTGGACTGGAATAGAAAGGAAACTGTCAATAACACATTAATAGATGATTTGAGGACAAAAATTGTCCATAAATGGCTTGTGTAATATATATACACACACATATATATAATGTAATCTATTATTTATATTCCCATTATGTGATATATCCCAGCTAACATCATTTTTAAGACATTACAAGAACACAAGAACAGAGAACATAATAATTGGTTCACAACATAAAATTAAGTATTAAATAAAGAAAGAAAGAAAAATCTTGTGCTAACGGTAGGGGAATGTACTCATTAAATTAAATAATTTAAAAAACATATCATAACATCATCTATACTTCTTGTGAAGTGCCTCTTTTTATTAGCATGAATTTGTACAGTAAATAATTCATTGATGAAAAATGGACATAGTAATATTATAAGCATTAAATTCTGTTTCTAATAAACATACTGTGACAATACATGATATACGATATCATGGCCTTGAGTAAAAAGATAATAACTGCAACTATTATCACTGTCACTTATTTTAAAAGCTATAGGCATATCCAAATACAGCTTATATTTTTTGCCTAATAGAATGTTAACAGCTTACAGAAAATTATTTAAAAGCACCTTATCAGAAATGAAATGTGTGCATTTCATGGAAAGCCCCGGGGACATGAAGCCTTGAGCCCTGAAACCATGAAACCTTTGACATGACTGCGCACTGTGGACTATGAATTAAACGACAAATATTCATAATATTTGTAACAGGTAAAGCACAGGTTCATGTGCGTGCGCAATAATAAGTAAAAAAAAAAAAAAACACCTTCGTTATGTGTATTCGCTCACAATCATGGACATTGTTGATGTCTTCATCCACTACGTAGATGGATAATTCCCTTCCACAGGCTTGTGATAACGAGAACTGCATCCAAATAACGTTACATTGAAGAAGAATCGCAAATTGGCCACTCACCTTATTATTGGCCCAAGTTGTAATATATGAAGCAGCAGCACTAGAGGTCTGTCTCTGCTCAGGTCTCTGTGAATAAAGATCAGTGTGAGCTGCACCAGCACGGATGGCACAAGCGTGAAGAGCAGCGTGAAGCACTGCCAAATCTGATCACCAGCGGAGCGATAAGTGCTGCTCAGATACAGAGCAGCCGTCGTCTCGGCCGTAAACAAAGAGACCGACACAAGGACAGAGCTGGGTAGTCTCATCCTCACTCAACCATGTTGGTTTTCTGCTCTCGGATCTCGTCAGCCAGCATTTTGAAGTTACAGTGGACGTATCAACCACCAGCAGCAGCCGCAAATTCACAGCTTGATCGCCGCGGCGAATAGCGGTCGTCTAACCGGTCGTCTACTCTAGAGGGCGCAATGAGCTCGATATTTATTGTCAGCAACGTGTTTATGTAGTCCAGTGAATCTCAACCTTTTGGCGTACCGGACCCCAGTCCAATTCAGAACCATCCTCAAGGACCCCCAGAACAAAATTGACTCATATCATTTGTGTCTTTGTGAGGACCAAATGCAGTCAAGTATAATTCAAGTTAGCTGACTTGTCCAGTATTTGGCCATATCATCAGCTATATTGGATTTTTCTTTCATGGGAACGTCATGTCAAAATATACAAAAATGTATACTTTAAACGGACCCCCTGGCCTTATGTCAAGGACCACTAGGGGTCCACGGACCCCTGGTTGAGAAACACTGATGTAGTCTACCTGATCACCAGCGGCGTTGAGCCCATTTAGTCCCACATTATAATGCTAAAATTCCTACAAGTGTACCTACAATCCCTGCCGGTACGAGACTCAAACCCACAACCTTGGGTTACGAGTCAGACTCTCTAACCATTAGGCCACGACTTCCCCTATCTTCCGACTTCCCCTAATTCAAACCAGAGTTCTTTTATTTTAGTTTGTTTTAGATAATTATGACTAACTTAAAATTAGGAATCAAATTAAGTTTGTAACCAGCCATTAAACAAAGAAGATTAAATCAGATCAGAGAGAAATTAAAAATATTTGACATCAGAGGTGCTCCTGGGTACGCACGTCAACAGAGCCGCCATCTTGGAAAGGTCTTTTTTTTTTTTTACATTTTGCAAGTAACATCTGAAATTGAAATACAGATTGTTAAAATACAATGACAAATGGAATTAACAATGAGTAAGAACAATTAATTTGTTGTGAGGGATTTAGATTATTAACAAAGACATGTAAACATATAAGTAGGCCTATACAAAAAAAAATGTTTTATTTTTGTTTTGACTCAAGGGAAAAAACACACCTAATAGGCTAATTGTATCTCTAACAGAAGACTCAATGATCTTTTTATTTACACAGGGAATAAGCCACGTTTTAATTCAGAGAAAAATACAATAAAATTTGGATTAGAAGTTGTAACTTTAGACTTGTGGATATGACCTTTTCCAAGCAAGCACACGATTTTAACAGCATTATCTAGAAGAGCAGAACCAGGAGTATGTCTTCTGTAATATCAATAAGGTTATTAAAAGATATAAAAATGTAAATTGAAGGGTGACATATCATGAAAATCTCAAAAAAAAAAAAATTTTTTTTAATTAATGTTTAAGTGCTCAGGTCCCAGGTGCATCTACCAACCAATAAAATGTGAAAAAGAACAACAATCCAGTAAAAAAAAAACAAGAGCCGTTCAGATTTCGCTCCCCCTGTGATGTAGAAAGTATTACCGCCCCTTAATCTGCACATTTCCACCCACAGTGCTGCCATTGTGTTTTTGCAAGTGACAACGGTATACCAGTTCACGCCATGGCGAAAGTTTCGAGCAAAGCATGCTAACTGTTCTGTCTTTGGCTGCACAGACGAGTACAGAACATTATTTAGAGTCCCAGCCTCAGTGGATTTATTGATTTATTTACTGTATATTACACTGCTGCCACACAGATTTAGTATAAACACACAATTTTCTTTCCAGCTGTTTACCTTCACAGACATAACCAACAGCTTTTGTAACTCGTGTGTGTTTTTAACATAAATGTGTGTGTATTTGACAGTTTATGCGCAATAAGACATGAAAGAGATCAGTTTAGTCCTGCCGTGTGCCAGCTGCTTTCAGTGCACGTGATTCGGAAACCATATATCAGAAGTTTAAACTAATATAGTTTAAAACACATGATTTCAGCATGACAGACATGATAATCAAACCCATACAGATGTTTTTTTAGCAGAGTATCTGAGGAACGAGCTGTAAAGGCACATCCCTATTCTGGAAATACTGCTAATAGAAAGTAATGTTCTTCTGATATGAATATTATTGCATATTGAAATTATTTTTTTATCTAACAAATCAGTTCCACATATAATTGAATGGGTAGTTAACAGAACCGGGATTTACAGTTTTAGATAAAATACAATCTAACTTTTCTCAAGTTATGGGATTTTCACAAGCCATCTTGGAAAGGTCAAAAATCACACCTGTTTGAAAGTAGATGATGTATCCGTGCTGTCATATATCAATTTTATATATTTGATAATTTGATAAGGCTGTCATTTGGCTGCATGACATTAATTTTGTAGATAATTGTTTTGTTTTTTTGCTACAAAACGTCGCTGTTTAGTAACAGAAATTTTGTGTCAGGTAGGCCTAAAAAATAATGGCTTATTTACGACACTACACATTTTTATCCACCTTACTTTTCAACGTGGAAGTAGGCTATTTTGTGCGAAGCTTCCGATTCATTAGCCGGTATAGGTGAGGAATAACAAAGAGCCGTAAACAGTAAAACTATTTGCACTACAAGCCAGTGTATGTTTAATTACGATAATAAAGATTATTGTAGCATTTTTTAAATACATATAGTCTGTTGTAACAAATAGGCATTTGTAACATCAACAGGATGAGAGTGCTTTTGTACACCAGAAGTCTTGCACATTCATTCACATTACGTTTACATTTAGTCATTTGGCAGACGCTTTTATCCAAAGCGACCTACAAACGAGGACAATGGAAGCAATCAAAATCAACAAAAGAGCAATAATACGCAAGTACATGCAAAGTTTTTTTTTTATTATATAATAATAAAAAAACAAACAGATAGAATAGAAAAAGAATATAGCAAGCTAGGTTTAGAGGCCTTTTTTTGCTTTTTGTTAATATAATAAATAAAAAGAAATCAAATAGATAGAATACAAAAAGAACAGAGAAGCTACAGTAGTGTTAGTTTTTTCTTTTTAAAGAAAACAAGCATAAATGAATAGAGTGCTTAAGTCTAAAAGGAGCAAGTTTTTTTTAAAGAATAGAATTAGAATAGAGAGTGCTAGAGTTAGAGGGTCAAATAAAGATGGAAGAGATGTGTTTTTAGCCGATTCTTGAAGATGGCTAAGGACTCAGCTGCTCGGATTGAGTTGGGCAGGTCATTCCACCAGGAGGGAACATTTAATTTAAAAGTCTGTGAAAGTGATTTTTACAATAAAGCGTTGTTCACTTGCAGAACGCAAGCTTCTAGAGGGCACATAAGTCTGAAGTAATGAATTTAGGAAAAGGGGTGCAGAGCCAGTGGTGGCTTTGTAGGCAAACATGAATGCCTTTAATTTTATGCGAGCAGCTATTGGTAGCCAGTGCAAATTGATAAACAGAGGTGTGACATGCATTCTTTTTGGCTCATTAAAAATGAATCTTGCAGCCGCGTTCTGGATTAATTGTAGAGGTTTGATAGAACTGGCTGGAAGACCTGCCAAGAGAACATTGCAATAGTCCAGCCTGGACAGAACAAGAGCTTGAACAAGGAGTTGTGAAGCATGTTCCGAAAGAAGGGGCCTGATCTTCTTGATGTTGAATAAAGCAAATCTGCAGGACCAGGCAGTTTTAGCAATGTGGTCTGAGAAAGTCAGCTGATCATCAATCATAACTCCAAGGTTTCTGTTTTTAAAGGAGTTATGGGCGATGTGCCTAACTGAATTGTGAAATTGTGATGAAACGATGGGTTTGCTGGAACCACAAGCAGTTCTGTCTTGGCAAGGTTGAGTTGAAGGTGATAGTCCTTCATCCAAGAAATGTCTGTTAGACAAGCTGAGATGCTTAAACATTACATTACATTCAAGTTTAAAATGTCAGTTCCTGCTCTTACTTGAGAAAAAGGTGGATAGTCTGATGTATTTCAGTGATTTGATGGTTTCTAGCAGGTGAACAGACTTTTCTAAGGGCGAACAGATAGCAGCAAAAGGAAGAGGCAATAATTGCTAAGGAAATACTCATGAAATGAGTGGTCGGATGGAACGAAGAAAGATAGAGTTAACCCTCTACCGCACGCATTATGATAGACCTATAGAAAAAAATATTTGAATCTTTTTCTTTTCTAAGAATGGCTTAACTTGAAGTGCTGTAAAAAAAAATTTTGAAAAAAAAATTATTTTAAGCTTAAAGAGCAAGGAGCAAGGAAATGAACACAAAGAGTATGTTGCCATATGGCTACACCATGCGGTAGAGGGTTTAATATCAAATATCAAGTAAAATATCAAGTTGTATTTCAGTGTATTTTTTTTCTATTCAGCCCAGGTCTAGTGGTGCAAATCACATATGGGACTCCATTTTTGTAGATTACAGTGTATGCAGAATCAAGCTGTAATTTATAACAAACACCAATAGAGGGCGCTTTAGGCACTGATAAAAATTCTGCAGTTTCATTTCATCTTGCATAACACTGCTTACTGCTTCCTTCACTGTCTACCTCTCCCTGTCAGGATCAAGTTTAAAACACTTGTCGTTGCATACAAAGCAGTAAATGGACATCTGCCTACGTACGGTCCATGCCCAGGACCATGACTTGCCCAATTACGCTGACCCCTCCAGCAGGACTGAGTGTTGAATAAATGAATGAATGAATGAATGAATGAGGGATATATAGCGCTTTATTGTGCATTGCTGTACACCCAAAGCACTTTACAATCATATGAGGGGATCTCTCCTCAGCCACCACCAGTGTGCATCATCCACCTGGATAATGCGACGGCAGCCAGTACGACGGCGCCAGTGAACTCACCACACACCAGCTACAGGTGGAGAGGAGAGAGAGTCATATTAGTGGATGAGGATTATTAGGAGGCCGTGATTGATAAGGGCCAGTGGAGGGAATTTGGCCAGGACACCGGGGATACACCTCTACTCTTTATGAGAACTGCCATGGGATTTTTAATGACCACAGAGAGTCAGGACCTCGGTTAACGTCTCATCCGAAGGACGGTGCTTTTTACAGTATAGTGTCCCCATCACTATACTGGGGCATTAGGACCCACACAGACCACAGGGTGAGCACCCAATGCTAGCCTCACCTCTTCCAGCAGCAACAGTTTTCCCAGGAGGTCTCCCATCCAGGTACTGACCAGGCTCAACCCTGCAGCTTAAGTGGGCAACCAGTCTTGGGCTGCAGGGTGATATGGCTGTGGCTGGAATGGAGAAAGATAGAGTGTTCACACATCGTTATGGTGCAAATAACCTACTCTCTGTCTTGAAGTGCAGACTCATGACTCACTTTTTTCAGCAATACTTGGAGTATTTGTGTTAGCTTATTTGTACTATTTTTAATGTGTGTGTTTGTGTGTGTGTGTGTGTGTGTGTGTGTGTGTGTGTGTGTGTGTGTGCGTGTATATACACACATATACATACATATATACATTAGAAATAGTACATATATATACTGTGTATATATATATATATTAAAAAAGACATTTTTTTTTTTTTTGCGTTGTGACATTATTTTAATGACAATTAAGCTCATTTTCCTTTTAAAAGTGAAATTAAAATTAAATTTATGTTTCATTGTTATAATGAAATGTAATTTTCAAAAGCTATACGCTACTGTTTAAATGTTTGGGTCAGTATTTTTTTATTTTTTGTGTGTGTGTGTGTGTGTGTGTGTGTGTGTGTGTGTGTGTGTGTGTGTGTGCGTGTATATACACACATATACATACATATATACATTAGAAATAGTACATATATATACTGTGTATATATATATATATTAAAAATAGTACAAATAAGTAAAAAATAGTACACACACACACTGTGTATATATATATATATTAAAAATAGTACAAATAACTACAAATAAGTAAAAATAGTACACACACATATACTGTATGTATATATATACATACATATATACATTGTAGGCTATTTGTACAGAAAGCACTTATTTTCTTCTTCTTTTGTCCAAATGACATCTGTAGAAATTTAATGTACACTTTTCACTTTTTGCAAGTCATGTACACTCAAAGCACTTTTTGCAAGTCAGTCTGAATAAGAGTTCATTAGACTAAATTAAAGTTAAAATGAAATTACAATCAGATGCTGTAGCCTACATGTAAATGGTAAAGTAATAAAAATGTAAAACAAATGAATTCATTCCACTTGTTCCTTATAAAATTCCTATCAAGTTACTTTTTTATTTTTCATAATTGCAACTTTACTCTGAAGCAGAAGACTTCCATACCTTCTTATGTGACGTGCCTTTTTTATAGTGCATTTAAACTAGGGATGCGCCGATCCGAAGAAAGGCTCAGTAACTGTTGCACAGATATAATACACTACGCATACATTTCTCTTCCCTTTGTGCTTTGCTGTTTTTAACATGAAGCGCTTACAATGTGCGCCCATTGTAAGCG